>NC_137017.1:16894050-17364050 GCF_032717465.1 Coenobita brevimanus
TTATATATGTACAGCCCGATCAGGAGGGCAGGGGCCAGGAACCAGGCTACTCACTCCAGACAGTTAAAGCAAAAATTACTAATCTCATGTCCCTGAGTGGCATTATATGATCAATAAAGCCTAATCATCCCTTAGATTTATTATCGCCCGCCTTTACCAAGGCGAGGAGGTATAGTTTTTGTCGGTGTGATTGTGTGTGTATATTTCCCTGCTGCCAAAACATTTCTAAAAATTGTCGACGAATTTTCACCAAACCTTTAGGAAATACCAACTATGTGGATGTGCAGAAGCCTGTTTCTTTTGATGTGGATTTGATTAAAGACGACCGAATGTCAACCACCATATGTTTTTACCTCCGCCAAGGAGGTTAAGTTTTTGGCAGCGTTGATTTATTTGTTTGTCTTTTTGTTTGATTGTCTGTTTGTGTGTCTGTTTGTCCGTTTGTCTGTCTGTCTGTTAGCAACTTTACTCAAAAAGTTATGAATGGATTTTGATGAAATTTTGTGGAAGGTCGGGCCATGGGCTAAGGAAGAAATAAGTGAATTTGGGGGCGGATCCGGATCCGGATTCGGAATATCCCGCACCAATTTCTCCAATGAATGTCAATGAAATTTTGTGGAAAGGTAGGCCAAGGACCAATAAAGACTGATCAAATTTTAGGCCAGATTCGGATCTGGATCCTGTGTCCACATATCCGTATCCTTTATAATGGCAATTGCGTTGGCGGAGGTATGCATCTGTGAGTGTTTTTTTTTAATATGAACTGGCTCTTTTGTGAAACGCAGCAACTGAGTTCCGTAGATTTTTGCTAATTTTTATCTCTCGCCTTTAGCATGGCGAAGTTATATAGTTTTGTGTGTGTGTGTGTGTGTGTGTGTGTGTGTGTGTATGTGTGTGTGTGTGTGTGTGTGTGTGTGTGTGTGCATTGCCAAATTATCTAGTCTTCAAATTAGGTTATAGGTAGCTTGTATCTTAGCCAACAACATATTTTGGCAGGCAGTTAGCAAGCTGCCCTTGAATGCTTTTGTTTAATTTTGTTTGTTTTCTATATCTGGTTGAAGCGCCTTAACCCACTAGAACACCAGGCATCTATTTCTTGGCTGTGTGGTTATCACCCAGAGTAGTAGATAAAATAATTTGTTATCCACCCCTCCTTTTTTTTTACTTTAGTTCTAAATTCAGTTCTACTTTATTTTCGTGCTCTGTTAGTCAGATCAGTCACCAATTTTCATTTATCCTTTCGCGGACACTCACCTGTAGTGGAGGAGGCATTAAGTGATTGGTCTGTCGGACTCACTGTCCACCCATGCGTGCATGGGTGCGTGCGCACGTCCGCAACACCTTTCTGGACGTGATATCTCCTGTTCCCACCGACGGATTTCCACCAAATTTTTGTAAGTGATGCAGTATGAGGAGATGACCATCTGATTAGGTAAGCTAAGTCAAGGGGTCAAAGGTCAAAGTCATTCAACTTAGTTTATCATTCCGGGGGCGATTTCTCCTGAACCTCTCGATGGATTTCAACAAAACTTTTGTCAGTGATACAGTATGAAGGGACAATGAAATGACTGGGTCAGCAAGGCCATGGGGTCAAAGGTCAAGATCATATGGGTGTGGGCGCGATGTCTCCTGAACCCCACGACGGATTTCGACCAGGTTTTTGCCAATGATGCCGTATGAAGGGACAATGAACTCATAGGTCAGCAAGTTCAAGGGGTCAAAGGTCAAGCACATATGGGTGTGGGCACAATATCTCCTGAGCTCCTCAACGGATTTCAACCAAACTTTTGTCAGTACGAAAGGACGATGAACTGATTAGGTGAGCAAAGTTAAGGGGTCAAAGGTCAGTGTCATATGGGGTCAACTTAGTTTATTTTTAGTCTCATTTCAACCCACAGTGAACTCTGTCATAGATGCTGTATGGCGAGTCCGTGTGCAGGGCTTGGCGGAGGCATACTGATCGACGCTTTGCGTCAACAGCTCGGGACACGAGTTCTCGCCATATCATTGCTATGTCTCTTGCCAGACTTATTTATCTTGTTCGTTCAGTCACTAATTAATATCTCACCCTTGCAAGACGCATTTTCATGTTTATTCAATCACTAATTTCTATCTATCTCTTGCCAGACTAATGCTTCTTGTTCTTTCAGTTACTATTGCCTGTCGCAGCACAGTTCATTTTTCGTGTTCATTCAGTCATTAATAATCGTATATTTCTTGCCAAGTACAAGACTCGTTGTCGTGTTCATGCAGTTAGCTATTACTGTCTGCCTGCTGCTAGGTGCTCAGTCCTTAACTTTATAAAGTGGCTGCAATTAAAACCTCTAAGCTTCTCTCAGTCCCTACAGTGGCTCATAGCAACTCCCTACCGCCCGTCCAACCAAACTTCTCCATCTCGATCTAAGTCATCTTGTCTCTCTTGTCCCATCGGCTTCACAAAAAATAAATTAATTAAAATAATACTTATCGACTATACGAGGAACATTATGGCAGACAAATAATATGCCAAGTCGTCGTCTTAAGAGTATATAACATATGACAGTTGAATATACATCCAGGTCGTCACTTACATTCCTAAGTGAACATGGACAAGGGGAAAGCAAACTTTATCCAAGAGTGCTTTAAATCGAACTCGAGTTTCCCAGTGGCGGAATAATTACTCTAATCAATGCACCACCGGTTCCTCTAACTTCGCCATTGTACACTATCTCCACTCACTGATTCAGTCCTGCTTATTTCCATTTTTGCATTCATTACTTGTTTGAAATGGAATGACTTTATTTTTCCTCCGTCCTTTTAATCTTCTATTTTTTTTTTTTTTTTTATGCCGGTTCATTTGGAAGCTTTTGCCTTAATTTACAGTGTAGCTTCTCTTTGTTATCCCGACTCTCCATATTTCGCACATTATTTCTGATTCACACAAACGAGACAACTCCCAGCCTCTCTCCTCACTCACTGCCTCCCTCCCTCTCTACCACACACACATTAGGCAGAGTTACGTGAGGAATTAAGCATGTGTGAATCTGTGTGGTTGTGCGTGCATGTGCATACACACAGGAACATACACACACGAGACAGATATATTGATAGATAGGTAGGTAAACAGATAAAAACGATGGATAAATAAAAGCTTGTGTAGCAATACACGTGTGTGTGTGTGTGTGTGTGTGTGTGTGTGTGTGTGTGTGTGTGTGTGTGTGTGTGTGTGTTTTGATACGCAAGCACAAACATACACATTCACACTGGATGAACTGTTCACTCATTTTTCTCCTTAATAATTTGAATATTGTACCTCTCACTTCATTCTCGGCTGTGCACGCTGGCATACATTCTTATTTGTTCATAATTTTCCGTGTGTCGGTATGCATATAAACTTTTTCTTCTCTTTCATACTTGGATACATTACAATATACTGAACTCCAAGCCTTATAACTTTCTCGTTTTGCTCATGCTATTCACCTCACTCATTCATTATTATACCTATATCCTTAAATTTTGCACACGCTGATTCCCCATGCTTTTAATTTTCAAGTCCAGTTTGGGTCAGTAGTTCATTTTCTCCCTCTCAAAACCGTGTCAGGCCCTAATGAGATCTTGCTAAACTAATTAGCATTAATGAAACGAGCTGGGATCCTAATTAGTTTTAGACCGCATTAGTGTAAGGAAGTCATTGTCAGCGGAAGTAAATATCGAGATCATCTCAAATTTATTTTCTCACGCAAACTTTACTTGGGTTCTTTCGTCGTCCTCCCAAACTCTTCTCAAATTTATCTTATTATAGTTTTATACGTACAGTATCTGGTTCTGTGATTATTTCCACTTCCTCTTATGCAGATTTATACATGATGAGATTCTTTCCTCTTCCTCTCTTTTCTTCACTTCACATGGTCCCTCTCATCCCCTTCCTTCTTCATTTCACATATTCCTTTTCATCCTCTGCTCAGTTTCCTTTCATACTGTACAGTAATTTTTTTCTCCAAGTTTCCTTGCAGTTTCTTTTTTTCTGTTACATTTATCCATTTTGTGTGCCCTCAACTTTTCCATCCCGTTTTCCATCAGTGACGTTCCATTCCTGCTTCCTTTTGTAGCTAACATTTATCTTTTAACCCTCTCATGGCAGGGAGAACTCTAGTATTTTATTTAAACTAATTTCAGCTTTATTCAGCTGAGAGTCAGTCATGGAAGCCTGAGTGTTAATGCTCCCCTTCTTCTCTGCTGCAGCTTACCCACGCCAGTATTGTATTAGGAAATGAGGTGATGATGATGATGATGATGATGATGATGATGATGATGATGATAACAGTTTCCTCTCCATACTGCCCATTTCACTCTTTATTTCACTAGTGCTCCTCTATTTTCATTTGCTGTCCTAGCTTTGCAATTTTTTTCTCTAAGACTCAGGCTCCTGTGACTCACTCTCAGCTGAAAAAAATCGTCTGGCGTTTGGTGGAATAGACTACTGTAGTCGTGGCGCGCGACTCTAAGGTTGTTATTATCGTGCCCTGGCAACCTACCACTTAGAAGTGCGTCTGATTTCGTGCATAATATGAGACATGTGATTCGTGTATAATATGTTCGTGCATAATAAGATTCGTGTATAATATATGCGTGCATAATGATATGATTCGTGTATAATATGATACGAAATCGGACGCCCTTTAGAATGGTTGGCTGCCAGGGTACGATAATGATAACCTCAGAGTAGTGCGCCGCGACTGTAGTCTGAAGGGATTAATGGTGGCAGCATTAACATTCTTAGGCCGCTATGCTCACTCGCAGCTGAATAAAATCGTCTAGGGTTTGCTGAAATACAGTGCTGGAGTTGCTGCTGTGAAAAGGAAGTAATGTTACGCTTTTCTCCTTGTGTCAGTCAGTTTTATCTAGAGCATAATTATGAAGAGAGAAACTTGTACTTTACACATAAAAAATAATCCAATATATTACCACTCTGCCGGGATTCGAACTCGGGACTTTCTTCATTCTGACTTGTCGTAAGTGCTTGGGATAGAATAAAAGCATCAACTTACCCGAGTGCCCACAGTGGGGGCGGAGGGACAATGGTTACAAGATTATGACAATGTGAGAAAACTTTTACCTGGTCGTGGTGTAGTGGTATGCTGCCTGGCTCTCACCTGAGAGTCCCGGGTTCGATTCCCGGCATATTGGTAATATGGTGGATCTAGAGCATATATTACTGTGAAATAAGGTATGGTGATGATGATGATGAGGAGGAGGAGGGAGATAATGATAAATGAGGAGGAAGAGGAGGAGGGTAATGATGATGGTGGTGATGATAAGGAGGAGGAGGATAGTGATAATGATGAGGAGGAGGAGAAAGAGAAGGAAGATATTGATGCTGCTGCTGCTGCTGCTGATGATGATGATGATGATGATGAGGAGGAGGAGGAGGGAAATAATGATAAATGAGGAGGAGGAGGAGGAGGGTAATGATGATGGTGGTGGTGATAAGGAGGAAGAGGATAGTGATGATGATGATGAGGAGGAGAAAGAGAAGGAAGATAATGATGATGATGATGATGATGAGGAGGAGGAGGAGGAGGAGATCATCATCATAGTGGTGATGTTATTTCCATTTTCCATTCTGTACACTCCATCCCGTATTCCATCAGTGCGTCACCATTTCTGTTTCCTGTTATAGTCTCGCAGTTTATCCAGCCCACAAAAACTCTTTTTCCTCGGTGTCTTCTTCCCTGTGCGTCATGCAGTTTATTTATATATAAATATTTATTTTGTTACAGTTTTTCTTCTGTCGCTCGGTTCTTTTCAGACACTGCTCTTGCCTTTCGGTGTTCCATTATGCTCTTGAGATTTCTCTTTTGATACTACCCTTTCCATTAAATGTTAAAGTATACCCATCAGTTGCATAGGTATTCTTAGTCTCCTATAGCTCACCCTCAGATTAATAATTATCGTTATCTCAAATCCAGTACTAGAATTTACATGATCATAAGAGAGTTAATGTAAAGCGGGGTAGGATTATGATGATAATGATGATAGTGATGGTTGTGGTGGTGGCGACAGTTTCTTCCCATCACTAGTGGCCATCTCCTCCATTCCGTATTCCATCATTGCATCTCCATTCCTTTTTTTTTTTTTTTTTTTTTTCTTGTCATCTCATTTTCTTCTCCAACAAACGTATTGATGAGAAATGGGTCTAGATGCAGATGATGATGATGATGATGATGATGATGATGATGATGATGGTGGTGGTGATGATAAATTTCCTCTCTTTACTCATAACTTCACCGCTCCTTATTGTACCTATGTTCTTCCTTGTCTATTTTCTTTCATAAAAATTCATATAAGTTTCTTAATCTCGAGAAATTTCTTGCCTGTGTTCCTGCCTCTGTGTGCCAGGGTGCAGTTTAATCCACTTCCCTGCTGACTTTAAAATGTCCCTCGGCCTCAGAGCTGCAAGATTGCAAACACTGAAGGGTGGCTAATAGAACGTGAGGCCCGGGTTTACTTATTGCTGACTCCACTGCCACAGGTCCCAGTTTGTATTTCTTCCTTAGTTCCATTTATACCTTAACCTTGCTGCAGTCAATCAGCTTGACTCAACTTAGTGGAGGCCTCTTGCAGCTTGCGGGGTTTGATATAGTCTTAATTAACCACTTCAGTAGAGACTTCTTGTAGCTGGAGGGGTTCGATATAGCTGTAATTAACCCCGTCACCAAAGACTTTTACCAGCTGGAGGTGTTCATTAGAGCATCAATATTAGCCCCTTTACTTGAGACTTTTTCCAGCTGGAGAGGTCAGCAGAGCTTTAATTAATTCCCAGCTGGAGACTTTGCAGCAGGAGGGGTCAATAGAGCTTTAGTACTTAATTCCCTAACTGGAGACTTCTTCCAGCTGAAGTGGTAAGATATAACCCAAATTAACCCCCACATTCCTCGAGGACATTTCCTAAACTTATTAAAATCGTCTGGTAGGAGCATGAATAGAATAAAAATAGGATACTCGGATAGAGGGACTAACAAGGTACTCTCTTAGGTGCGTATTTTCATTTACTTGTGATGGTTTTCTAATGACTCTTCCTTGAATATTAATCTTACAGTTTATACCTTACCATTTCATCCTGCGCAATTAATTTTTTTCTTAAAATCTACGTACAGTCCATACATAACGTCCAGGAAAATAATACTGTGCAATATTAAAGAATAAATTGCAAAGGAAGAGGCGTCAGGGATCAAGAATGCGACCCTTAGCCACTCAGGTAACCACACAACCACCAGACACCCATTTATTATATAACACTGGATGCAAATTATCTACGGTACTTTGACTTTCATTTGGGTACCTGGTGGACCATTTTACTATGCCACAGAGAAACTCAAGGCAGTAAAAAGAAATCTATCACGAAGTTTTTGTTTAGAATACAGAGCTTTGTTGATTTATTTCTGCTTTTGGCATAATGATTTCCTTCACTCCTCTCTCTCTCTCTCTCTCTCTCTCTCTCTCTCTCTCTCTCTGTTTTCCTCCCTTTCTTTCTGCTATCCCCTTACTTTTTCACTGACGCTTATTCACTTTTCTCCAGGAACTTACATTATTACTTCTGCTACGAAAGATGGATGGAGGTAATTGTCTTTGCTCCTGTCTGTCTTTTTCTCCTCCTTGACTCCCCCGCACACAACACATAAGCTTGTCACTTATCCTGTTTTTTCCCATCTCTAGATTTATCCTCCTGCCATTCCAATCTGCTTTTTTTTTTTTACGTACAGCTTTCATCCTCCTTCTTCCCCTGACTCAAAGTTTGTTTCCTTTTCAAATCATTCTTTTCCACTCTCCTCTTCCCCTCCCCTCACCTCTCTTTTCCTCCACCTCGCCTCTTTTCCTCCCTCACCTCCGCCCTCTGCTCTTGTCCTCATCTCCTCACCCGTCTTCCTCATTACATCATACTCCTCCTCTTATTTCTACATTTTTCCTCTTCCACTCGCTTCACCAACTTTTTCCTCCACCACCCCCTCGTTTCCTCTTCATCTCTCTTCCCCTCACCCATTATCCCCTCACCTCATGTATTTTTTTCTCCCCTCATATTTGTTTCCCACCCCAGATAATGATGTCCGTCATCTCTCTTCGCTCACCCCACTTCCCCTCACCCCAGTTTGTTTCCCACCCCAGATAGTGCTCCCCTTTTCCCACTTCCCCTCACCCCAGTTTGTTTCCCACCCCAGATAGTGCTCCCCTTTTCCCTCTTCCCCTCACCCCAGTTTCTTTCCCATCCCTGATTAATTTTCTTTTTCTTCGTCGTCTCCCTACCCTTTTCCCCTCTCCCGCGTCTTTCCTTCCCCGTAGATAATGTTCCCCTCAACCCTCTTTCCCCTATCGCTCTTCCTCGTCTCTTTGTATGTTTCCTGTAGATAACTCTCCTCTCGTCCCTCTTCCCCTCACCCCATTTTTTTCCCTTCTGTCTGGCAGTGTTCCTCTTTTTTTTTATTTTTTATTTTATTTTTTTTATAATTCTCCCTTCCCCTCACACCAGTTTGTTTCTCCTTCCATGTTCCCCTTACTCCTCTTCCCCCATCTTTTTCTCTCTCACTCCAATTTGTTTCCCAGCAGTGATAGTGGTTCCATCTACCTTCTTCCCCCTATCCCTTCCTCCCCTCATCCCAGTTTGTCTCCTTCGCACAAACAGTGTTCCCCTCTTTCCCCTTATCCCAGTTTGTTTCTTCTCCACAGATAATGCTCCTCTAATCCCTCCTCCCCCATCCCTCTTCCCATCACCACAGTCTGTTTCCCCTCTCCCCAGATCATGCTGTTCCCCTTCGGCATCGTGCTGGACCCCCAGCTACGTGTGCGTCTCGCGGGGGAGCGGATCCTGCAGCTGCTGGGGAAAGACCTCCTCGGCTCAGAGTTCCTGCAGCACTTCACCATACAGCGACCGCACCAGGCACTGTCATGGGAAACGGTGAGGAGGGAGATGGGGAAGGGAAAAGGAAGGAGAGAAAGAAAGGAGAGAAAGACAGGGGCGAGGAGGAAGAGGAAGTTACACATTGAAAGAGAAGCCAGGAGAGATAGAGAGGAGATGAAGACTAGACAGAGAGAGGAGATGATGCGAGGGAACGGAAGGAGGGGAGAGAAAGGAGAGCGGAAATTGAATGAAGAGTGGAGGGGATAGATAAGGAAAGAGAATATAAAGGAGTATAAAGGTTAGCAAACAGTAACAGACCTACTGGATCAATTGAGGCTGTTTGTTATGGGGTAGGTCATAACTAACGTAATTGTGCTATGAGTCATAGATATGGATAGAAAAGCAATAAGGCTTTCCTCCCCCCACACCACCTGCTAGTCCCAACAGGTGAAGTCGACAAGAAACTTAAACGGACCACCAGAGGACAAGGAAAAGTTGTCATGTACATTTCATAGAAAGGAGTGCAAGGAAACATATTCTGCATTGCTTTACCCTGTACAGTATGATTTTTTTCCATCCTTCTCTGTGAAGTTCTCCTGATAACGGTTATTGGATGGGAAGGGGAGACAGGGAAGGGAGTGAGGGAGGTGTAACCATGCTATGTAACCATACCCTGTAATCTCATACTACGTAACCATACATTGATAATATCTTACACTTGCAACCTAGAACTAACAATACATAAGTATGTAAATTAACAGTATATGTATCTACTAGTGAGTGCCTACGTGACAAAATGTGCACGGACAAGCTGATTTCATAAACTGCAAAGCAAGCACGCCGGCTCCCACCGACTGCCCTCGCTCTAGGTCAGTTGTGGGGCTGGTACAGAACGGGTTGGACCTGTGTTTGTTTTCTCCAAATAAACTCCCGTTGAAAATACATCAAGACCGCTTGATTACTCCTAACTGGGGACACTAGAGAGGGTGGAACAGAGGGGGGAAGGGAAGGGGAGGCTAGAGCATGGAAAGAAGGAGGAGGGGAATGGAGAAGCGTTGAGAGAGGGAGTTGGGGGAGGGAGGAGGCTGCATGGATGAGAAGTAGGGAGAGGAAGGTTGCATGGGAAGGGACGACATGGGAAAGACGGGAAGAAGAGAAAGCAGGGTAGTGAGGGACAGGGGGGTAAGGGTGGGTAGAGTAGAAAGAGAGACGAGAGAGAGAGAGAGAGAGATAAAGAAAAGAGAAATGAGGAGACATGGGGAGAGGGGTAATTGTGGGAGAGGAAGAAGAGAAGAAAGAGAGAGGATTGTATGTGAGGGGACAGAAATGGATGCACAGTAGATTCAGTAGATACAAACCAACCCACCTAGTAATTTTATCTCCTATATATTCCTCCTGCACACGAGGATATTTGCCGTGAAAAAAATAAATAAATAAATAATCGAGGCCATTTTTTTTTTCCAGCTCCTGGTGGACGGTGTATATCAAAAAGGATCTCCATTAGTATAGCAGTTAGTGAAGGTTTTAAATCCCCTACATTTCCAAGAAGATTTCTCTTAACTAAATAAAAACGAATGATAACAAGAGTAACCAGGAAAGACGTCCTCTCAGGGAAGGAGGCAATAACCTCCTGGGAAAAAAAAAAAATGGACAGCCTATAATGGGATGCTTTCAGATGGTGGAAAAAGGAGAGAGAAAAGGACAAGGGTTTTTAGCTCTTCTGACATTTTTCCAAGTCTGTTGCTGGGTGAACACGGGACAGTCTTTAACATCTGCATTTCGGTGATGTCTTTTTCCCTTTCATCTTACTACTTGCGGATTATTTTATTCAGGATAAACCTTTTGAGGGAGTTTGGTACAGACTTCATCAACCCATTTCGTACGACATGACTTTCCTTAGCTGAATTACACCGCTCCCCGCCACAAACACCACAGTCCCTCATAGCTTCTCCCACCACCGACATCACAGTCCCTCATGGTATCTCCCAACACCAACATCAGAGTCTCTCATAGCCTCTCTGACAACCAGCACCACAGTTCTTCATAGCGTCTCCCATCACTAACACCACAGTCCCTCATAGCCTCACGCACCACCATGACATTCCCTCATAGCCTCTCCCACCCCTTACAGCAGTCCCTCACAGCCTCTTCCACCACCAACATCAAAGTCCCTCCTAGCCTCTCTCACAACCAGCACCACAGTTCTCCATAGCCTTTCCCACCAACAACAGCACAATCCCTCATAGCCTATCCCACCACCAACACCACAGTCCCTCATAGCCTTTCCCACCACCAACACCACAGTCCCACATAGCCATTCCCACCACCAACACCACAGTCCCTCATAGCCTTTCCCACCACCAACACTACAGTCCCTCATAACCTACCAACACCAAAGTCCCTCATAACCTCTTGCACCACCAACACCACAGTCCCTCATAACCTCTCCCACCACTAACATCGCCTCCCCAACCCGCAGATGATGGTGTTCCAGAGTGTGACTTGGGAGGTGGAGAGCAAGAAATTGCCTGAGCGCAGCCACGCAAACAACAGCCTGGACACCATGACCGTCATGTTTGTACCCCCGATGTTACTTAGCCGCATTTAGCCCAAGGGAATATGTTTAATATTACGTGTGCGTGCGTGTGTGTGTGTGTGTGTGTGTGTGTGTGTGTGTGTGTGTGTGTGTGTGTGTGTGTGTGTAAGAAAGAAGGAACCAAAGGCCAGGAGCCTGCAGATTTTCCTCTCCAAGAAAAAACAAAAACAAGATAACAGAGAGCCAACTTCGAGATCTATTCACTTCGAGATTCATGGACCTATTACGTTTGAAAAACTAGAGATCATAGGCAGCAGGAAATACAGACAGAGGGAGACAGTTCCAGAGCTGACCTGTTCCATGCATGAAGTAACGGTTAACTCTTGCATAAGAGGGTTGGACAGAAAAAGGATGAGAGTATGATGCTAGATGGGTGCTACGCGCCCGTCGTAGTGATGGAGGGGAGCAAGCAAACAGTTCAGAGGAGCAGTGACCATTGAAGTGGCGATAGAAAAGAGATAAAGATACAACAGTGCGGCAAAGAGACAGGTTGAAGGGAGCCAGTAAGAGGAGTAGAGTTAAAAAGACGAAAAGCCTTTGACTTCACCTTGCCGAGAAGAGCTGTATGTGGGGAGCCTCCCCACACATGAGGGTTGTACTCTACACAGAGGCGAATAAAACCCTTGCATAAAGTCAACAGCTGTGCATGGGTAGAGAAGGTATGGAGTCGGCTTACCACACCTAATTTCATGGAAGTAGACTTGTAAGAGAGGTAGTATGATCATTCCACGATAAATCCCTCGAGAATGAAACCTCAAGTACGTCTAAAGATGATGTAGGGTTGAGTTGGATATTGTTAAAAAAAAAAAAAGAGGATACTTCTGCAAAAGTTTTTTTCGGGTTGAAAAATGTAAGAACTGAGTTTTTGATGCAGTAAAATCAACAAGGTTGCTTTTTCCCCCGATCCGAAATATGAGCCCAGTCAGACATTAGGTGCGCCATAGCCTCATCTCATGTTTGTTGAAGTAATTGTTGAGATGGACGCTGCGGGAAGTGAATGGAAAGGTGAAGGATGGAGCCATCATCGTATGAGTGGATAGCGTTAGACGTACAGCTTAGAGGATCATTGATGAATAAAAAGAAGAGGTGTGGTAAACGGATAGAGCCCTGAGGAACACCACTATTTGTAGCTCTGGAAGAAAAACAGTGGCCGTTTACAACAGCAGCTATAGAACGACCAGAAAGGAAGCTAGAGATGAATGTACAGATCGAAGGATAGAAACCGAAGAGGGCAGTTTGGAAATTAAAGATTCATACCAGACTCTGTCTAAAGCCTTTGACATCTCAAGTGGAATGGCAAAGCTTTCCCCAAAGTCCCGACAGGAGGATAACCAGGAGACTGAAAGGTAGGTGAGAAGATCTCCAGAGGAGCGATCCTGGCGGAACCCACGCTGACGATCTGAAAGAAGGTTGTGATTGGAAATGCTTTGTGTCTTTTTTTTTTTTTCTTCTGAGAATAGACTCAAAAACTCGTGAAATACTGGATTTTAGAGCAACTGGGCTATAATCGTGTGTGTGTGTGTGTGTGTGTGTGTGTGTGTGTGTGTGTGTGTGTGTGTGTGTGTGTGTGTGTGTGTGTGTGTGTGTGCATCGCAGCTTTAGTACAGCATCCACGTGATTTCTGACGTCGTTTTCACACTCCCAACATTACAAAGCCTTGTGGGCGTAATGTGATGTCAATGTTGTAATAATTTATTATGGACATAGTAACTAATCGCTTACTAACATTCTTATGTAATTATTAATGCTTTAAGTAAGGCTTTCGTTATGCAACTTTTGCCAAGAGACTAGCAGCCGATTTTATCACCACTGTAAACAGCGCGCATTGCAGTGGTGATTGGTGCTCTGTTGACTTTCACTACCATTGTCTGAAATAACACGAGTTCGATCCCAGGCCTGGGCTGGGAATAGTTTAATGAAATGAATTTATTTAAAACAAACTTTATTGATCTTCTACAAGGCCCACGGGCATGTAATGAAAAACACCTCCGTTGATATCATTACACCAGTCTTGAATGAGGCAGCCCTAACACGTATTCAGTGTGGACGTTAAGTATTTGTGAAGGCATGTAATACGTAATAGAACTTTTGAGTCCAGGGAAACGGATTGTTAAGCCTACGCCAAGGATCGAAAAAAAAAAAACAATAAAAATAAAGATGTAGTCGGGGAGTGAAAGATAGAAATGGTAGATTACTAATGACGGCAGAAAAAGTGAGCAGATGGAGAGAATACTTTAAAGAATTGTTAAACATAGAGAATGAATGTAATGCTAGTATAAGTGGCTAGGGAATGGCTTGGAGAAGGAGGGATGTGAGAAGAGAGGAAGAAATCAATAAGATGGAAGTTGTGGAAGCAATGAAGAAAGTCAAAATGGGGAAAGCCCCAGGAGTTGAAGAAGTGTGTGGTGAAATGCTGAAGCATGGGGGGAGAGATAGTAGTAGAATGGATGTGGAAGATATGCAGATTGGCCTGGGAGGAAGGTAAAGACCTGGAGGACTGGAAGTCAATCTGTTTATCTATCTATTGCCAGACACCTTAATCCCGTAAGGAGTGGCCACAAACAAGTCGACTCCATGTCGCCCAGTCCCCCGCCATTTCATGCCCTGCTCCCAGCTCACACCCCCTTCTCTCATATACCTCTCCACTCCATCCCTCCATCTTAACCATGGCCTCCCCCTCCCTGTCCCTCCCTCCACCTCACTCACATACATTCTTCTTGTCAGTCTCTCACTCTCCATCCTCTCCACATGGCCAAACCACCTCAGTGTGTATCTTCTAATGCTTCCTATCACATCCACATCCACACCACAATGCTCCTTCACTTCCTCATTTGTCAGTCTGTCTCTCCTTGCGACTCCACATGCTCCTCTCAAATAACTCATTTCCATTGCTCACACTCTTTACCTCTGTCCCTTCAACAAGGTCCAAGCTTCACATCCATACGTTAGAGTTGGTATAACAATACTGTCATGCAGTAGCTTTTTCACATCCATGCTCACTTCCCTGCTTTCAAGGAACCAGCAACCTTTCTTCCTTGTTGTACCCTTTCATGCACTTCACCCTCCAAACTTCCATTCTTACTCATCACACTACCCAAGTATTAAACGCGCTCACATTTTCCATTTCCTTCTCATCCACCCTTACTGTACATTCACTGACTTCACTTCTCTCGAAGACCATAACTTTACTCTTCCCTACACTCACCTTTAGATTTCGTTTCTTACACATTCTCCAAAATTCATCCACCAAGCCTTGTAGCTCCCCTTCGTCTTCACTTAACATCACAGTATCATCTGCAAACACCAGTATAGGGAATTTCCAAACACTTCCCTCTCATACTAGGGCCGCTCCAACATCCACTGCCCTCCCTTGTATCTCTGTTATGACCCCATCCATATATAGATTGAACAACCATGGAGACATGACACATCCTTGTTTCAGTCCAACCTTGAAATAGAAAAATTCACTCGGTTCACTATCCACACGCACTGCAGCCTTAGCACCCTCATACATACTCTTCACAGCATTCAACAACTTCCCATCTACTCCATTTATTCTTAATACTTTCCACAATCGTTGTCTATCCACCCTGTCATATTCTTTCTCCAAATCCATGAAGGCCGCATATAACTTCTTTTCCTTCTCCGGAAACTTTTCCACTAAAGATCTAGGAATGAAAAGCTGATCTACAGGTATAATTATTCCCCTGTACGGAAAAAAGAATGTGGTAATCATAGGGGCATTTGTCTTTTCAGTGTAATAGGAAAAACATATGGTAGGATACTTATTGACAGATTTAGGGAAATAACCGAGGAATTAGTTAGAGAAGAACAGGAAGGTTTTTGGAGGAGAAGAGGTTGTGTATATCAGTTATATATTCTTATGTCTTTAGTGGAAAAGTTTCTAGAGTAGGGAAAGAAGTTGCATGCGGCCTTCATGCATTTGGAGAAAGCATATGACCTGGTGGATAGACAAGGATTGTGGAAAGTATTAAGAATATATGCTGTAAATGGGAAGTTGCTGAATGTCGTGAAGAGTATGTATGAGGCTGCTAAGGCTGCAGTGCGTGTGGTCAGTGAACTAAGTGAATTTTTCTATTTGAAGGTAGGACTGAAACATGGATGTGCCATATCTCCATGGTTGTTCAATCTGTATATGGATGGGGTCATAAAAGAGATACAAGGGAGGGCAGTAGATGTTGGAGTTGCCCTAATGAGAGAGGGCAGTGTTTGGAAATTCCCTGTACTGTTGTTTGCAGATGATACTGTGTTGTTAAGTGAACAGGAAGGGGAGCTGCAAGGCTTGGTGAATGAGTTTGGGAGAGTATGTAAGAAACGGAATCTAAAGGTGAATGTAGGGAAGAGTAAAGTTATGGTCTTCGAGAGAAATTAAGTCACCGAATGTACAGTGAGATTGGATGAGGAGGCAATGGAAAATGTGAGCACATTTAAGTACTTGGGTAAAGTGATGAGTAAGGATGCAAGTTTAAAGGGTGAAGTTCTTGAAAGGGTACAACAAGGAAGAAAGGTTGCTGGTTCTTTGAAACCAGTGATAAGAAACAGGGAAGTGAGCATGAAAGTGTAAAAGTTACTGCATGACAGTATTGTGATACCAACTCTAACATACAGAAGTAAAGCTTGGACCTTGTTGGAGGGACACAGGTCAAGAGTGAAAGCAGTGGAGATGTGTTATTTGATTGGAGCATGTGGAGTCACAAGGAGAGACAGACTGACAAATGAGGAAGTGAAGGAGTGTTGTGGTGTGGATGTGGATGTGATAGGAAGCGTTAGGAAAAACACATTGACCATATGGAGAGGATGGAGAGCGAGAGTCTGACAAGGAGAGTGTATGTAAGTGAGGTGGAGGGAGGGAAAGGAGTGTGAGGCCAAGGTTGAGATGGAGGGATGGAGTGGAGAGGTATATGAGACAGGGGTGTGTGATCTGGGAGCAAGGCAATGAAATGGCGGGGGACAGGGCGACACGGAGGAGAGAGCAGGACAGTAAAATGGCGGGGGACAGGGCGACATGGAGGTGATTTGTCTGTGGCCACCCCTTACGGGATTAAGACGTCTGGCAATAGATACAGTAGATAGATAGATAGAAATAAGGAGAAAAAAATGGAAGTTTTGTTCTTTCAGGCGTGAATATAATTTTAGCGAATTTGCTTAAGACCGTGCAAGCAGAGGCAACCGGAAGGCCGTCCGAACGTAGTGAATGAAGAGTTCTGGACAAATGTGGATGCGTGTATGAAAAAGTTTGAGAGGAATGAGAGAGTGTTTTTGATTATAGATATGAATGGAAAGGAAGGGAATGTGAAGGTGGATGTAGTAATTGGTGAACGGAAATGATAGTGTTCTGGTGGACATTTGTACAGGGAGGGGGTTGGCGATAGCCAGTACTCTCTTTAGTCACAAAATGATTCACAGGTATACGTGGCGAGTGATGAGAAGGGTGGGTGGTGAACTGAATGATTGCAGTGATTGTGGTATGAGAGAATGAGAAGGTATGAAATGAATGCAAGAGCATACAGAGGTTGGGGGACTGGACCTTCACTTCGTGGTGGTGAAAATCAAGGTATAAGTGCGGTGGGTGAATACTGTAAAAGGAAAGGACACTGGAAGTAGTCCATGCAAGGAGGGTAGAAAGGTTGCAAGTGGATGGAAGAATGGTGGAATATTAGAGAGGAGTGATTGGGTACACATTTATAATTTGGAGCAGATCGTGAAGGTGGAAGGTGTGTGCAAAAAATTTTCACATAAGAAATCTGTGCAACATATGAGGTGGTGTGTGGGGTAAAGAGAAGACGAAAGAGTGTGCAAGGAACAGCATAGTGGAATAAAGAGGTGAGACAAGCTGTGGTGCAAAACAAAAAAACATACAGTGAGTGGATGGGAAGCAGAGGCATGGAGGAAGTTGAAAGACGTAAAAAAGAGTTACATGTGGAGAGGAGGAGAGAGGTGAATAAATTAGTAAGAAAAAGTAAGAAGAGAGTGGATGAGGAATTTGGAAAGAATATGATTGTGAAGTGGACGGAATGTAGGAAAATGATCGGAAAGAGATAAAGAGAGTTAGACAGGGTGTTAAAGAAGTTAGTCGGGGAGTGAAAGATAAAAATTGTAGATTGCTAGTAGAGAAGGGAGAAAAAGTGAGCAGATGGAGAGAACACTTTAAGGATTGTTCAACACAGAGAATGAAAGTAATGCGAGTATAAGTGGCTGGGGAATGACTCGGAGAAGAAGGGAAGTGAGAAGGGAGGAAGATATCAGTAGGATGGAAGTAATGGAAGCAATTAAGAGAGTCAAAATGGGGAAAGCCCCAGGAAATGATGGAGTGTGTGGTGAAATAATGAAACATGAGGGAGAGATAGTAGTAGAATGGATATGGAAGATGTGTAGATTGGGCTGGGAGGAATGTAGAGACCCGGAGGATTGGAAGTCAAGTATAATTATTCCCCTGTACAAAGGAAAAGGGGAAATAGAAGTGTGTGGTAAACATAGGGGCATTTGTCTTCTTAGTGTAATAGGAAAAGTATTTGGTAGGATACTTATTGGCAGAGTAAGGGAAATAATAGAGGAATTTATTGGAGAAAAACGGGAAGGTTTTAGGAAAGGAAGAGGTTGCGTAGATTAGATATTCATCCTTAGGTTTCTAGTGGAAAAGTTTCTAGAGAAGGGAAAGAAGTTGTATGCGGCCTTCTTGGATTTCGAGAAGGCATATAACAATGTGGGTAGATAAGGAATGTGGAAAGTATTAAGAATGTATGGGGTAAATGGGCAGCTGTGGAATGCCGTGAAGAGTATGTATGAGGGTGCTAAGACTGCAGTGCGTGTGGATGGTGAACTGAATGAGTTTTTCTATCTGAATGTTGGACTGAAACAGAGATGGGTCATGTCAAAATGGTTGTTCAATCTGTATATGGATGGGGTTATAAAAGAGATACAAGGTAGGGCGGTGGATGTTGGAGCGACCCCATAATGAGAGAGGGCAATGTTTGGAGAATTCCTGTTTGTTCTTTGCGAATGATACTTGATGTTAAGTGAAGACGCAGAGGAACTGCAAGGCGTGGTGAATGAGTTTGGGAGAGTGTGTAAGAAACAAAATCTGAAGGCGAATGTAGGGAAGTGTAAAGTTTTGGTCTTCGAGAGAAATGAAGTCACTAAAAGAACAGTAAGATTGGATGATGAGGAAATGGAAATTATGAATGCATATAAATACATGGGTAGTGTGATGAGTAAGAAAGAAAGTTTGGAGGGTGAAGTGCTTGAAAGGGTACAACAGGGAAGAAAGGTTGCTGGTTCTTTAAAAGATAAGAAAGAGGGAAGTGAGCATGGAAGTAAAAATGTCCCTGCATGATAGTATTGTGATAACAAGTCTAGCGTATGGAAACGAAGCTTGGACCTAGTTGGAAGGACACAAGTCAAGAGTGAGAGCAGTGTAAAAGAATTACTCGTATTTGTGGGGAGCATGTGGAGTTAAATGGAGAGACAGATGACAATGAGGAAGTGAAGGAGCTTTGTGGTGTGGATGCGGATGTGATAGAGAGCGTTAGGAAAAATACCCTGAGGTGGTTTGGCCATGTGCATATGGAGAGCGAGATACTTACGGGGAGAGTGTATGTAAGTGATGTGGAAGGGGGGAGGGGAGACGGGATGAGATGGAGGGATGGAGTGGAGAGGCATACTCGCATGAGAGAGGGGATGTTGACTGGGGTGATGGCAGCGAAATGGCGGGGGATAGGGCGGCGTGGAGGCGATTTGTTTATGGCCATCCCTTACGGGCTTAAGGCGTCTGGCTATAGATAGGTTGAGTTTGCTTAAATTATTAATTATTGACAGCCATTATCATTAATTTTAACTGAAAATCGTGGCACTATCAAACAAGGTTCCGTTAACAAACTGGAATGCAAAGCTTTGGTAAAATATTTTGTAAGCATTGGTAAAATGTTGTAATATTAAAAATTATACTACCCAATTAGTACTACCTGTGCAATTACTCTCTACAGAAGGCTATGAAGAGTGATGGAAACAGTTCCTGATAACGTTACCGACTACCATCAGGTTACAATAACTGAGAAATATGTTGGTAATGATAAGGGAGAATTTAAATGCACATTTTTTTTTAAGCATCGGTATCCTTATCCACACAGATATCTACAATGAAATACCTGTTTCACCGCTAACACAACTGGTTACATTCAAGTGCAGTATATTTCCCTTAACTTGTGTCGTATATACTGTACTCGGTGCTGTACATGATGCCACATCCTGCCTCCCTGCCACCGTCTGTACAGTCTGAGTTAAAGTTCACCTACTCTTCCACTGTGTCCACTTCACATACAGTATATACCATAGCCGTCACTTTCCTCCCTTACACATCATAGCAAAGAGAATCATCTCTATGAAGGGAAATATACCAAAATTCCCTAACCTTAATAATGTTAACCAACAAAGGATAGTGTCAAGTAGAAAAGATGAAATATCAGACATAAATTTTTTGCTCCTGACTGTTGACTATCCGAGTTAACACCTGTGACCGGCAAAGCGTCCATTGGTTACACCTGTGCTCAGGAAATCATCGACTATAGTCGTTCTATTTTATGAAGGCAGTTTGGGTGGGGCGCTCTGGGACCTCAGTCTGTTAGCTCTGTTGTCACATCGTCGCCACACACGTGCTCTCTCTCTCTCTCTCTCTCTCTCTCTCTCATATTTATATTAACTACTACTAATTGTATTTTCTTTATTTTCTCTCTTGTTTTCGACTTTTTTCCACACCACCCCTGAGGTAAAAGTCTATAGGTGCGTTTTTTTTTTTATAGCTTCCATGGCGGGAGACTGACCAAGTATGGCCCACTCACGCAGGGCTGTCCCTCGTGTCACCACCTGACCACGTCGCAAAAGCAACTCTGACAAGTCTTGTGAGATTTATACTATACTATAGCTTTTTTATTGAATTACATCTATACAGAGTGTTTAAAATTCATTTATAAGTAGTTACTAGCTTAAAATAGGAGAGTGAGAGAGAGAGAGAGAGAGGTGAACACAAATAATTACACGTGTGTCGGCGGCGATGTGACAACAGAGCTAACAGTGTGAGGTCCCAAATCGCACCACCCAAACTGCCTTCATAAAATAGAACGACTATAGTTAATCGTCACACCTGTGAAAACGTCCACATACCTTCCAATTAGTTGATATCGTTGCCCGTGAAGACAAAGTCACTGTGTACGAATGACCAACCATCAAATTACCGTCGTGTGTGAACTTATCCACACACCAGTTCAGCAGCCGTTACATGCCAGCAAGACTCACCCTACATGAAGACAACTACACACAGCCGTCCGTCATTTACTCGCCCGCCCTACCTTACTGCTATGGTGAGGCAACACTAGGGATTGTAAAGTGACATCAACGTCCGTACCTCATCCTACAGTTCAGGAATATTGTCTGGGAACCCTTCACACCTGTACAAGAACTTGCTCTATTTCATCATTATCAGTCAGACTCTGTGATGGACTCGGCCAGGCGTGAATGTCAGCCTCCCGTCCAATTAACATGGTTCGGAGTGGAGTGAACTGGACGTTCGTTATTAATTTGATATTCCCAGAGTTCTCTTTCACTATGAATTATAATGCGGTAGTTATTACTACAGAGTACTAACTAAATGTGTTTCATCATTATCATTATCGTCATCGTCGTCGTCGTGGTCATTATCGCTCTGTTTCCCCCTAATAAATGGAGATCCCGAAATAGAGAGAAGGCACAAAGACGCAGAACTATTAACATTGTACAGCAAATTAGGACATAACCTTTCACTAATCATCCAAACCTTCGACGGTCTTTGATCAAAGAAGTAAAAAATGTACTTCATATAATAAAATCTCTCTGGCAGCACATGTGAGCCTGAGACCATTTCCTCGGCTTCAGAATTAAACAATGGATGGTACTCTCGTCTTGTACAGTACATCTAATATACTATAGCAGTAGCCGTGTGTGTGTGTGTGTGTGTGTGTGTGTGTGTGTGTGTTTTGGGCAGCCGCAACTACACATTCAAATCGCACCAAAATTGGCACAAAAATCGCAAAAAATTCGCTGATGTGAAAAAACTTAGTCCCATCACGATTGAAAAACTTTTACTATACTTAATGAGCGATCAAGGTCTGACCAAAAAAACGCCGCTCCCGGCGCCTGGTCGGTTTCCATGGCCGAGTGGTTAATATCTCAGACTTGCGTACGGACAACTTGGGTTCCATTCCCCAAGCTGCAATTAACACGATCAATTGGTTAGCTGCAAAAAATCCAAGTGACAACGTTACACTAGAACACCACATACACGGACCATCATGGGCCCTTCGATGTCGCCTTGACGGCCGATAGTGGCAACGTTAGACTAGAACAGCATATAAACGTGACTCGGATTACCTGATATGATCGCAACGCGTGCACGAAACGCGAGGAAACGAGTAAGAAGCACGAGGAAACGAGTGCGAAGCATGAGAAAGCGAGCGCGCAACGCGAGAGCCCTCTGCAGGAGCAAGTGCGAGAGGGCCCAAAGGGCCCACGAGCACTTGTCTCCATCTATATTCCTTTTACCCATATCTGTCCAGTTTCAGCTACTTTGTTTCTTGTTATCTCGCTTTCTCACATATTCATTTACACTAACAAATACAGTACGCTCACCTACTTTGCGTGTTTTTAGTTAGCGTTTCGCCTTGTTTGCGAGCTCCACTAGGGAAAATATTATACAGTGCTGTATTGTAGAAAAATTAAGGCCGTCATTAGTTTGCGAAGCAGAGATCCAACGGCAGGAGGTGGTTGTTTCCATTGTCAGCAGTGACAGTGAAGATGACGATGGAGGCCCAAAGGGGCCACAGTAGGACACCACAGCCTCGGATACCCCCTCCCTCCTTCACTGCAAGCCCAGCCAGCCCTCAAGTGAAAGTACTAAATGCACTGTTTGATTTTTTTTTTTTTTTTTTTTAAGAAAATACTTCTCTTTCTTGCAAGAAATTTACTTATTAACTGTATGTATGTGTACCTGCAATATATAACTGTAAATGAAGGGGGAAAGTTGAGAAAAATGGGGGGAGGGGAGAAATTTGTAATATACAGTATATATATATACTGGTACCCTTTAAAACATGCTTTTCCATGGTACCTACATTGGGATTTTGCAGTTTGCGGCGCATGTGCCGCCCATATTCTCACAAAGTAGGCGAGTGTACTGTAGTTCTTTGGAGCCTTCACGCTTCCAACTGCCGTCAGGTTCACTCACATTATACTCATACCCTGTTCGTGTCCCTTGGTTGGCACAGAGGTGAAGTGTATATGCGACCATAGCTGTCAGCCGGGGAGAGAGAGAGAGAGAGAGAGAGAGAGAGAGAGAGAGAGAGTCTGGTGGAGGTTGAGTCAGCTCTCCATGAGTGATCAAAATAAATTACAGCAGTGCATCTATTTTTGGCATTACTAAACTTAGGCTGGCGTACATTCTCTGTGCCACCTCTTAGCGAAGTTACGGAGAATGAGGTTAACCATTTAAGCTTCTGAGAGTCTAAAAATTTCAATGGGATGTTATTTATTCTATCTCTTAACTCCTCCATCCTGGCTAGAATAAGTGTCGATATCTGGATGTACTGTAAATAAGCTGCGGCATTATTTCGTGTCTCAGCGTCTTCAGCTTCATTAGGATAAATTACTGGTACCCATTATAGGTGGGGGCATTCACCATCCACTCACCTTATGTAGTGCTGCCCTTGGGTGACTGCCCTTTCCTCTTTTCCTTCCTTCCTTCCTCGGTTCCTTCCTTCCATTTCTGCCCTTCTTTCCTTCATTCTTTCCTCCTCCTTCTGCCTACGGGTGGCTTTACACTCTCTCTTCTGTCATTCTTTCCTTCATTCTTTCCTCTTCTTCTGCCTATGGGTGACTCTACACTGAGTGATTAGCCAAATGGTTTCCTGTACACCAGGAAAGCATTTACTATGCTGGGTAGTAACTATATAACCAAATTATGGCATCTGGTGGCTTAGTGGGTAATTGAGGCGCTCCAGTCGGAATGAGCCTGTGTAGGTATATATCCAAGGGGTGGTCGGGGTATTTTGCTCACGTAATGCCTCTCATTCTCATCTTAAATGTCGGGACCAACTTCCTTAGCCCCTGGCTCCTACGCTCTTCATGGGACAACACAGGATTCAATGATGATGATGATGATGATTAAACGTGTTAGTTTGTGTGTGTGTGTGTGTGTGTGTGTGTGTGTGTGTGTGTGTGTGTGTGTGTATTTCTGGATATGATAACAATAGGCCAAGTTATAACTGTTGCGTCCTTTGCAGCCCACCACGGCGAGGGTCGAGCCAGGCGCCATGGTCCAGTCAGCAGTCGTCACTCCACAGCATGAGGGGCCTAATGCTGAAGGGACAGATGTACATTATCAAGCAGGAGAATGTGGCACTCTTCCTCTGCATGCCGCTGTAAGGAGAGAGAGAGAGAGAGAGCGAGAGAGGTGGGGGGGGGGGAAGTGGAATAAATGGAATTGTTTTGCTTTTGCGGGAATGGAATACAAAATACGATAACTTCAGGAGATAATGGAGTATGGTTCTTATTCCTTCGCTACCAAAAATTTATGCTGTGACTCATTCATTGCCAAAGATTTACACTAAGGCTTGCACCAGTAGATAACCACTAAGATGAATAAAATAGTCTGACTAACAAAAACTGTAAAATTGTAGATAAGGGTTTAAATAGGAACACCTGAGACGAATGATAAAACAAGCCAAACTCTCCATAATGGCCCGCCCCCCAGCACAAGATAAGATTTTATTTTTATCACAAGTTTTTAAAGATCAACACATAAATTCCTCATTATTTTAGGTTTCAAACTTTCAACCATGCTTCACCTGCCCTTCATAATTTTAGAATTGTCCTTTTTTTTCCTCCTTTTTTAAGTAACCTTGTTCTTCATAGTGTCGTCTATTTCTCTCCTCTTTTTTTTTTCTTCTCGCTTCTTACATCACTTCTCTCTCCTGCTTCTCACGTTTCCTCTCTTTCCCTCCTCCCCTCACTTTCGCCCTCTTGCTTCGTCATTTTTTCCCTTCCTGCTTACGTCTGCTCTCCTTCCCTCCTCTCCTCACCTAATTTTTGTCCTGTCTCTCTCCCCATTTTATCTCTTCTGTTTCTTGTGTCTCCTGCTCATTCCTCCTCTCCTCAGCTATTTTTTTCCTTCCCCCAATTTTTCTCTCTGTCTTTGTACATCTTTATTTCCCTTTTCTCTCCTACCCTATCTCTTCTGCTTTTGTTCCCATTTCCCATTTCCTCCTTAAGTCTCCTCTCCTCTCCTTCCCTCCTCTCCCCCTCCATAACATGACCTTGACCTGTCACTCAAAGCCTCCCACACGTCATTCTCCATATGATCCCACCTCCTCCCATTTCCTCCCTCCTCTCGGTCTTCCTCCCTCCCATCTCTCTCTTAATGCCTCCTCTCCCCCTTCCTGCCTCCTCGCCCACTTCCTCCCCTCTCGCTTTCCACTTGTTTTGCATCGGCTTGTTTTTCTTTCATATATACACTTCGTCTCTTCATTTTCTCACACATTCACTTTCATTCCTCTCTCTCGCATGCCTGCTTTCACTCCCATTCTCCCATATTCATGCATCGCCACTCTTTCTCCCCTCTCTTTGACGGTGAGATCATTTACTCCTCGAAGTCTCGAGTGGTTAGGTGAGCAGCACGCTGCTCTTCAACTCATCTTGACTTGGGTTCGATCCCACTTAGAGAGAGACATTAAAGAAGTTCCAGTATCCTAACCCTACACCTCCACACCCTGTCGAACTTCCATTGATGACATACTACGAACATGTCTTTAGAAAACAAGACCATCACTAGTAGCTGCCCGGGCAGTCAGTCACTCATAAGGACACACACACACACACACACACACACACACACACACACACACACACACACACACACACACACACACACACACACACACACACACACACACACACACACACACACACACACACACACACACACACACACACACACACACACACACACACACACACACACACACACACAAGGGCTTGTATTCTCGTCGGGCAAGGAGGCTCCGTAACACCTCTTCCTTAGCGATATATTTTTGGATCTGGCTGGTTGATGACCTTTTGTACGTTGTTCATGCAGAGTAAGATGATACTGGAAGGATTTATGCTACACAGAACAGGATAGTAAGGTGTTATAAGCAAAATAAATCGCTTAGGAAAAGGTGTTAGGGAGCTTCCTTTCCCAACGAGAATGCTCTAGCGAAGCCTCGTTGGTGCTTCACTTTAGCGAAACTCCATATGGTCCTGCATCTGTCGAGTACTTCCGCAGTTGTTTCTAACCTGACAAAGATCCAGAACCCATTACAGCTCAACTATTGGCCAGGTGTAGTTGCAGTGGGGGTTCATCTGACTAGTAAGAAACCTCCTTCCCACCTTAAAGCTGAAATTCATCGAAAGTCATGCAACCACGATTTGGTATTCAAGCTGTGGGAGTGAGCCAGTTCAGTCAGGTAAAAACAGACTGACTAAAGATATACAGACGCTTAATCCCAACACCGCCACTCCAACAAAACACTTCTTCACATGTCTATGTTATACACCCAAGTAAATAAGAACTCCGCCGGTGGAAAATTAACGAGAAACCTCTCATCCTGACTTACATTCCCTCTCCATTCATCTCCAACTGACACCCCGCTCATCTCCAATTATTTCCATCTCATCTCGTTGCCGCCCCTCTCGGTCACATTCATCACATCCCCAATCATTCCTCCTCTCCTCATACCCCCATCCACACTGTGCACTGTGCAGTTTCCACGCTGTGACTACGGACGCCCCGTTAACTCAACGTACCCATACATGTCGTGCCTTAGTTATTTATTATTTGATTAATCATTTTACTTTACTACTTTCTCTTTCAGGTTATTTAAACTGGTAGCTTATAGGTAAAGTATTATAGAATGTAGCTTTTCCTTTCACTCCTTCCTATGAAATTTCCCTGTCAGTTTTTGCATGCTGCTTGGTGGGTTTTCTCACTTTTTCCTGCCAGTTTTAACTGGAGGGTTTGGAGACGGGGGAAGCCTTCTTGCTCTACTATTCTTATCCTTCAGCATGTAGAATTACATCTCATAGTCATAGTCTACTCTGTAACAAGCAGCCTTGAAAAGACCATAAGGTCTGTTTGCGTTTTGCTTTCCTTTGTACCTTTGTGTCCTATTCACCACAACCCCTCCTTCATTCACCCACTTATTCCACCTCCTCCCCCCTCCCTTCACTCACAGGCCTTCATCCATTCACCCTTTCTCCACCGTCACGCCTCCCGTCCTTGTTCACTCTTTCCTTATCCGCGTTTTTCTCAAACCATCCCAATTCCCATACCTCTCTTCCACACCCCTCCCTCCACTCTCCCTCCCCACTCACGTCTACCCCTCTCCCTCACAGCTTGAACAACCTGGTGGAGATGCAGGAGATGGGGCTCTACCTCAACGACCTCAGCATGCACGACCTCAGCCGAGAGATGGTGCTCAAGGGCTGGGAGCACTGTTCAAGGTCAGCAGGGGGTCATACTGGGGACATACAGGGTCAGTAGGAGTCATACAGGATCAACAGGGGTTATGCGAAGTCATGGGACCATAGGGCCATACTGGGTCAGCATAGGTCATACGAGGTCACGAGTCAGAGGGTCATGGAGTCAGTGATTCATACAGTGTCAGCAGGATTTATACGGGGTCATGGGATGAGGGTATCTTGTCGAATCGGCTGGGGCTATACGGATCACCAGGTCTAGGGGTTATATAGTGTCAGCAGGAGTCATACGTGGCCAGCAGAGTTCATACGAGATCATGGGGTCATTGTGGGTCAAAGAGTCATACGGGGTAGCAGGGATTATCAGAGTCATACAGAGTCAGCAGGGATTAGCAGTCATACAGGGATAGCAGGGATTATCAGAACCATACAGGGTCAGCAGGGATTATCAGAGCCATACAGGGTCAGCAGGGATTATCAGAGCCATACAGGGTCAGCAGGGATTATCAAAGCCATACAGGGTCAGCAGGGATTATCAGAGCCATACAGGGTCAGCAGGGATTATCAGAGCCATACAGGGTCAGCAGGGATTATTAGAACCATTTAGGGTCAGATCATGTGTGCTATTAGTTTAGGTAGTTTGCCAGGGTACAGTGACACCGGATGGACACACAGATAGTTCATCATCATCATCATCATCCGGACCTCCTTTCCCACCCAAGGGCAGGGTGAGGAGTAGCAATGTCCAGACAGCCCAAATTTGCCCAGTCCAATGAGCCATGCTTCCATTTACTCATCATTCAAGCCCCTGGAATCCTGGCTCTATCGGATATGCCAAAAACGTTCACCACGTTCTATAGCTTCACATAAACGTATCTGATTGAGTCAGTCTGGACGCTGCCACGTTAAAAAGGGGTGTCAAACTCCCTGATCATGCACTTCTCACAACATTCATCCAACCAGCTTGATCTCTTGTCAGTTCCCTAGCCTCACCAACATCCAAACCTCTCTTCCTCACACACACTCATCCACCATATCTCTCCACCTTCTCCTTGGCCTACCTAGGCTCCTTCCTCCTTCAGATTCGCTCAGGTACACCTTTTTCACTACTCTATTGTTATCCATTCTCTCCACATGACCATACCATCCCAGTACACTCTCTTCGATTCTGGTGTCCACCGACTTGCTCACTCCACGCCTTTCACTAATCACATTAATTCGTATCCTATCCACCCTCTGTACTCCACATACATTCCTCAGCATTCTCACCTCCACTGCTCTTACTCTTGACTTTTTATTTTCATGCCACACCATAGTCTTACGTCCATATGTTAAAGTTGGCACTAACACTCCCTCATGTAAGCCTCGTGCAGCTGCAACACTCAAGCCTCTGTTTCTTATCAAGGCCTTCATTGCACCAGCTACTTTTCTTCCTTGTGTCACTCTATTTTCAACTTCTTTTGCACATTTTCCTCACTTTTCTATCACTGTACTCAGGTATTTGAACTCTCTCACTAATTCCAGTCTCTCTCCATTCACTGTAACATCACACTGGAAGTCACCTTCTTTCTCAGTAACCATCACTTTACTCTTTTCTACGTTTACTCTCATGGCACGATGCTCACAGACATCAGCAAAACTCTGCACTAGCCTACCAAGTTCTTGTCCGGTACTTGAAAGCAGTACTGAATCATCAGCATACAACAAATTTGAGATATTCCATCCATCACCATACATTACCAACGCCATCTCTCTCTCCATTACTCGCGTTTTTACTTCTCTTATCACCCCATCCATATATATCTTGAACAACCATGGAGACATCACACAACCTTGTTGCACGCCCACACCGATCGTGAACCATTCACTTAGCTGCCCATTATCCCTTACACATGCTTCGCTACCATCATAAAAACTCTTGACAGCACCTAGCAGTGTACCATCTACACCGTACATGCGCAAAACTTTCCACAACCCCTTTCTGTCTACTTTGTCGTATGCTTTTTCCAGATCCATGGATGCCATAAGCACCTTATGGTCCTTCTCACAAGCCTTCTTTGCTTTGTCACCGCAAATATTTGATCCACATATCCTCTGCCATCCTAAAGCCACCCTGTTCATCACTCACTAGGACTGCTTACTTTCTATATAATAATTCTTCCATATACCTTCCCTACCACACTTAATAAACTTATTCCACAATAATTCTTGCACTCACTTCGCTCACCTTTATTTTTGTACAGGTGTACAATCACAGCCTTTTTCCACACTCCAGGCACAGTTTCACTCATCCATGACTTCCTGCATATCTCCAACAAGCACTTCATCCCACTCTCTCCACTACACTTAAGCATCACTGCATACACCTCGTCAAGTTCAGCTGCTTTCCCATTTTTCAGCCGCTTCACAGCACTCTTCACTTGTACCAGTGTCACGTCTCCTGGCACCGCATTTCTTCTCTGCACACCCCCAAAACCAATCGTGTTTACAGCCGCTCTACTCTCTCTATTCCCATTCATCAGGCTTTCAAAATATTCTTTCCATCTGGTCCTTACACTATCTCTATGAGTTAATAAACTACCACCTGCATCCTTCACACCATCACATTTCTTTCCGCTTTCATTTCTACATTTCCGCACCTCTTTCCAGAATAACTTCCTATTTTCACGGTAGTTCACATTCATTTTTCTTCCTAGATCATCATTTACCTCCTTCTTTTTCCTCTTCACTAGTCTCTTTACATGCTTCTTGCTCTCAGTATACTCAATTCTTAATTCAACTGAACCCCTATCCTGTAACCACTTTAGCCACTTCTTCCTCTTTTCCTCCATCGTTCTCTTAACCTCCTCATCCCACCATCCCGTACCTTTCTTCTTTGTTGTTACTCTTTCCACATCGCACACCACTCAAGCATTCCTAACTAAGCAATCCCTATATGGATGCCACAGGCTGTCCAGATCCATTTCATTCCAGTTCACTGAATCTAACTCCTCCTCTACTTTGGTCCTGTAATCGTCTGCCATTTCTTTGATCCTCAGCTTCTCAACTTTTAGATAGTTTTAGTTACAAAAATATATCATCATCATCATCAGCAGCAGCCACAACTAGTCCACTGCTGAACAAAGGCCTCCCTCAACGTTTTCCACGAATTCCTTGACTGAGCCAATCTTTGCCACGTTTTTCCTGCAAATTTCTCTATCTCATCTCTCCATCTCCTGTCTGGCCTTCTTCTGCTATGCTTACATTCTCTTGGTGTCCAGTCCGTCAGCCTCTTGCTCCATCGGTTATCCCTTATTCTTGCTATATGGCCTGCCCACCTCCATTTCTGTTCTTTTATAACGTCTATGATATCTTTGACTTTAGTCTGCTCTCCCACCCAAGTTGATCTTTTCCTGTCTCTTAAAGATATTCCCAACATTGACCTTTCCATTGCTCTCTGAGAACGGATTAATTTATTTTCCATTGATTTTGTCAGTTTCCAGGTCACAACCATACGTCATAGCTGGAATTATGCATTCGTTATATACTTTTCGTTTCATACAAACTGGCAAGCTACTTTTCATAATGTCTCTATGTTTACCGAAAGCTTTCCATCCAATTGCAATGCGTCTTTTTATTTCGCTATCATGATCTTTCGTTAATTTTAGTATTTGTCCCAAGTAGTTGTGCTCCTTAACTTCTTCAAGAATTTCATTGCTTATTCTGATAACTCTCTTTGGTGTCTGTGGATTGAACATTAATTTAGTTTTACTTCGGTTCATCTTCAGTCCTACTTTTAGACTTTCTCTGTTCAGGTCATTTAACATTTCTTGCAATGCCTCCGCTGTTTCTGAGATTAGGACAATGTCATCTGCAAATCTTAAATGGTTTAGCTTTTCTCCATCAATGTTCACTCCTTTGTTTTCCCAGTCTAGCTTTCTAAAAATACTTTTTAGGCATGCTGTAAATAATTTTGGTGAAATTGTATCTCCCTGACGCACGCCCTTCTCAATCTTAATTTTTTCTAAGTCCTTATGTAATTTAACTGTAGCAGTTCCCTCTTTATATATGTTTTCGAGCAGGTTTACAATGTTCTCATTCACTCCTTGTTCTCGCAATGAATATATAATTGCTATGTGCTTCACTGAGTCGAAAGCTTTTTTGTCATAAAGGACTTTGTAGTTACTTGTAGTGGAGTTTTATATATATTAGACTTGTGGGCGAGCGGTTGTTATACTTGAGTAGCTTCGTGAGTAGATAATCTTCTTTCCCATTTGTCATGTAGTGACGGGAGAGGTAAAGAATAGTGTGGGACTATTTTTATTTGTCTTGGAAATATTAACAAGTCTCTCACACAGAGCGAAGTATAAAGTAGAGTCCCGCTAGCTATCTCTCTGTCTCACTCTCTCTGTCTCTCTCTCAAGTTGCTAAGCCCTTCTCCTTCTGACCTGCCTGTTCTATGGCTAGCCTCCATCTGCCCTCTCTTTCCTAAATTCTGGTGAAACAGGAGACGTATCACGTGTGTTCCTTGTGAGTGGAAAGTTCTAGAAGCCTGTGTGTGAGTATGTGTGTATGGTCACTAGGCGCTGTTGTGTGCCTATAAAGCATTCCTTGAGTTAAGAGTGTGTAAGCATGTTTAGCATTCCTCGATTCTTGCAGACACAGTACTTCTCATCATCCGACTCCCTGCTTCTGTCTCTCTGTCTATCTATTTATCTATCTATCTATTATGATTTGTAATTATAATATGGAGTCCTAACATATGCTCGGCCGCGCGAAAATGGCGTACCATCGACAGTTAATAGTCATAACACATTAATACATATTATATACACATTATAATGAACTTATAAGCTAATTAAGTGAAATACATAATATTGTAAAAGTAACATAATTGTATGAATATTGTATACATATAATATTTATAGTAAATAGTGATTATTTAGTAATATTACATTTTAAACAAGTTGTATACATATTTGAATAAATGCATTAAAGTAAATTATTTAACTGTAATACAGTATGTACTTGGGTTTTTGTAGTGAAATGCATACATGTGTTGGCCTTATAAATGTAGTTACATTTTGTTAATGCAACTGTTACATAAGTGTCTTGGCCTTATAATTGTAGTTAAAGTTACATAAAAGTTACATCTTGTTAATGCAACTGTTACATAAATGGTACATAAAAGTTACATCTTGTTAATGCAGCTGTTAATTGGCAAAGTGTAACATAATGCAATCGTTTGTCGTTACATAATTGTTACATATCGTTTGTAGTTACATAATTGTAGTTAAAGTTATATAAAAGTTACATCTTGTTAATGCAACTGTTACATAATTGGCAAAGTGTAACATAATGCAATCGTTTGTCGTTACATAATTGTTACATATCGTTTGTAGTTACATAAGTGTAGTTAGTGTAACATAATGCAATCGTTTGTCGTTACATAATTGTTACATACCGTTTGTAGTTACATAATTGTAGCAAGTGTAACATAATGCAATCGTTTGTCGTTACATAATTATAATATGGAGTTACATAATTGTTACATATCGTTTGTAGTTACATAATTGTAATAACTGCAGTCCTGACATATGAATCCGGTCATGCTGCGGTCGATGATAGTGATGATGTGTCATGCCACTTGCTTGTGGAGACAACAATTTGCTTTTTTGTGTGCAGTTTATGTGGTATTTTGCCATATGTAGTAACACTTACCCTTATTTTCATTTGTTCGTTATGTGATCTTACCCTATTTCTCTCTTTTTTCTTTCTTACTTTTTCTTTCTTTCTTTTCTTTTTTTTTTTGTATGTATTGATTTTCTATAGTTTGTTTTTCTTCGCTTGTGTACGCTTTTTCCGTGTTGTTCATGGTTGCATAATTACTGGCTAATTTCCTTGGGGTACTTTTTTAAAGTTTAGTTTATATTGCACAGATATTATTGAAAATGATATTATATAGTCCCATATTTTGTTATTTTATATAAAAAATATATACACTATATACAGTGTTAACTATATACACTGACTTGTTCTTCACCTGTACCTATCGTGGGTAATATGTGTGTCAGCACTGTGTGGAAATCATTGTCTTCACGATTGTGTTGATGTTCACTCTTGCTAACGTCATTTGTGTTGGCCATTTTTTTTTTCTCTAGTTTACCTTGTAACTTAATTTATATGTTTCCACTAGGTAGCTTTAATTAATAAATGTTTAATACAGTTCTTTTAATCGCTCACTGAGTAACTGTGATGGTATATTTTCTTTATCACTTTGTAGATGTAATAATGTATAGCTGTATGTATGAAACACGTATTTTATGTAGGTATAAATGGTAACACTCGTTGGTAGTAAATAAATGTTATAATAAATGAATGAATATATACAGTGTAGAATATTTATTGTTGGTGATTATTTAGTGCATTCAAGTCCTTGGGTAGTGTGATGAGTAAGGATGGAACTTTGGGGGACGAAGTGCGTGAAAGGGTACAGCAGGGAAGAAAGGTTGTTGGTACACTGAAAGCAGTGATGAGAAATAGGGAGGTGAGTATGGAAGTTAAGAAGTCACTGCATGATGGTATTGTGATCCCTACCCTGACGTATGGAAGCGAGGCGTGGACCTTGCAAGAGGGGAACAAGTCAAGAGTGAGAGCAGTGGAAATGAGTTACTTGAGAGGAGCATGTGGAGTGACGTGGAGGGACAGGTTGACGAATGAAGAAGTGAAGGAACGTTGTGGGGTAGATGTGGATGTGGTTGAAAAGATTAGGAGAAATACACTGAGGTGGTTTGGACATGTGGAGAGAATGGAGAATGAAAGACTGACTAAGAGGGTGTATGTAGGTGAGGTGGAGGGAGGGAGAGGGAGGGGTAGACCGAGGATGAGGTGGAGGGATGGAGTTGAGAGGTATATGAGGGGGGGGGTGAGTTGGGGGGAGGGGAGTCAAATGGTGGGTGACAGAGTGACTTGGAGGCGTTTTGTCTGCGGCCACCCTTTGCGGGATTAGGGCGTCGGGCTATAGATAGATAGATAGAGATAGATTATTTAGTGTTTGAGTTATGCAGATAACTGAAGTAAGTATGTGTATTTAAGCTGTAACTATACAGCACGTTTTATATGTTTGTGCAGAAGCTTATTGTCTATCACTGTGTATTGTATAAATGAAGTAACTATGTAACTCACTAATTTTTACCGTGGTGGGAATGGTGTGAGTGGTGGTGCAGGTGGTGTGTTGATTGACGTGGCGTCTTTTCAGCAAGCACGCATGATGACGTCGACTTCCCACACTGGTAGCTGTGGTGCGTGAAAGAGTAGCGATGAGTAACGTGAGTGAAGATGAGTGAGTAAGATGAGTCGTGAATATGGACTTGGTATTTTTTTCTTGTGATTTACTCGTTGTAGGATGAAGACTGCCGCTACTTGTAGGTGCGTGTAGAAGATTATACAGACGACTCGTAGAGTTGTTACTTGTAGTTGATTGTAGATGGTTGTAGTTCGCTGGTTCGTCGTAGAAGTTGCAAGATCGTATCAATATTTTGTTAAACTACTTGCAAGGCATCCTGTGACCTCTTCACCTCTGCATCAGCATGATGATCGGGGAGACGGAGGGGGCTGGTTGGAGAGAACTGTCAGGAGCTGGTTGTAAGTTGTTGGTTGTGAGAGGTATTCTTGTTTTCAATCTTGATATTTTGTAGGAATTCAATGTTGATTCATAGACGAGGTTCGTATACGTTCGCTGCTACCAAATGTCATAAAGGACTTTGTAGTTACTTGTAGTGGAGTTTTATATATATTAGACTTGTGGGCGAGCGGTTGTTATACTTGAGTAGCTTCGTGAGTAGATAATCTTCTTTCCCATTTGTCATGTAGTGACGGGAGAGGTAAAAAATAGTGTGGGACTATTTTTATTTGTCTTGGAAATATTAACAAGTCTCTCACACAGAGCGAAGTAAAAAGTAGAGTCCCGCTAGCTATCTCTCTGTCTCGCTCTCTCTGTCTCTCTCTCAAGTTGCTAAGCCCTTCTCCTTCTGACCTGCCTGTTCTGTGGCTAGCCTTCATCTGCCCTCTCTTTCCTAAATTCTGGTGAAACAGGAGACGTATCACGTGTGTTCCTTGTGAGTGGAAAGTTCTAGAAGCCTGTGTGTGAGTATGTGTGTATGTGTGTGTATGGTCACTAGGCGCCGTCGTGTGCCTATAAAGCATTCCTTGAGTTAAGAGTGTGTAAGCATGTTTAGCATTCCTCGATTCTTGCAGACACAGTACCTTCTCATCATCCGACTCCCTGCTTCTATCTGTCTCTCTATCTATCTATTTATCTATCTATCTATTATGATTTGTAATTATAATATGGAGTCCTAACATTTTCATAATCTACAAAACCTAAGCAAAGTGGTTTATTATATTCTGTAGTTTTCTCCATTAGCTGATTCATTGTATGTAGATGATCAGTGGTCGAGTACCCGCTTCGGAATCCTGCCTGTTCACGAGGTTGGTTTTCCTCCAAAGTTGTTGTTATTCTGTTCGTAAAGACCTTAGTGAAGAGTTTGTAAATGACTGACAATAAGCTAATGGGTCGATAGTTACTAAGCTCTTTGAGTCACCTTTTTCGAAGAGTAAAATAACTAGTGCATTACACCATGTTTTAGGAATTTTCTTCTGTTTTATACAGTGGGTAAATAAGTGAGCAAGACTATTTTGTACTTCTACTCCGGCATCCAACAGTAAATCTGTTACTATTCCATCTTCTCCCGGAGCCTTCCCTCTTTTCATATTTTTAAGACAAATATTTACTTCGTCTGGTGTTACCTCAGGTATTTCACTTGTGTCAACTGAAAAATTAGCTATTTGTACTACTATCTTTGATGCATACAGTTTCTTTGTAAAATTCTTCAACTCTCTTCACCATCTTATCTCTGCATTTAATGATTTCACCGTTTTTCTCTTTCAGTGATGTCATTTGTCGCTTTCCTAGTGCCATTTTACTTCGGACCTGTTTCAGACTGTTTCCATTTTTGATGGTTTCTTTGATCTGGTCCATGTTTCTCTTTCGTTTTTCTTCTCTTTGTCTCTTGTTGATAAGCTTATTTAATTTCTGCTCGTTCTATTTCGTCGTTCTTTGCCTTTACTTTCATTTCATTTCTTTTTTTCATAAGCTCGAGTGTCTTTTCTGAATACTTCTTGGCTTTGGTTGTATTAGGTTTTCCTACTACCTCTGCTGATTCTCTTAGCACTTTTGTTAGTCTGTCATTCAGCTCATCAGTGTCACATTCAGCATTACTTAGTGCCTGAAATCTGTTCCTTATTTCCTACTGAAAGGCTGCTTTGTTTTCGTTTACTATTATTGGGCATATCTTTTTATCTTTAATCATCTTCTTTCTTTTATTTCTGAAATTGAATCTGGCTGTGCAACCCACCATTCTATGATCACTATCTATATTTACTTTGTTGATAACTGTGACATTTGTGATTGTGTTATTCTTATCTGCTATAATGAAGTCGATTTCATTCTTTGTTTCTCCATTTGGGCTTCTCCAGGTCCACTTTCTTCCTGTTCTTTTGTGGAAGAATGTGTTCATTATTCTCATGTTAAACATTTCAGCAAAATTTACCAACATTTCTCCTCTTTCATTCCTTTCTCCCTCTCCAAATTTTCCCATACATGCTTCTCCATTTTTCGACTTCCCAACTTTTGCATTGAAGTCTCCCATGAGTATAGTATACAGTATGTTGTCTTTTCTTCTTCCATAATCTGGGAGATGTCATCACAGAATGCTTGTATTTCTTCATCTGGGCTTTGAGAAGTTGGTGCATATACTTGTATGACTTTCATGGTATATTTTTTGCATAGTCTAACGACAACAAATGCTGCTCTGTCAGATACTCTGCTGAATTTAACAACGTTGTCTGCAAGATTTCTGTTAATTAGAAATCCTACACCAATAACTCTTTCAGGACAGGATTAATACTAGGCAAACTATACTTAAAGACCGGAGGTCATATGACAGTTTTGCGCATACCCCTTCAGATAACGCATTAAATACACAGTATAAATGTATGTACAGGGATTAGTAAGAAGGCTGGTGTGTATGCAGTTGAAGGTGCGTATGGAACTGAAGGTTTGTGAGGTGTTCATGTAGTCCTGATCTCTGTAGGGTGCTGGTGTGGATGATGCAGTAATGGTACCGTAGGTGTGAATGTGGGTATCAGCAGGGGGTGTCTTCCCTGGAGCATCTCTGCTTCAGCAACAAAATGGTCCACCATGGCTCGCCAGCCTACAGATTCGAATGCCGTAGTGAGCAGTGCAAGTTGGCACCTACGACTGTCATCAGGCATAGGGCCATCGAGTAGGGACCGGTATGATCTGGCAAAAAGTAGAGTAAAGACTGACTTTGTGATGTGTGAGGACTCGGTAGCAGGACAGAACCAGAGATTGAATTTTTCCCTATGATACCGAGTGGGCTACTCAGCTGGAGTAGCAAGAATGTGATATTTTCTTCCGTGTCTCTAGTGGACTGCTCAGTGAGCAATGACCTAATTAATCACACTACATGAATCATGACGAGAAAGTTTATGCAAGTGATCTAACCGTCCCTGATTCACCTAGGAGTGTAGCTGGGCTTGACTGTGCACCCAAACCGAAGCCTATGATGGAGCATGTTATTCTAAGGGAGAAAAATGGATTTCTCATAGGGAGACAGTGTCTGTGCCTGTCGCCACAATTCTCGCTGCCCTGGTCTCTCAAGCCATTACTAGAGTCGTCCCTGTCTGGGGTAGAGAAAGTGTCGCTGGAGTTGTCGTCCTTGAACCTGGAGGAGTCAAGCAAGACCTCTGGTCATGAAGCACCACTTCGGTTATCCTTGTCTTAACTGTATTCTACTCTGCACTCCAGAGAAAGGTAATTTTGCTCACCCATTTACAGAGGGGATGAGTAGATCACGGGAAGCGGCAAATCCTTAGCCCTCCTATGTCATTCTCGGATCCTGGCTTCATGCCTCAGTTCCAGGGAAGGTCTTCTGCCCATGATTTATTATGCTACCATCACATGGACCTAGACGACTTATGTGAAAATGTTCAAGGAGTCAGCAAGGTGCAAAGGGGCTTGCACGAGGTCATAAAGTCAGGAAGGATTTGTAGAGATGTTGCGTAGTCACGCTGGTCAGATGCACTTGAGGTTATGGGGTCGGCATCGAGGGTCGGAGGGTCAGTATGAGATAAGGAGGTCAACAAACTGTCAGAGAACTGGCAGTGAAGAGAAATTACAAAGTAGATCAAGAAAAAATGTGGTGAGTTCAAGTAAAATCATAGAGTGAAACCAATAGCTTTAATAAACAAAGGGATCAAGGAGCCGGAGGGTTGTGAGGTCAGTGAATCAAGAAGTCATAAGGTTGGGAAGGTCAAGGGAAGATGAAGAGGGGTGAGAGGGTCAGGAAGAGGAAGGGTAATAACACACTGATGTATTTATTCTTGTTGTTACCAGCTTATGTTATTCAGCTTTGGAGAGCTCTCTGGTAGTGCGAGATTTTGTGAATCCCTCATCTAATTCCAACAGTTCAAAAGCAGTCTCCTAGCATGAATGAAATAGTCTGGAAATAGTGACAACAAAATAGTAGGTACGTCCCTTGGCTGAAGGTGGTAAGAATCATAAAGGCATCAGGTCACACACTCCTCTTAAACCCTCCCGTCTCTCCTTCCTATCTCTTCCTTTACTCTCACTCAACCTCGCTTCCTGTCATGCACCATTCGTTTCTCAGTCTCTTTTGCTTCTTCATCTTTTCTTTCTTCCTTATTTCCTTTCCCTTTCTCCTCTCCTCCCCTCCCTCCCTCCTGCCTGTCTCTCTTCTTTCACGTTTACCCTGTCTCTTTCCCTGTCTTACTCCTTCCTTTTGTCCCTCCTTTCTTCTCTCCTTTTCTCACTCCCTCTTTTTCCCTCCTATCCTTCCTACTTCCATCACTCAATCCTTTTCTCCCTCCCTCTCTTCCTTTCTGCATATCCCCCTTCGTCCCTCGTTTTCTATTATTCCTCTCCTCCTCCCACTCTCTATTCTCCACTTTCTATCACCCATCCTCTTTCCTTCCCTCCGTCCGTGCCATAAGTTGACCTTTCTCAGACACTGTCTATTCTCTAAACTCTCCGTTTCTCACCTGACTTTTTCCAGTTAGGACGGCGACATAAGATTAATTGTTTCGTATGCCATACCTACCAAAACACTTAACTTTTTTTTATTTAACGCTGGGTACTCTTCTGCCACCTTCACCTAGGCTGTTACTTTCTTCCCCGTTCCCTTGTTGATTGTAAAGTGTACTCCATTGGAGTGCAGACCATATACAACCACGCTTGAGTACCTCACTACCTTCATCAGCACTCTCTTTCTCCTTCACCTGTACCCTTACCCCAGTACTTCCCTGCGCTAAATGTAAAAGATCTTAAGTCTCAGTAGAGTTAACAGGAGGGAAGCACACATACTAAGCACAGAAGGTGAAACAGAAAACAGTGATAGTGGATAGTGGTGTGGTGTAGGTTAGGAGGAGCGTAAATCAGATAAAGAGAAGGTGAAACAGAAACTATTTTATAGTGGTTGCAGGCAGTGATATGATGTAGATCTGGTATTACTGCGCTTCTGATTTTGCTTTAATGTATGCCCTTCCTCCTCCAGACTGCAAATCATGTACAACCGTGCAGAAGAGTACTCCACCAAGCTTGAGGAATCACACATTCTGAACACAAAGGCTAAGGAGCGTGCGGATGACCTGCTGTACTCCATGTTGCCGCGACAGGTGGCTGACATCCTGCGACAGGGCAACACAACACACGCCACCTGCCAGGTAGTACACAATCATAACATAGCACAGCATAGTACAGCACAGCACAGCACACCACACCACACCACACCACACCTTACCATCCTTACCACTCCATGCTACACACCACCTAACCTTGCCATGCTGGATGACACCTCATATTACATCATCTCATCTCACCATTTCACATCATATAACGCAACACAACACCTCATCACATCACATCAAATTAACGCAACACCACGAAAACACCACACCACACCACACCTCACTCGACCCCCCTCCCGCACACACACACACACACACACACACACACACACACACACACACACACACACACACACACCTCTTCTCGTATAAAGATACAGTCAGGTAGGATCTAGGCTAGTATTTATCACCTGGATCGAGAGAATGGACTGGATTGGAAGCGTTGTATCCATGGACTGTGTACAGTGCAGTGAAGTTATTGTAGTGTTATCTATCCCAAAAGGTAATACTGAAGGAATCAATAGTTAATATTTTCTTTTATGCATAAGACTGAATATACTTACATCTTACACTAATATTTCAAGCTGTAGCTGTACAATGCTTTTGAGAGTTAAGTAAATTACTCTGGTCGTCCAGGGAACAGATGACTTGGCGCGCTTGGCTAAAATGGCTTACTGAAGTTAAGATGTCTTCCTCCTGTATCAGTCCACTCTCCCACCCACACAGACGTTTGAGGTGGTGGCCGTGCTGGGTAAGGTAAAAGTACAGAGGTGTTAGGAGGAGGATAGGCTAGATGCAAGGCACAGACGGTGAAGCAGTGATAGTAAACCAGACATTAGTATTATGTAAGTTAGGAGAAGGTATGGTAGAGACAAAAGTACAGACGGTAAAACATAAAATAATGACTGACAGTGTACGATGTAGGTTAGGAAGTGGGTGGGACAGATCCTAACACAGGTAGTAAAACACAAACTAGAGGCAGAAGACTGTGGTTAGGTATCTGTATTTCCTACTTCCTATTATCTCCAGTCTTTCAAACAGTGTGTCCAAGCATCTCGAAATGAACGGATCTTGAATTTGGCTCTTTTGTATTGTTTTTGCATTGTTTTCTTGGAAGGAAATGTTTGCGGGCTCCTAGCCTTTGATTCCTTCTTCCTCGCAAAAAAAAAAAAAAAAAAAAAAATCTGCTACCCGTCGAACCCACACTTTCTACCCATAAACCAAACGTCGGTGTCGGTGCTGTTCATGCAGTGTGGAAATATGGATAAGGTAAATCATAGGGGAGTTTGAAGGAGGGAAGGATAAATACAAGGCGCACAGACGATGAAACAGAAGGTAGTGTTAGTAGACAGTAATATTGTTTATTGCTCATGTCAGTCCAGACTCCTTCCACCACAGACATTTGAAGAGGTGCCGAAGCCATTCGCGGTTGGGCTAGGTTAAGTTAGGCCGTTAGAGATAGGTTAAGTTAAATAGGTTTTGGTCAGGTTACTCTGTCAGGGTTAGGTCAGACTTAAGTAATTCTAGTCATGCTGGGAGAGAAAACATGAAGCGCATTACTGGAATGGCCACTTGCAATTCAGACAAATGTTACCCACTTTCCCACCCGTAGAAACGTTGGAGGAGGTGCTGGTGCTGTTCATGCAGGCCACAGGGGGGTTAGGAGTGTAGGGCAGATACGAGCCACAGGCGGCTGATTAGAATATGGAGACAGTAGACAGAGGCGTAGTGTAGGTTAAGAGGAGAGTAGGATAGATACAAGACAGACAGTGGAACAGAATCTAGTCGTAGAGTTGTCCACCGCAACTTAGGGGATAAATTTGTCATTTTGCAGACAGTTCCCCATTGCTCAGTGCCAGAATAAGACAATATTTTAGCGCTACGCATCATATATCTAGTATTCATCCCTTGTTATAGTTCAAAATTCAAGATGGGGAAATGGCATAAATTTTACACCAGATTAAAGTGCGTAATGTATAGTTAACAGTGGTGTGGTGAATACTGTTCGTCTTATTCATAAACGTTCGAGGAAGTACCGGTTATGTTCGCTGAGACCAGATTAGGCCAAGTTAGGTTAGTAGAGCTTTGATTATCTATAAGAGGAGATAATAACATGCTCACGGTATTAAAATGGCTTTTTACATTTCAGAGTTCTATATATATATATATATATATATATATATATATATATATATATATATATATATATATATATATATATATATATATATATATTTAGTTTGTTACGGAACAGAGAAAGATAATGTACACTTTAAGTGAGAAAACTAAAAATCACTACTGTCCCGTAAAGTTCCAGGTTCAAAACAAAAGAGTTAGGTAAAATTACAAGTTAAAGTTTAATGCTCAAACTAACAACAAAACATTCAGGACTCACAAGGATAATGTAATGGCAAAAAACAGGTTAAATATATGGTTAACAGCAATAGCCTCTATTAACACGAAATTAGCATGAGTAAATTTATCTAAGTCAGCCCTGATAAAATGAGAAAACACTGGATAATGCTCAGTAAACGCAAGATATATTATTACAGATACAAAATATTATTACCACTGGCTGACAATATGAATTACAAAAACTTCACTAGGCCTACGAATCAACACTTTATGCTATACAGTACAAGAACATAATGTAATAACACTCATACTCAAATTTCACAGCTGCTAGATGGTTGGAGACTTCCTGAGCACTCACAATAATAACAACTGTACAGGGGAGGACAGAGATGTGAGCAAAACGAGTAGATCTAAGCGGCAATTAATGCAGAGACTGAACTCATTATATAGGGGCCGACAGAGCTTGATACAACTTGTAAGAAGGACGCGCAAATGAAGCCAGAGGGGACAAAGAGTTGACACTCCTGCTCTGAACAACAGAAAGAACGACTTACTCTACTATAAGGGAGGAGGGGGGGAGTGAGGTAGAACACGCTCGTGATCAAACATGCAGCATACTGTACGTTAGAATTACACAAAGGATGATGAAATCATAGGCTATGTAACACCTCCCCACAAAGAAAAAGAAATTTACAAAGGAAATTTCTTATTACTCTAAAACAATCTGTCTAAAGTCTAGATAAGCAATCTGCAATAACATTTTCTTTCCCCTTGACATGTTGTATGTCTAATGAATACTCCTGAAGAAGTAGACTCCATCGTGTCAATCTCTGATTTTTATCTTTAAACTTACTAAGGAATTTCAGTGGGTTATAATCGGTATAAATGACAATGGGGGTCAAAACCAGAACACAAATAAAATGAAAAATGCTGTAAACCCAAAATCAAGGCCAAAAGCTCTTTCTCAATAGTTGAGTAGTTCTCTTGAGGTGGAGTGAACTTCTTACTGTAATAAGATACAGGATGTTCAATACCCTGATCATCCTCTTGCAGCAAAACAGCCCCAGCTCCTGTTTCACTTGCGTCAACAGCCATCTTAAAAGGCTTAGCAAAATTTGGAGTAGCGAGCACTGGCTGACTTAATAGGATAGCTTTAAGTTTGGTGAAAGAGGATTCACAGTTATCGGTCCAGACAAATTTAACTCCCTTTTTCAGTAGGTCTGTAAGTGGTGATACAAGAATTGAAAAGTTAAGAACAAATCTCCTGTAATAACCTACCATTCCCAAAAATCTTTGTAGCTCTTTCCTACTTTTAGGTCTGGGAAGATCACTTATAACCTGAACCTTAGCTCCTGGTGGTGCAATGTGTCCATCACCATTTACGTACCCAAGGTACTGAACTTTAGCTTGACCAATCTCACACTTTGATAAATTAGCTACAAGATTAGCCTGAACGAAACGCTCAAGAAATTTACTGACATGGCATAGGTGATCTTTCCAGTTGTCACTGAAGATTAATACATCATCAATATAAGCAACACACCCTGCCAAACCCTCTGTTACAACATTCATGAGCTTCTGAAATGTGGCTGGTGCATTCTTCATACCATATGGCATTACAGAACATGCAAAAGTCTTTCCTAGTGTAACAAAACATGAGATATCCCTAGCATGTTCAGTCATAGGTACTTGCCAGTATCCATTTAACAAATCAAACTTACTTATGTACCTAGCCTTTCTGATCTTGTCTATCCAATCTTCCACGTGAGGGAGAGGGTAAGTGTCTGTTTTGGTTATCTGATTAACACGTCTGTAGTCGATGCAAAGCCGCTGTGACCCACCTGGCTTAGGGACTAGAGTGACAGGAGAACTCCACTCGCTCTGACAGGGCTCAATCATCTTGTGGTCCAACAGGTAGCCAAGCTCCTTCTCGATGAGAGGAACTTTCACTGGGTTCACACGGTAAGGAGGCAATTTAATTGGCTTTGCGTCTCCAACATCGACATCATGCATCAACACAGTGGTTCTTCCTGGAGTGGCACGGAACACTTGCGGGTACTCCTGCAGTAATGCCGAAAACTCCTGCCTTTCCTCGGGAGCTAGATGAGAAAGCTTAGTCTGGAGATCATTCATGATATCAGGATTCTTCCCCAAACTATCACTCAGGCTCATGCTGCATGGGAGAACTTCACTTGCAGACTCGGGTGGAACAGCTACAGTGCAGACTGGGCTATTTTCGTCCCGCCTGTGATATAACTTTAGCATGTTGATGTGACAAAGTTACTTGTTCTTTCTACGATCTGGTGTGGGGATGACATAGTTGACATCACTGAGTTTCTTCTCCACGAAATAAGGACCACTAAACTTGGGTTGAAGAGGTTGCCCATGCACCGGTAGCAGAATCAAAACCTGATCTCCTGGATGAAAGTGGCGTAACCTGGACTTCTTATCATACCAAGTCTTCATCTTCTCCTGAGCAGCTCCTAAATTCTCTCTCGCCAGCTGTAAAGCAGTCGACAGCCGTTCTTTGAACTTCATCACATACTCCAGCAGGTTGACGTCATCTTCCTCCGACAGCCAGCATTCCTTGAGTAACTTAAGGGGTCCTCTTCATGGCCAAACAGTAGTTCAAAGGGTGAGAAGCCCAGTGATTCATTTGGAGATTCTCTTGCGGCAAATACAACGAATGGAAGACCTTTATCCCAGTCTTTCTGATGTTCCAAACAGTATTTTCTGAGCATTGATTTGAGTGTTTGATGATATCTCTCCAACGCTCCTTGAGTCTGGGGATGGTAAGCTGAAGACGTGATCTGGGTGATGCCCAACTCTTTCAGAAACTGCTTGAAAACATTTGACATGAAATTACTTCCCCGGTCTGACTGTACCTCCTTGGGCAGACCAAACTTTGTGAAGAACCCTAACATTTCCTTAACCACGTTCTTTGCTGATATATTTCTAAGTGGAATGGCTTCAGCATAACGAGTAGCCATATCAATCAGGGTCAACACATAAGAAAATCCTGAAGAAGTCTTAGGAAGAGGACCCACAATATCCACCAACACACGGATGAATGGCGCCTCAAAAGGAGGAATGGGAACTAGAGGTGCAACCTTTTCGGTCTGATTACACTTCCCCACAACTTGACAGGTGTGACAAGACTTACAATACCAGGAAACATCCCTGAAGATACCTGGCCAGTAGAAGTGTTTCAAAATGCGTGCCACAGTTTTCCTCACTCCAAGGTGTCCTGCCAAACTGGAATCATGAGCCACTCTAATGATATCCTGCCTACAAACACGAGGGATGACAACTTGATGTACAACCTCCCATTCACAGTCGGCTGATGCTGTTGGGGGTCTCCACTTGCTCATAAGTACTCCTGACTTTATATAATAACAAGTAGAAGCACGAACTGACTCTTCCTCACTGCAAGCAGAGTTAGCTAGACCTTTCAACTCAGGGTCAGCAACCTGCAACTCATCCAACTCTTGACGAGACAAATTATCAACACTACGAGGTACTGCCTCATCTGGTGAGTGGTCCAAATTAGCAAGAAAAGTGTCAGCTAGGATAACATCATCATCATCATTATCCTCTAACTCACCAGTAACTTTAGACTTAGCCCTAGCGACAGCACATGCACAGAACACATCAGGGACATCACAGTCCTGGGCCGCAGCCACTGGCTCACTAGACAACTGAGGAGCTGGACACACTTGACTTCCATCAATATCATTTCCAAGTAAGAAAGTTACACCTGACATTGGGAGTGTCTCAACCAACCCAACCATAACGGAACCATTAACAAAACCAGACTCTAAATTCACTCTGCACAGAGGGACAGAGAAGTAATTATTCCCTACACCTTGTAAGATTACAGTTTCATCAGAGAAATTAACATTAGAGCCTAGAACACTGGTCAGCATAAGGGATTGGCAAGCACCTGTATCACGATATATTTTAACTGATTTCCTGTCATTACTGTCCAGAGGACTGACAAAACCATCAGACAGGAAATTAGCACATGAACTCTTGAGAGTGTCACCCACATTACTGCTCAAAAGAGGAGCTTCATCATGAGGATTTAATTTACCCCTCAAAGCAGGTTCAGTTAACTCAGTTAAAGAATTCTGGGAACTCTCAAGGGTGGACACTAGACCAATTGACTGAATATTTAAAGACTCCTTTTTGTTCACATCACGCTGTCACCTGAAACATTTCTCCGTAGTATGACCAAGCTTACTACAATAAGTACATTTACTTTTCTGAAATTTAGAGGTGAAGCTGGTATTTACTTCCTGAGAAACATCATCTTTATTCTCTTTCCTGTTACCTCTACTCTGAGTAGAGGCAACATACTTACTCTCAGCTTTCCTTTTTTCTTTAGAATATCCCTTGTGAGTGAGAACATATTCATCAGCTAAAACTGCAGCATCAGACAAATTATCTATTCTTCTCTCATCAAGATATAGGCTTACATCTTTATTAATACACCTTTTGAAGTCCTCCAGCAAAATCATCTGCTTAAATTTATCAAAATCAGAATCCACATTCTTAGAATTTAACCACTGCTCTAACAGATCTTCTTTGATTTTTGCACACTCAACATGGGATTGCTTATCTTGCTTATAAGTTGTCCTAAATTTTACTCTATAGACTTCAGGAACAAGCTCATAGACCTTAAGAATCAAGCTTTTAACTACATCATAATTATCAGATTGATCCTGAGGCAAAGATGCATAATTTACTTGAGCTTTACCGGTGAGAACAGTTTGAAGGAGTACTGGCCAATACTGTTTGGGCCAATTAAAACCTGTAGCTACCCTCTCAAACAACTGAAAATACTTTGTTAAATCATATTCATTAAAGGAGGGACAAGTTTAACACTTTTAGCCACATCAAAATCATCAGAGCTAGATGATCCAGTTCCACATTGTTTCATGCGATACTCATGGTCTGCCTGAATCCTAGCAAGTTCAATTTGTGCCTGAGCCTGTACCTGTGCCTCCTGAATACGAGCCTGCTGCAGGGCTAGCTGTAACTTAGCTAATTCAATCTGCGTTTGCTTATCTGGAGGAGTTACATAAACAAGCTTTTATTAATTATGCCAACAATTTGATCTTTAGAATGATGAGAGCGAACAGCAATTCCCAATTGTTGAGCAACAAGCTTAAGTTCATTCTTTGTTCTGTTTTCTACATCACACACTGTTTGCACATTTGACAAAAAATCTTTGGCTTCATCAAGCGTAGTAATAGTAGACATCATGAATAAATCACAGTCACAAAATATCAAGCAATATCCTTATGATAATATCCTGAATATCCTGATAACAGGTCGCCAAATTTATGTTACGGAACAGAGAAAGATAACATACACTTTAAGTGAGAATACTAAAAATCACTACTGTCCCGTAAAGTTCCAGGTTCAAAACAAAAGAGTTAGGTAAAATTACAAGTTAAAGTTTAATGCTCAAACTAACAACAAAACATTCAGGACTCACAAGGATAATGTAATGGCAAAAAACAGGTTAAATATATGGTTAACTGCAATAGCCTCTATTTAACACGAAATTAGCATGAGTAAATTTATCTAAGTCAGCCCTGATAAAATGAGAAAACACTGGATAATGCTCAGTTAACGCAAGATATATCATTATTGATACAAAATATTATTACCACTGGCTGACAATATGAATTACAAAAACTTCACTAGGCCTACGAATCAACACCTTATGCTATACAGTACAAGAACAAAATATAATAACACTCATGCTCAAATTACACAGCTGCTAGATGGTTGGAGACTTCCTGAGCACTCACAATAATAACAACTGTACAGGGGAGGACAGAGATGTGAGCAAAATGAGGAGTAGATCTAAGTGGCAATTAATGCAGAGACTGAGCTCATTATATAGGGGCCGGCAGAGCTTGATACACCTTGTAAGAAGGACGCGCAAATGAAGCCAGAGGGGACAAAGAGTTGACACTCCTGCTCTGAACAACAGAAAGAACGACTTACTCTACTATAAGGGAGGAGGGGGGGAGTGAGGTAGAACACGCTCGTGATCAAACATGCAGCATACTGTACGTTAGAATTACACAAATGATGATGAAATCATAGGCTATGTAACAATATATATATATATATATATATATATATATATATATATATATATATTCTCTCTCTCTCTCTCTCTCTCTCTCTCTCTCTATATATATATATATATATATATATATATGCTGGCTGTCTGATCCCACTCTCCCAATCACAGACATTCGAGGTATCCGTGATGTTCGCTGAAGCTACTAAGGATTTCAGGGGCAGTGTCCAACTGTTTTTTTTTAAATAACATCTCAACAAAGCGTCGGACAAGGATTTAATTTTGGCAGTGCATGTTTGAGACCCCGACCTAATTTGTAAAATTATGCTTTTGTACCAAATGTGTATGATTAAGGCATTTATAAGAGTAAATGTAGGGTAAACTTAGCTAAAATCGTCAGAGGCATGTAGCGAGGCTAGCTTCGGTCACGATACAAGCCCCGCCCACAATTCGGAACGTGACGTCGGTGTGACGTAGTAGTAATCACCGACGCAAGTGGCAGTTCTGTCTTTATGTAAGCTGCTTCAGATTCAATGCCTCAGGGTTACTCATATTTCTGAGCTGCGGCTGATTTTTGGAGTGACTGTACATCCCTCTAGACTCCCTATTAGTACATAGTATATGCATCGCCCTCTTACACATATTGTGACGTCAATGTGACTTATTCACTTCTGAAGAGTAGTAATCACTGCCTGAGCCGGCACCGCTGGGCGAGGTGATGTGGCGGCCGCCGACAGGCGAGACGTTACCAAACCGAAACTTCAGCGATGGCGAGCATCTCTTATTGTCCTAGAGGTTGCAAGACTGCTTTTGTAGTAGGGGTGAAATATTACTTCGGTGTGTGTGTGTGTGTGTGTGTGTGTGTGAGAGAGAGAGAGAGAGAGAGAGAGAGAGAGAGAGAGAGAGAGAAAGTACAGTATGTGGGGGGGGGGTTAGAAAGATAGAAATACCACTTGCGTCGGTGATTACTACTACGTCACACCGACGTCACGTTCCGAATTGTGGGCGGGGCTTGTATCGTGACCGAAGCTAGCCTCGCTACATGCCTCTGACGATTTTAGCTAAGTTTACCCTACATTTATTGTTATAAATGCCTTAATCATACACATTTGGTACAAAATCATAATTTTACAAATTAGGTCGGGGTCTCAAACATGCACTGCCAAAGTTAAATCCTTGTCCGACGCTTTGTTGAGACGTTATTTAAAAAAAACAGTTGGACACTGCCCCTGAAATCCTTAGTAGAGTAGGTTAAATTTAATTCGTTGCATTTGATTAGTCTGTCGGGAAATGATAATAACATGACTCACGGTAATCAAATTGCATCATGCAAATGAAAAAAATAAAATGCTTGTCACAAATCTCTCCCACCGACAGACGTTTGAAGAGGTGTCGGTGCTGTTCACTGAGGTGGTGCTGGCGGGCGGGAGTGACACTAGGGGCGCCATGGACCTGATGCGCACCGTCAACAAGCTGTACACCATCCTGGACCGTGCCACCGACCAGTACTCAGTCTTCAAGGTACTTGTAACGGATCTGGGGCCAGATACACCCGTCACTTTTTTAACCAACCTAAACCCCACTGACCGGGCTAATTTATGGCCCGGCCTGCACTATATGTGCAGGAAATCGTTGAACGAACGAACCAGATTCACGAGTAAGGAAAGGTAGCGGTTACAGAATCTCTCTTCTTCAGATTTATACTTATTGTGGTTTTCTGCCTAAGTGATCGGTTGTGCAGTTGATAGGCATAAATAAATAAATATTTAAAATCAGATTCACAGCCACTCTTACTATTCATTCATAGTCGTAACCCTCTCTTTCTCTCTATTTTAGGAAAGACGAGAAAATCTGAGTGCTAATTTTTTCCTACTGTCTCTTGTTCCTCATGTAATTATAAATCATAGTTACGTGAAGGAGACTGTCATACTTTTTATGCAGGAAGAACACTGGAAGGACTGCACAGACTTCCCACATTTCTGCAAATCGAATTCTTAGATACTAGAGGGAAGTGATCGTATGTTGGTAAATCCCACTCTGGTGTTGTATTCTTGTTGGCTAATGTGGTTTCGTACACCTCTTGCTCAGTGATTTATTTTGTCTATTACTCTTTACAACATTCCCTTGAGAGATCTTATTGCAATCGATATCGATATTAAAATGAATGAAATTTTGCCTATCCATCCATAATTCAAGCCTTCATTGCCCCAAAAGAAGTGGAGGGGGCCAGGGCTAATTTCCTCAGTCCTGGCATTTAAGTCGACAAAAGACCAGTTCCCCTGAACGGCATTAGATGACCAGTAGTCTCCAGTCAGCCCTCTAACTTAAACCCTTATGAGCCGCATCCAGTTAGTACACCTTTTCCCACCTGACCACCAGAGGTCTTTCATAAATTGGTACTAAAAATATTGAGCTTACTGATATAATGTTTTATTCTTAGTAACAGCTTGTGCACTGATCATTTTCATCATCATCATCATCATCATCATTTGACTGATCTCACTGGCGGCAGCATTTTCTTTTTCAGTCTAACCTGTGACGTTAATGTTTCTTGAAATTTTCTGACCGACTTATTTTAAATAGATCATTGCAGTAACGCATACAGCATTGTCAATTTTTTTTATTCCGTTATTTCAGTGGTCATTGCTCGTCTGAACTCTACTTGCATCCTATATTTTTACGACGGATATGCAGCCCCCGTCAAGTGACACACTCATTCTTTTTCTCTTCTCTAATGCAAGAGTTAATCGGTATTTTCTGTCTTTCGTGTACACAACTGGCCAATTCTGGGAACTGTCTTCCTAAGCCTGTCTTCCCCTCCACTCCTAAACTCCAGGCTTAAAAACTAGATTTGTTGACTCGTCTTGAAATGAACAGATCTTAATTTTGGCTGTCTTTAGTACAGTACAACGTTCCTCTTCATAGATCATTTTTCATACTCTTTGCCTTTTTCACTGTCTTTTGCTTAAAATATTAAGTATTCCCATTATCATCATTATCATCTTCAAGCAACGGAACCACTTGACAAAACTGAACACAGTACATTAGCAACTAACAAATTACAAAACACCATCTTTGACTCCAGAAACCAATAAATCCAGCAAAGTAGGACGCAAATCCACTAAACCATCCATTTTTACTGCCCACCTTACAACCTCACCTTCGCTTTATCCCAGTCTTCTCGTCTGCCCGCCTTCCCATAAAAAAGTGCCGGAGCTTCAAGCATTTTACGACATGCTTTTGCTCCCCTAACCTTGGCCAGGGTGCCTTCAGAGTGAATGCCTTGTTTCCTAGCCCACCATAATGAAGACTCCCATTCTGTCTTTACTGTTTCTTATACTTTTATTTCTGTCTAAATACTTGCTCACGTTTCAGCCTTTATTTCGCTATATCTCTTCTCTCTCAGGCCTGCTTCCATCCTGAACTAATTTTTCTTATCATGAGATATCCTGCTGACTCTAACTTCTCAGTCTACGCAAGCACTTTGAAACTATACTCGGTTCACTTTAACTTGGCCTGAAATTGCCATCTTCCAGTCTTGAATTCTGAAGTGTAGCAAGAGATTAACACTGGAATATGGTGTTAGTCACGAAACATTGCTATGAAAAGAATGAACAGTAGAGCCATAGTATTGTTTTATTCTGCTATCGAGCTACGGGAAATAAAATGCAAAATTCCAAAAAACTCCGCCAAGTTAAGGTGATCGAAGAATGACGGCAAGAAAGCTATTTCGCAAGCTGACTGTATAGAACTCTCAATTACATGCAAAAGCAAAGCATCTGACCTCTTTTTGTAAAATCCGGAAGCTTTTGTTAACCTTGTTCTTATTAACCAAAAATTAAAGAAAAATATAAACTACTGACTTTCCGTTTAGCGTGGCTGCAACGTAACTTTTTTTTTTTTTTTAACTTAGCAAATAGCATGCAGAGTTAAAAGCAAACACAAATGTTTCTGGTGTTCTGTTTACTATGTCGGCAAGCTACCCTTAGTACCATAACAAGTATCACAAAAAATTAATAGAAAAAAATAATAAAAGCCTCTGATACTTTAGCGCGTAAGCCCACCAAGGCCGTCCCCCCGCCAAGGAACACTCTGATACGAGGAATAAGGCTTGTCTCGACCCCTGAATAGCGAGCAACCACCACTTATGCACTCCATCCCTCCCCTCTCTCCATTTCTCTCCCCTCTCTCCTCTTGCTGTCTCCCCTTTTTCATGCTTTTTTTTTTTTTTTAAATAGGGTGGTTAATAGGAAGAGAATAAATCTGGCCAAGAAGGTACAATGAGTGGAACAGAAAACCATGGTGGAGTATGGCTGTATGGCATAGGATACATGTCGTGTTGGGACAATTTTCCACCTCTCTTCCTACCCTCTCGTCCCTTCCCTCTCGTCCCTTCCCTCTCTCCCTTCATCCCATTCCCCTTTCCCTCTCTTCCAATCCCTCTTTCCCTCTATCTCCCCCCTCCCCTCTTCCTGTCCCTTTCGTGCTCCTTTCCTCTCTCACATCTCCTCTTTTCCAAGTATCCCTCCCTCTTCTCTCTTCATCTCTTCCCTCTCCCTTTCCCTCTCCCTCCAGTCCCTCCCTTTCTTCCACTTTTCCCTTCCCAGCCTCGCTTCTCTCTCGCTTTCCTTCCTTCCCTTAATTCCTTCCTCCTCCTCTCCCGCCTTCCCTCTCCCGCATCTAAGCCATGAATAACTCAACTTTTATAGCTGGCAGGGTGAATATTTTCCCTCGCAGTCGATGGCATAATATGTGTCAACACGGTTCCTCCCGGCTAAACCAACACTGAAAATGGAAACGGGAAATCGAATGTGCTTACTTTTTTCCTTTTTTTTTTTTTTTTTTTTTTTCCCGAGATCGTTGGGGTGAACTAATATGAACTTTTTTATTTGAGAGAGGGGAAGCTGGGAGTAAACTGCATAGAGATTTAAAAGTGAGGAGGAGGGACTTGGCTTGAAGCCATTTCTTTAGAAGGCTTTAGATTAAAGCATTAACTCTGACCCAAATGGACGAATTATTTGGAAATGCAAGATACTGTGACAAAATTTTCCATATACGGTGTATATCAATAAGTACAGGGTTAGATAGATAAATAAATAGACAGATAGACAAATAGATAGATGTAATTTATTGTCGCATTAGCCCACGTGCAAGAACACACACACACACACACACACACACACACACACACACACACACACACACACACACACACACACACACACACACACACACACACACACACACACACATTTTTTTAGGTACATAATAAAACATGAATCAGGTGTTGATATTATTGCTTTTATACTTTTCTCGTCCTATATCTAGACCACATCCACCCTATGTAGGCTATTGGTTTGGAGTAATATAATGATGATGATGATGGTGACGGTTGCGTTGGTAAAGTGATGAAAATGATGGTAACGATGCTGACAGTTGTTGAATGTGTTAATCAATGATGATAATGTTGATGCGACTACATAACCAATCTTATTCGACTTCCCCCTTTTGCCCACAGGTGGAAACGGTGGGCGGTGTGTACATGGTGGTGGGCGGAGCACCTGAGTATCGGCCAGACCACTGCAAACAAGTGGCGCTCCTGGCACTGACCATGCTGAGAGAGGTGGCGGCTACCAACACGCACAACCTCAGGATAGGTGGGTGGCCTGGCAAAGATCACAACGTTCACTGTTACACCCGGGAGGGAGCGAAAGTGCGGGTGATTTATGTGGTTGGTTCGGTTTGTCTGTCTGTCATTCTATCTGCCTGTCTTTCTCTCTGTATGATTGAGAAAAAAAAAAAAACTATAGGATGGTACTGCACCAAATGTGGCATAATGATTGAGGATCATCAGAGAAATGGGTGATTGATTTTCGGCAGAAATTGGGCACATGTCATAGGTCAAGGGCAAGGATAACTCAGTTTTGATCTGATTTTGACCAAACTTGGTGGAAGGGCTAAGGGATAGGAAGGAGCAAATGGTTCAGTTTTGAGAACAATGGCTTAGAGGTAAAGGTCACAGGGCAAGAGCAATGGTTTGGCCCTTTTCTCAGACAGTTCGTATTCTGTCTGGATCAAACTCGGCGGAAAAGCTTAAGGTTAGCCAAGGATTTTTTTTTTTTCTTCAGAACAGTAGGTCAAAGGTTAACGTCACAGAGTAAGTTCAGCGTAAACACTCCTTTTTTAAATCTGATTAGGACCAACTTTGGTAGATAGGTTGAGGCTTAGGTATGGGTGAAGTAATTCGATTTTGAGGGCAATCAAAGGTTAAGAGCACAGGGCAGGGTCGAAGGTTAGGCCTGAACTGACTGCAGGTCGCAGGAGCTACACTAACTGAGACTTCTTGTTGCCTGTTTACTCGCTCCTCATTTAACTGTATTTTCTTTTTGCTCTTCTCTCCACCTCTTCTCACACTAGTACCTTCTCTCAGCCGCGGGATAGGTACTCATTCACTTACTGTCCCTCTTAATCCTACAACCTTTTGCTCTTGTTACATCCGTGGCTCGCATCATGGTTGGCTTTGCAGGTTTTCTGGCACCTCTTTCTATGTGATTGATGTTGTATAATACTTAGCCACTACATTGCATGGCTTACTTTAGTTCTGCTCTTGCTATCTTCATGCATTATTATTCATCCTTAGGGTAGCCATTGATGATATGCTTTAATTTATCTGTTATCTAATCATCTACTGTTCCATCAGGAGTATAGGGACCCAAGATTAGGCTACTTAGTCCATTTTTAGTGAAAGTAATCATTTGCTCATCCATAAGTGCTACTAATTGAGCAATAATCCTTAACTACCCAGTTCCAGCATCATAATCCACCAGATCATCATAGGCCCATTTGGCTGTTGGGGTACCACTCATCGTAGTAGACAGACTCCTGTGCGGCAAGAACTAATTGATTTGTAACAGTGCAGAGTCACCCTAAGGTATCACTACATAGTGAGTGATTATAAGGCTTCACCACCTACCACAGTAGATTACAAATTCGTATTTCACCTTCTCGTAACAGAATAACTCAAAGAATCCGTCTGCAAAGGCTGACTAACGCTTCCCCATGTCCTCCCTATAGGTATCCACGTAGGTCCTGTCGCTGCTGGTGTGGTAGGCCTCAAGCTGCCTCGATACTGTCTCTTTGGCGACACCGTCAACACCGCCTCCAGGATGCAAACTAGTGGCAAGGTGAGGTCAAGAGCGAGAGGCAGTATTCCCTCTCACTATTCCTCTCATCCTCTCTCCCGCTCACTTTCCCCCTCATCCTTTCTCGCAGTCTCATTAATCTTCCCATCCTCCCTTCCTGCTATCTTGATTTCTATTTTCCTTTTCTCTCCGTCTCTCTTTCATCTTCCGCGTGTCCACCCTCTCTTTCACCCTCCCTTTCAGTTTTTATCCCTTTTTCTTACCGTCCCAACCTCTGTTTCCACTAGTCTGACTTTTGTCTTCTCTCACTTTCTCTCATTCCCCTTCCCTATCTCCATTTCCATCCTCCCTTCTTTCAGCTCACCCTTTCCAATTTCAGACTCTCTCACCCTTCTTTCCATCCTCCCACCTGCTTCCCTGCCTCTCAATGCCCTCTCCCTTCTTCTCCAAGTGTATCTTTCTTCTCCTCTTTCACTAACGTCAGATGTCTCTCTAAATTACTCCCTCCCTCAACTACCTTTCATCTTTCATTCACTTTTCCTCGCCCAGTCCCGCACTCAGCCACCTTCCCTCTCACACTCGCTATCCCTCTCTCATTCACAACCCTTCCTCACTCATTATCCCTCCCTCGCACATTGTCCCTCTTTCTCTCATTATTTCTTTCACAATATCTCCTGCTCGCTCACTATCCCTGTCTCTGTCTCACACTCACTATCCTTCACTCCCTCTCTTAATCACTATTCCACTCTCACTCACTATTCCTCTCTCCCTTTCTCGCTCCCCTCCTTCTCTCATGCACTATCATTTGCCCCTGTCACTCACTCTCTCACTTTTTCACAGGTGGGCCGCGTGCAGGTGAGCGAGAAGTGTGCCCGAGCGCTTGAGAACTTCCACTTTTACACCACCTTCAGGGGCAAAATGCAAATTAAGGTGAGGAGGAGGAACGGGGGAGTGTGGGGGTTGAGAGGTGTGGGGGATGGGGGCGTGGGGGAAGTGGGGAAATTGAGATGGCGAGTGAGTGGGGCTGGGTGGGAGTTGGTAGGTGCAGAGTAGTGGGGAGTTTGTATGGTGTGAAGTGCTTGTGGCGTGTGGGGGTTAGTGATGAGTGAAGGGTCGTGGAAATGAGTAGCAGGGAAGTACAGAGCGAAAAAAAGAAGTGTGGTAGTAAGTGTGGGGTGGTGAAGAGGAGGGAGCTGGGAGAGGTGAGTGTGAGGAGAGTGATATGGAATGTGAGGTTGGTAGGAGTAAGTGGAGAGATTGAGAGGGTGTGTTAGGAATGACTGGAGTGGGAGAAGTAAGTGGTGCTGTGAAGGAGTGATAGTAGTAAGTGGTGAGAGAGAGAGAGAGAGAGAGAGAGAGACAGAGACAGAGACAGACAGACAGACAGATAGACAAGCTCAGATGGTATCGCAGTGGTAATTAAAGTTGATATACTCCAACCGTGCCATTTCAGTAATATTAAAGGTACAGGTAAGAAGAGAGTTGCATCAGTAACAAAGGCTTTCCATCTCTTAACAACGTATCAGGGTCATATTATTATCAGAGGCATGAGCTGAGAAGTCATATTCTGTTTTAACCCCTTCAGGCTGAGTACGTGATTTTTTGTTCGTTTTTGCAATCTCCACACGATAGTAAAAAGCGTGAGAGACTTTTTCATTTTAGAGATGTTAGATACAGTTTTCATTAATCCTTTCACTCCCAAGGGTTTCTCTAAATGTAATGCTATCATCTGAGAGCAGCTAAAATATAGGAGACGTCATCGGAGTGAAGTGCTTAATATCCCCACCGTCCTTTAAACTATTGTCAGTTTTGCAGGTCAGCCAGAGGCCTCAGACATTAAGCACACACACACACACACACACACACACACACACACACACACACACACACACACAGGGAGAGAGAGAGACGCAGTAGTAATGAAATATACCTGGAAACATGTGTAGTATAATGTCAAGGATTCAGTACTTGCGCACTCGCGCACACACACACACACACACACACACACACACACACACACACACACACACACACACACACACACACACACACACACACACACACACACACACACACACACACACACACACACACACACACACAGTCGACACTCGCACGCAATACCAATGAAATATCCGTAAGTACCCATAAATCAGCTACCGTTACCACATCAAGGACGGAAGTGCGCACAAAAGCAGGTACTGAAAACACCATGTTGTATCATAACATACACACACACTGGAAATCATCTAAATTTCCTCCTCCCACATTCACTTCTGTCTGTTCCCTAATAGTAACTTTTTTCGTACAACTAATGTATATAGTAATTTGGGGGAAATTGGTAAATCAGTTTTTATACGTAGCAATGAAATATCCTTGTAAATTGCTGTAAACTTAATCGAAAACAAAACAACATAAAAAGAAGTGCAACACCCGCGCCCACAAGTTGGCCTAAAGGCCAGACATTTGACTTTGCCCTGTAATATTGACCTTCCATTGATTGTTCAAAAAATATAATCGGATCAAATCTGTCTGAGTTGACCTTGCCATGTTACCTTGAACTTTGATCTTTTCTTGTGACCTTGATCTTTGATTGCTCTCACAATCGAATACTTTCTCCTTTGCCTTTCCCTGAACCCAGCACAATTTTGATTTAAATCGGTGAGAAACTGCGCAAGTTGATCATAACAGGTCAGACTTGGACCTAACCCTGTGACATATATCTTCGACCTGTTTTCAGAAACAATAGGTGAGCCCCTTGGCTAACCCTTAAAAAAAAAAAAAATGAAAAAAAAAAAGCTTCCACCAAGTTTGATTAGGCTGAGGTCGAATGAAAACTTTTTACTTATTCTATTCACACACACACACACACACACACACACACACACACACACACACACACACACACACACACACACACACACACACACACACACACACAACCACAAATACACCTTCCCCAACACTTACACCCACATGCCCTACACACACCTCCAGACACATATTATGATGTTAATAACTGCTCTCACTTCTCGAGTTCATAATACAAAAGGCAACAGATAATAACTACCAACTGTACAAGAATCGTCTGCTTCTACCTTTCACATAAACAGTCGGCAAATACAGCCAAATACTGTCGTGATGAATATAAGCCTTAACTTTATATACTGTCTCGTCATAAACCATCTAAAACAAGGCACCTCAAATTCCACACTGCCTGCTGTATAATTTGACAGGAATGTGCCAGTGACGCAGCTGTGTTCATGAGTGTGTGAAATCAGTGATAGATTATTTATTCAGTTACTGGAGCCATTCGTTTAGGCGATTTCTTCCCTGCAATTCTAAACACATGTTTCATTATTCGTGTTTTTTTTTCTTCATGGCTGAAGTAGCCTATATGATTTAGAACACACACACACACACACACACACACACACACACACACACACACACACACACACACACACACACACACACACACACACACACTCACAATCCGTCCTTCAGCTTTAAAGGGCAATGCAAATCGGTGCCTTTATCCATGCCACTGTAATAATTAACAGGTCATAGCGAGAGCCACCTGGGGGTGATAACAGGAATGCCGGTAAATTTGGCTATGATAACACGGGTAGTCAGATCACGAACTGTTCTCTGATATAACTGCTTAACCCTCCCACCTATCCCCCAAAAGGAGGATGGTGAACTGTAACACTTGTTCAACTTCATTCTTCAGTACACTGTGTTCATATTAGCGTGGGGCAATAATAATGTCCTTTTTTCATTTGGTTATCGCAGATTCCAGACTACCTTTTTAAATTTAATAAAGGCTTCTCGTATTAAGAGGGATAATTGAAGGTATATTGCATTCTTCCACTTTTCTACCCCCTACTTATAGCGTACATCACGAGTCACTACAAAATAAGAGATGAGGCTTTGACTCACCAGACTTCTAAACTCTTATCCTCTGCATTGGGCAAAAGGACCACTGTTACTTTCCATGCATCACTAATCCATACGTCTCTAAACTCGGCACAGTCTTTCCCTTGATCACCCCTTTACCTTCATCAACACACAACTCGTCCCTCATCATGTCTAGATATTCTTGTTGTCTCTTTTGGAAAGATCACATTAAGTTTCTAGCAAAGTCAGTTTCGCAGAAGCTGGTTGGCTGAACTGACTCCGTTTATTTATTTATTTATCTAACTCAATTGCTGACTTAGTCTAGGGACCTTATTCCTCCCCAGTGTGGAGTACAATTCTCTTGTGTGTGTATGTGTGTGTGTGTGTGTGTGTGTGTGTGTGTGTGTGTGTGTGTGTGTGTGTGTGTGTGTGTGTGTGTGTGTGTGTGATGGTAGTAGTGGTGATGGTGGGGGGAGGGGGGGAATCACCACCTACAATTCTATGTGCGATACAGTCAAAGAGTCAGAGACTATTTAAGGCATCAACCCTCCTCTTCTCATTGACTCTCTTCAGCATTTCGTTCTTTCAGCTGATGCGTTGCACCTCTCTAATCTTATTTTCTCCAACAAAGAGAGTACTTTTTTCACCCTTGAATATGTTTGATGGTTAGTTTGTTTGCCTGTTAGCAGGATTACTCAAAAACTGAAAGAGATTTGGACCAAATTTGGTGGCTAGATAGCCCATGTCCCACGGAACAACCGATTAACTTTTGGGACCGATTCGGATCATATTACAGATTATGGATGCGGAAAACACTTTTCGCGAAACCTAATCAGTGATGAGAAAACCTAACCCATTATGAAGAGTGATTTGGAAATTTCATTGTCCTTGTCGGAGAGATACGCTCCACTGAGTGCTCCTCTTGTTGTTGCTGTTTTGGTCACATTTTTTCTGACCCCTCTACTGACACTCCTTAACCATTACAGTGGGTACGCAGCATCCGTCAAACGACACACTCTCACTTCTTTCGTACAGTACAATGCAGTATATTTAAGTTGTCAACTCTGCATTCCTCGCACTGTCTTTGCCACTGCCTATGACCTCCAGTGTGTCTAGGTACCTCGAAACGAACGGATCTTGAATGTGGAATTTTCTTTATCCAGATTTCTGGACAATGCTCTGCAGACTCTAAGCCTTAGGTTCTCACATTTTTCACAATATTTCCCTTCTAAGCTAAATAAGATCATCCGGTGGTAGCAAAAACAAATCACTAAAAATTGTCATTGGACTAAATGGGTTATTTTTTTTAAGCGTGTACAAGAATCAGCAAAGGGCTTATAATTGTCAAGTATGATCATGCAGTAGTTGTAAAATGGGCAGTTTACTCTTACCCTAGTCGATTCCGCGACCCTACAGTTTTATTTTCGAATGTCGCTCTTCCAACCAAAATGCACCCGAGAGGAGTCACTTACCTTGAACACACTGAACCTCCTGCATGTAATGGACCAAGTCTGGCTGCTGGTGCAAACCAACATTTCTCTTTACCACCAAAGTTTTCGGAGAGAATACAATGAAAAGAAAAAAGAAAAAAAAACAGCAGCACCTTTATGAATTTCTTTAACTTTCCTCCAGTGAAGTCTGTTACAGTGAACTGGCATATCTAGTGCACTTCATTGGGAAATTATTGGTCATGCAAAAATGACTGTCATTCCCAAGAAACCGTCCTCTGCTTCTGGATGCATGGTGTGACTCATGACAAGGACGTTTGACGGATGTAATGGGAATTACCTTCAGGCAATTCAGATGTAATTTAGCCCAAAAGCCTTGTAATTAGGCTAGATATTTAACGTCACCGTATGGAACTCTTTTGTGTTTAACCCCTCCAGTCCTGCGACATTTTTTTACTCTGTACTTGCTACTTCCAGACGGGTTTAATCGGCCTAGGAGAGGTGTTTGGAACTATATGGGTTACTTACAGGCTTCATTGAACCCTTAACCACCCGGCTGATCTCTTACTGTGAAATAACATGGTACTATTGCGGCAAGAATGAATTAAAAACAACGTCATGTGATTGAAACAATTAATCGCCTACTGTGTTATTTATTTGAAACCTGCCACGGATATTTTATTCAAAATGATTTTCTGAAACAAGCCATATCCCATTGAGTTACTGTTGCACTGGAAATTCATTGCATCATGTAAGCTGAATTGTAAAAATATGATTTAAAACATAAACTGCGTATCATGTTTCCCTGAGTGGCGTTCAGATAAGAATAAAAGTGTAAAATGAGCTTGGCAAAACTCTAATTGTTAATTTCCTGAAATGAATTCTTTTTTATTAAAACAAAAGTCTACTTCTTAAATGATAAAGTTTTGCTTGAAGCATCAATTTTATTACAAAACTTTCACAGACATTATCTGTTCTTACTATTTTAATATAATATGGAAAACCTAATGTATATGATTTGCGTGGGGCTGGGATGATTTTAGGGTTAAAGAAAATCTGAACACCACACTCTGTAGGAAATGTAAAAACTGAAATTGATATATTGCTCTATATCCCCTTTGTCTAAGGACCAGGTTTGACAGAGGCTGAATCATTGGTGTCTGGGATCACAACTACGGTATTATTTATCCATCTTGGATTTTGCTGTTAAAAAGTAGAAAGCTTATCAACGTTAGCTTTTGATTTATTTTATAGCCTTACATTCATTCCGTGCAAATAACCTGCAAATTTCATTCAAATACCCCCATAACACACACACACACACACACACACACACACACACACACACACACACACACACACACACACACACACACACACACACACACACACACACGTGATCCTTTCAGCTTCTATGTCCTCCTGTATAGTGTAATATAATCACCGGCTTCACAAGCTTTTTTTGAGAGGCAAAATCGTGAGAAGTTGATTGACCCGATATCAAGTGTTCCCAGCATTAATCTTACTGAGGCAGGTATATGACACGCACTAATATTGTATTGTTATATTGTCCAGGTTTAAATACTTAGAATTAGATGACATCCTTGTTAGTTAATTCATTCTGATATCAAACGATTTTACCCAGCTTAGGAAAGGCCTCTCTTATTGAAAGGATTTATTAGTGTCACATCTATTCCATCCACATTGAAAAAAAAATGCCCTAAGGTGACTAAAATCGTGAAGGAAGAGCGAGGATAAAGTATAAGAGACATCTCCAGGTTCAGTGGGTTAATATCCTCTTTATCTTCCACGCAGGGCAAAGGCGAGATGAACACGTACTGGCTGGAAGGTAGGTCGCCATCTGCCCCCTCCAGCACCCCCTCCACCCCCACCGGCACCCCAACCATGACCCCAACCATCACAACCCCGGAGAGCGACAGCGGCATAAGCAGGACGGCAGCTAACGGGGAGCACGACCTTGACGATTTGAACGAGAAGGAGCCACTGGAGGATGAGATGAACTGAGGAAAAACGGAGGAGAATCAGGGAGAATGCAAAAGAAGAATTGAGGGAGAACGAGGAGAATGCAGATAAGAGATGAACTGGGGAAGAGTGAGCAAAAGAAAGGTGAGGGATAAAACAAGAGACGAACTGGAGAGAACTGCAAAAGGGGAAGAAGAATTAACGACCTTGACGTCATGGTAGAGGAGTCGTTAGAGGAGCTGAATATGGGAAGAACGAGGGAGACCACAAGAGAACACCTGAGAATCTTAGGGAAAAAACAGATGAAAGTCACATATGAACTAACGGAGATCCTCGGCAGAGGAGATGAAGTGGTGAAAATCTTAGGAGGAAAAGAAGTAAGGGGAATTACAAAATGAAATTAAATGAAGGGAAAACATGAATACACTAAGAATATTTACGGGAGACGAACTGTCGAAGGTCGCTGGTGGAGAAGATTACCTGAATGTGATCACACAAAATGAACTGAGATGATTAGTAAGAGAGAAACTGAGTTGGATCATTGTGGAAGATATAAGCTGAGAGGATCCACAAGTGAACGAGTATGTGAATGTACAGAAAAAAAAAAATAGAACAAGGGAGAAAGGATAAATACACAATTGTAGAAAAATAATACTACTATAGACTGTGACAGACGTAAATTAATAGCACGGGAGTGATTTACCAAAGATACATTGAAGACACTGACTGGGCATGCAGGACGAGAAAGCACTTGCTATTTTTATCATAACTGAATTGGAGAATGAATGGTAACCCCCCGATGAGGGACACTGTAAGAGATGTATTCTTTAAAACTGAGAGCCAAAGGATTCAGGTAAGCCCCCAGTTTTGGCCGATAATTACTAAAGTATGTAACAAAGATAGTACATGTCTGGCCTTTCTCTGTGATTGACGACTGAACACTGTTGTGTAACGTGCAGCCTAATCATATTTAATCACAATAGGCGTTCCAAAAGTACGTACACTGATTTATGATAACGATCTGATTTTATGAAAGAAAATGAACAAGTAACCGAGTCACTAAAAAAGAGAAATAAGAAGAAAACGCCCGAGACACAGGTTTTTAAAAATGAAATCCAAGAATACTGGTGAATCGGTGTCTATAGAAGACAAATAGATTATTACATAATATAAACTTGCTTGAAATAAGGCAAGATGAAATTCTGGAAGCAGATACCAATGTAGAAGAAATATGTGTACACTAATCCTTATACTGGAGATATGTAGTGAGAAGCACCGCTGATATTATACATGTGATAGCGAGTATTAACCCCTTCACTTCGATGACGTCATTATTACTTTATTCCTGCCACCTCCGGACTATTTTATCCAGCTCAAGAGAGTTTTTGATTTCAAGGAGTTAGACATAGCCTTAACCAACACCTTCAATACTAGACATGAATAAGATCGACTGTTGGTGGTAGGAAAAGAACGAGAATCACGCCCTTGATTAGAAGGGACTCCGTATTATCAAACGCTTCACGCTGCCTGGGCACAGAGGAAAGGGGGTAAGTTGGCTGGAAGGGATACACAAGATGGAACTTAAACTATATAATTATTTTCTCTAAGATTTCGAGCCACACAGAACTCATCTTCAGAGAGACAGTGTAGCCCGAAACACTAGAGTAACGAAAGGATTCAGAGGGACAGTGTGGCCCGAAACACTAGAGCAAATAAAGGTTCAGAGACACAGTGTAGAGACATCTTCAGAGAAACAGTATTGTCCGAAACACTCGAGCAAGTAAAGGATTCAAGCTCTATCCTCTGCATAACTCCTAAGCAACTTCACACACTGAGGAAAGTTGTGGGCAGTGTGTGGCCTCCTACCCAATTGTTAGCTGGTTAGTTTACGTAGCCGTTAACAACGCTACAGTAGATAAGTTTAGATTAGCGGAGAAACCGGAGCAATGTTTAGCTTTACTGCATAACGGTGTCTGTCAGGGTATTAAATGGGACTCGATAACATCACTACTGGGGTCCCTCTTAAGCTGAGGTAAACAGAGAATGATATACAGAAGACGCCATCGTAGTGAAGTGGTTAGCAGAAGAGAGCACCGCACGCCATGCCAGCTCGAAAATTAGCGAGGGAGTCTGGATTCATACTCTATCCAACAGCTCATCCTTGGCAATTATTTAGCACATAACACCTCACTCTCCTTTTGCATGCTGTTAATACAGGCTGTATGAATATTAAACAGATACATATATAAAAAGTAAGGTTTAATATTAAAAATAAATTGCTAATGAAGATGTGCTGCGAAAGCTCCTACGCCACTTAGAACACGGCCCCCAAATCAAGATGTTGACTGTTCTACAAGCCTTCCCTCTCTCCTCGGTCTTGGCGGCTACCCACTTGTACTCAGTTACTGTTAATGTCGACTAAGACTTGTTGCACTGATTCGTTCACTGCTTACGTGTCGGCGAGAAGGTTTCATATGGGAGTGGTCAGTAAATCCTCCTTGATATATAAGTAAATAGATAAATAAAAGGGAGACAAAATTAAATATTATACCAATCCCTTTTCCTTCGAGGTTCGTCCAGTATTTTTTTTTTTTTTTCGACATCAGACCTTCAGGTGAAACGACAAATGTTAAGTAGTTTCTGCGGCTGCAAATAATCATGTCTGGTTCAGTGATACCACACTGGTCTCCTGATCTGCGTGTGCCCTGTGCCAGGGTCTGGAAGCGGAAACGTGGTGGACATTTAAACTGCTTTGCTGGTACTCAATGGACCTTGGGTAGTATGTCCTTTTATTTACGTCTGCTCGCACCCTATCCGTTCATACTGATGACCTATCCAGATTGAAACACCACACACACACACACACACACACACACACACACACACACACACACACACACACACACACACACACACACACACACACACACACACACACACACACACACACACACACACACACACACACACACACACACACACACCGCTCGCTGGTGCAGTGGTAACGCTCTCGCTTGCCAACTGGTGGACGGGAGTTCGCGCCTCGCTCAGGTTGCGAAAAGTTTCACTGACGAAGTGGGTGGTTACTGTCCCCCTTGAGCAAGGAGACGGGTGTGTGCGTGTGTGAAGATCACAGCCTTGCCCTTAGATCGGACTATATGAGCTCTCAGCTCCCTTCCGGGAGGGTAAAAGCTGACGATCACGACCATCAAAGTGATCCTGACCGACCCGGTGAATAATTACACACACACACACACACACACACACACACTGCAGACACTCCCTCTTCATAGTACTTCGTTAGGGAGAGGAAGGGTTAATGCTTCCCATTATTCGTCATCCAAGAAATAGACCTCATAAGCACTGATATAGATGGCAGACGATATGAAACTCTGTATTTAATTTATCACATTTCACATACCTAGACGTCTGTCTGATACATTATGATATAAACAAAATGAAGGATAGCCGAAGGAGTCTGTAATAGAAGAAAGGGAGGGAGGAGACTCTGCCAGAATAAGAGAGACAGAACACTGTCAGACACCTCTTTGTTCCTGTGTGTGCATAGGTATGGATGCATATGTGTGGGTGCGCTTGTACGTTAGGTTAACAGTTTGTGTCCGTCCATTACATTACCCGCTCATAAATAACCTTGTCACACTGCAATCTTCGTTGTCGCATAATCTTCCCTTCTACACCAGGACCATAATACGTCAATTTCCCCTCACAGTTAATCAGTCACATTCAGTCACATCACTCTCACTATGAATATGAATATTGGCTGTATTGATAAGCAGGTTAGCCTCTTCACCCGGTGGACCTCTTTTTCGTTTTATTCTCACTACCACCTGACGATTTGCTTTAGCTGCGGAGAGACCTTTCATAATGGAGAAGCTTAATCGAGATTTTTTTCACTTTCGCAGTGCGAGAGGTTTCACCAAAATTAAATAAAACTTTCAGTTGATAAGATTGAATAAAATATCAGATACATCATCTGACTAAAAGGGTTAAGCGACACAGTAAGGTAAACAGCAGGTGCTTCAAACATTAGTCACTGACACTACTGACACTCGGATGCATAAATACAGGGTCTGCCAAAAAAGAGTGACGGAATTTCAGAGCAGCTAGATGGACATACAACGCATTAGTAAAGCTTCGACCAACTTTAACACGATTCTGGAATGTTTTGGTTGTTTTAAATAAAGACCCGTCCCCGTGCCGGAGGGCCTCGGAGTATTGTTTTCACTTGGTTTGTCTCTTTGTTCGTTTGTTTGTTTATGTCTCTGTCTGTTTGTCTATTAACAACTTTACGCGCAAACTACTGGTGCGATTCTTACTAAAATTAGTCATGATGATCTATGACCTTCTGATCACCTGGTTTAATTTTTGGCTAAATTGGGCCAAGGTCCCGGCTATAGTCCCCCCCTCCCCTCCCCCCAAAAAAAGGGGACGGGTAGAAATCGTTTTCTCGCCATAACTCCTTTCAATTTCGTCATATCGACATGAATACAAAACGTACAGGTGCATCTTTCAAATTTGCATCCCATAACATGCTTCATTACATCAGGGAGGTCACCCTCAAGTTAGCGGTAGAGGGGGTCGATGACAGGTGGGTCGGGCCTAAAATTTCAAATGGGTATAAAATCGTATGTTTTCACCCGATTTACTCCAAATCTGATATGTGACAACTTTGACTAGATATCGTGTTTTGTTTATACATCAGCACTGAAATGACTGCCGAGGACGGGTTTGCTGTTCCTTGGCACCGATTCTTGTTATAAATGTTTCCGAATTGTTTAAAACTCACTTGGTTCACACTGATTTACACCAGGTTAAAATCCCTACCCTATTTTCGGCGGGTCCTTTATAAACGAGCCGTGTTTTCAGTATGCTGGTTGTCACAGTTTTCATTCTACTTCCAGCTATTTCCTCGTCACACCTCCTGCCTTCATGGGGCCTCAAGGGTTGATATATTACGCACGCCGCAAAGTACTTAATGGATGTTTAGGTCTGTAATTTGGTTGGCATAAGGGACCTCATATCACTTCCTCCGTACTGGCTTATTTTACACATTGCAACGTATTATCTGCGTTTATGTTACTGATACAAACTGTCCCAATATCAAATGGAAAATACATAGCATGAAGTAACATGTGCAAAGAAAATAGTTGAAGAAGAAGTGTTATGAAGGCTTCTATGACAATGAGTGCATTGTTCAATGTCTGAAAACAGACTGTCTGTTCATGGAAAAAGTTGTGGTGAGGATTTTTGTAAAACAATATATTCAAACTGTGTTCGATTATGATCAATGCCTGGTTGAGTAAGGCTAGTTTGTATTACATTTCACTTTGTTTGTGGACTTTGTGGCCACTCTGTCTACTTCATATTTCAACCATAATTTCAAAATACAGATACTGAGATCCGTGTAGTTTCGTACTATATATTCACTTTAAACCTGTACTGTATCTAGATATTTTAGCTCTGAACATTTTCACCTCCATGAACAGCGTAAACTCAGACTTTGATAAATAAAAAACAAACAGAAAACACACACACACACACGCACGCACTCACGCACGCACGCACGCACGCACGCACACACACACACACGCGCACACACACACACACACACACACACACACACACACACACACACACACACACACACACACACACACACACACACACACACACACACACACACATTGCTTTAGCTGCCCGCCGTCAAATCCTGATTCTGTGATGGTGAATACAGCGGTGTCGGTGTGGGGAAGACGGGTACCTCAGAGTGTTGTGTTGCACTCTATTCACCTCTTCCTCTTCGCTATTCCCCTCCTGCCAGTTTCTCCTCCTTCCTTTTTTTTTTTTTTTTTCTGTTACCCATACCTCTTCCTACCCTCTCCTACTGCCCGTCTCTCCTTTTTCCTCCCCTTGAGATCTACTCGTTCCCTGCAACCTCCGTCTTGTATGCAACACATGAAGGTGGTGGTTGTTGATGACTAAGTGGATGCTGGGGTCCATGAGGTAATGGTCAAGTGATTATGGAAAATGGTCTGTTGCTCAAGGGGACGCGATATCGAGCTCTGACTGGAGTAGAGATTAGTTTGAAGAATTGAACTTCGTTAAAACAGGCTTCACCAATCTTCAGCAAGATTCATTGACAGGAAAAAAAAAAAAGTTAGGACCTCTACTCCAAACTTGAAGATGACAGCCCTAGCTTGTATTGAGTTGTTAGTGCCGAGGTGGTGATATGTGGAGGTTTTACCATGTGGAAATTCTTGGTCTTGGAAAACCAGCTGTTAAGTTTATCCAGAGGGAAAAAATGGTGAAGGCAAAGTGATGATTGTAGCGGTGTTTAGTAGGAATAGTAAAGAGTATTGGGTGGCGAAAGTGCTGATGACAATTAATGAGATATATACTGATGAAAACTTAGTCGTGAAGGTAGCAATGAGCGCTGAATCATGGTGAATGGTGAGTGGTGATGATTGAATGGTAAAGGTAATAATGAATGGTGAGGGTAATGGTGAAAATAGTGATGAATGGTGAAAGCAGTGGTGAAGGTAAAGTTGGTAGATGTGAGTCGTGAAATTAGTAGTGAGGGTATTGCTGAAAGGAGAGGTAGTTGGCTGATGTGAGTGGTGAGGGTAATGGTGAGGGTGGTGGTAATGTATGTATGGTGCTGATACCGCCACCTTCCAAACTGAATGGACAAAAGTGGTTATTGGAGGTAATTTGACGATAATGAGGCTTGATGAAAATAGACGTTCATACAGGGGGAGTGAGAGAGAGAGCCAGGGTCAATCATCATCACAGCACACACGCATACGGTCTTCACTTTATTCACGTGCTCTCCTCTCATCCCATATATACAGTTAATCTGATTCATGTGCTCTTTTCTTCACCACACTAGCTACATCACACGTCCTAAGCGTTCTATTTAATATTCTACATATAAATCACACGCGGACACTAATTCATTTGATTCACGTACTCTATCACTATGCATTACATTAATGACCAAAGCATACACAGATACTAAATTGACTCAGGTGCTCTGTTCATCACACACACACACACACACACACACACACACACACACACACACACACACACACACACACACACACACACACAGTTATTCATTTATCTCACGTACTCACTTCGTTAATATGCGTTATACATTCCACACATACGCTGGTCTTCCTCTGCTGGATCACGTATTGTATTTAGCACACCAGTTAATGCATTCCAGGCCTTCATAACTCATCATCTGTTAATTCACAGTGCCTTCTCCTTACCAAAAATTCATACACCAGAAACCCACTATATCTTATTCATTTCTTTCACTCAGATACACCACGCTTACACATTCTTTTTCTCTCGCCTCACCATTCTACACATACTGTACATCCCAGGTATATACATTTATTCATTTTACTTACTTACTGCCTCTTTCATCAGCTTCCTTTTCTCTCTCACGCCAAGGCAAAATTTTCGGTCTTATCCTTTCACTACGATGGCCCCTTTTTGTATTTAATCATGGCCATTATCAGTCGATCATATTAAGTTTAGGCGAGACTTTCAGAGCCGAAGAGGTTTTGTATGCAGGGCGGCCCATATATGACGCAACTCGGTTCTCTTGCGTTGCGTGGACGCTCAGTGTCTACCTTGCATCATTTTCCCCTTCCTATAATCTGTTTCCTAGATTACAGTGCCTGCATCTATGCGCACATTAACTATTTTTGCCTAGAAATTTAACGACAGCCAAAATATCTCCGCTTCTCACACCAGCACACTGAGGCGTCCCGTCAGCACACTAGAACTGGGATGGGTCCTGTCTGGACCACTGTGCATATAGCCTTCATTAATTCCTTCACTGCAAGACATCTTGCAAGTGAATCACATCGTCTGGGGATAGCAAGAATAAAATAGCAGAGAACATACTTGTGGTGAAAAGGTTGACCCCCTCGTACCATGTCATCTCTCTTTTGTTCCTGTCATCATCACACGATTTTATTCAGCTCAGGAGACACTTGCCGAGCTGAGGGAGTTGCATGGCCTTCATTAGCCATCTCAGTCGCTGATCTTTCTCTGTATCTCATATTTTTGCTACTTTCAGATGCTTTTCTTCAGCTTAGATGTCTCGTAGTGAATGGGTGAATGACGGCTATATCTAACTCCTCACAATTTGCAGTGTTTCTCGTGAGGTGAATAAAATCGTCTTGAGACAGTGAGAATATATTGAAAACTTCGTCGTCGAAATGAAGGGTTATCCAGCTCACAACAAGAGCGCTCTCCTAAGCTGAATAAAATCGTCTCGTGGCAGGAAGAATAAAATACAAAACACGTTCTTGTAATCCAATAGCCATATCCTGAAGCTTGACGCTGTTAACCTCTTCACTTCAGCGATTTATTCTGATGGCTGTTGGGCTCTCTGACCGAAGGGGTTATCGGGCCACATAATTACAGTCTGCCGGAGGTTTGTAATGACGGTAAATAAACACCCTCAAGCCTGTGACGAATTATTGGGTTTATTCTTTCCATCTCCAGACGATTTCATTCAGCCTAGAAGAGATTTTTGGACTGGAGGGTTTCGATGTAGCCTTAATTAACCCCTTCACCATCAGAAATCTATACTAAACAAAATCGTCTGCTATGGGGGGAAAAAAAAGAAAGCTCACTCGACTGAATACGTTAATGAAAGTAAGTCCTGGTTGGGTCATTTAACTTTTTTTTTTTTTTATATATTAACTCCTCCAGTCCAAGGACGTCTCCTCGACTTTCGTCTCGATGTTCCCGGACGACAGTATTCACTCTAGGAAATCTCTTTTAATATTAGGGGTTACATATCGTCTTCATTAACCCCTTCAGTACGTTGCCTCTCTCCTCACCTAAATTCAGTGACCCACAAATACCATGAATTAAACAGAAAAATAACAGAAAAATGTCATCAGAGAAAAGGGTTTAAGTCCAAGGTATATTAATGGTGACTGTCTTTTTTTTTTTTTTAATGCGAGGAAGAAGGAACCAAATTCCATTAGCCCGCAATAACAGTTCCCTCCAAGAGAAAAACAAAATACAAGACAGAGCCAAATTCAAGATCCGTTCATTTCGAGGCGCCTGGAGACACTGCGTTTGAAAGACTGGAGATCATAGGCAGCAGGAAATACAGACAGAGGGAGACAGTTCCAGAGTTGACCTGTTGCATAAATGAAGGACTGGGAGTAACGGTTAACTCTTGCATTAGAGAGTTGGACAGAAAAGGGATGAGAGTTTGCTGCTAGAAGGGTGCTACGCGCCCGTCGTAGAGGTGGAGGAATGCATGCAGACAGTTCAGAGGAGCAGTGACCATTAAGGTAGCGATAGAAAAGAGATAAAGATGCAACAGTGCGGCGAAGAGACAGAGGTTGAAGGGAGTCAGTAAAAGGAGGAGAGTTAATGAGACGAAAAGCCTTTTTGACTCCACCCTATTGAGAAGAGCTGTATGTGGGGAGCCTCCCCACACATGAGAGTTGTACTGCACACAGGGGCGGATAAAACCCCTGTATAGAGTCAACAACTGTGCAGGGGTAAAGAAAGAACGGAGTCGGCTTAGCACACCCAATCTCTTGGAAGCAGATTTTACAAGAGATGTAATATGATCTTTCCAAGATAAGTCCCGAGTAAATAAAACCCCAAGCATGTTCAAGGATGATGTAGGATTAAGCTGAATATTATTAAACATTAGTGGGTATACCTGTGGAAGATTTTGATGGGTTGATAGGTGTAAGAACTGAGTCTTAGATGCATTAAAAACAACAAGATTATTTTTACCCCAGTCAGAGATACGAGCCAAGTCAGACATTAGGTGTGCCATAGCCTCATCCCTTGTTTGTTGAAGTAACTGCTGAGATGGGCGTTGCGGGAACCGAATGGAAAGGTGAAGGGTGGAGTCATCAGCGTATGAGTGGATAGGGATAGATGTACAGCTTAGAAGGTCGTTGATGAATAAAAGGAAGAGAGTTGGTGATAGGACAGAGCCCTGAGGAACACCACTGTTGATAGATCTAGGAGAAGAACGGTGGCCGTCTACAACAGTGGCTATAGAACGACCAGAAAGGACGCTAGCGATGAAGGCACAGATAGAAGGATAGACACCGTAAGAGGGCTGTTTGGAAATTAAAGATTTATGCCAGACTCGATCGAAAGCCTTTGAGATGTCAAGTGCAATGGCAAAGCTTTCGCCAAAGTCCCGAAAGGAGGATGACCAGGAGTCTGAAAGGTAGGTGAGAAGATCGCCAGTGGAGCGTCCCTGACGGAACCCGTACTGACGATCAGAAAGAAGGTTGTGATGGGAAAGATGCCTTAAAATTTTTCTATTGAGAATTGACTCGAAAACTTTTGAAATACAGGATGTTAAAGCAATTGGACGATAGTTGGAGGGTTGGGAATGGTCACCCTTCTTTGGGACTGGCTGAATGAGAGCAAACTTCCAGCAAGAAGGAAAGGTACAAGTTGACAGACAAAGGCGAAAGATTAAGGTAACTTGCTGTTTTTTTTTTTTTTTTTTTTTCAATTTACAGTACAGAGTGACTGGAAAAATTTGTGATGTTCTTGAAGATACCCCTGACATATAAAGAAGACTGCCTGTGTTAACCTTTTCAGCCCGATGGCGTGATTGATATCATATTGCCAACTTCAGACGATTTTATTTAACTTGGGAAGGATTTCTCGCACCGGAATGGGTAAGAAAAGCTGCATCTAACCCCACCGGCTCGAAAAAATCATCCCCCCTCAGCTAAACATAATCCCCTAAAGCCAAAAAAATTAAAGCTAAAAAAAAAAACTGCGTCATCGGAGTGAAATAGCTAAATCGAGTGTTTGTGTGACTGAGGATGAGTGAAAATATTATGTGTATAAAAACTTGGTCGACATCTCAGCTGGCCTGTGTTAGAGTCCATCAGCGTACAATATATATTTCTATGTCTATATTTTGGAGATTATAAACAAGCACGATCACTTAGTACAGGCGTGTTTGCGTCTTGTATCTTAAAATAAATGTTATAAAAGATGAAGTTGTTGTTTATTCCCTCCAGCGTGTTGAGCTAGAAGGGAAAGGCTTAGAATTATGACTGTCGACTGCACGAGGATGATTTAAGCAGAGCAGTAAATTTTGCTGAGTACCAGTCTTACCCTGGAATACAGTCCTCAATACCACTGAGTGAACCCTGTAAAGGGAGGCACAAATTTTGCCTAAGAATCAAGCTCAGGTTCTGTCGGCTGCGAGTTGGTTGTGCTGACTAATGCACCACCGGCTTCCCCTTGTACCGTACATCTAAACTATCATCCTCGCCACAGTGGACTCGTACTAAGGATTAACGGACAACATGTACCTGTGTGCATAACGCGAGTGGGTTAATATGTGTGATTTAGTTAGTTAGTCAGTCTGCCCGATGTCCGTCAGTTAGCAAGATTATTTAAAAACTACAGAATGGAATTTCCCTATATTTAGAATAATCACGTGAATATTTGTGGACCAAGTGATTTTATTTTAGCCGAAGAGGCCCATGGGTCATAGATCATAGACAAGGTCAATTTAGCCACTTTTATCAAATTTAGTAAAAAAATGGTCCACCTAACACCAGCTAAAAATCATAGAGGCCTAGGGGCGTTAACAGTGTTTCCGTTAACCCTCTCAGGTTTGGGATAAATCTAGTAAGGCGATTTTATTCAGCTTAGTGAGTCACAGAACCCTGAGAATATTAACATGAGCATTGTGGGACCGAATACCATGGGGTCCTAAGTGAGCTCCATCCCTCCCCGGCGAAGCACACCGTGTCGGGGCTTCGTTTTGCCCAGACGCAAACGACTAAGTGCGGCATCGAACCAGTAGTATTCAGCCCTATGAGCAATTCCTGGAGACGCCCGGCGCTCCATTCATCAAAGCAGGTAAGACACATGGCTGCTTCTTACCGATAACTCCATGAAAAATTTACTAGACTGTCTTCCTTCCCCTGTCCCTCTACCTGTACTCTCACGTCCTCCCTCACCCTCATGTCCCTCCTACACTTTCCCACCTGTACTCTCACGTTCGCCCTCACTCTAACCTTCCTCCTGGACCCTCCATCCTCACCTTCACTATCATTTTCCTTCTTCCCCTCCCGCCTCATCTCTATCTTCATGTTCCCCCCCACCTTCATCTTTCTCTTTTCCTTTCTCTCTGATCTTTATCATTCTCCTTCCCTTTCCCCCTCACTTTTATATTTCTCTTTCCCTTTCTCCATCACCTTTACTCTACGTTCCTCCTCACTTTCACCTTTCTCCTTCCCCTTCCCCCTCACCTTTACTCGCACGTTCCCCTCATCTTCATCTATCTCTTTCCCTTCCCCCTCACCTTTACTCTTACATTCACTCACTCACGTCCTTTGCCCTCTCTTTACCTTTACCCTCAGGTTACCCCTCAGCTTCACTTATCTCCTTCCCCTTCCCCCTCACCTCTACTCCCACATCCCCATCACCTTCACCTGTCTCCTTCCTCGTCCTCCTCATCTATACTCTCACGTTCAGCTTCACTTTCCTACCTCCTCCTCCCCCTCTCCTCACCTTTACTTTCACGTTTCCTCTAACTTTCAACTTTCTCCTTCCTCTCCTTCCTCACCCTACTAACGTTCCCCTCATCTGCACCTATCTCCTGTCCTTTCCCCTACATCTTTACACTTACGTGACATCTTCACTCTCACCTTCCTCTTACACCTTCCCCTCACACTTATTTTTATGTTCACTCTCTCTCTTCCTGAAATATGTATTGCCTAGTAAGCAGCCGTTCCCCTTGCTTTCACCTTTACCCTTTCTTTGATGCATTTTTAATCAGGTTGCTAAATTATTCATTGAACAAAAATCTCTGGAATATCAAGCACCGAAAATTCAGTATTAAGTTTAGGTCTTGAATGTAATGAGCAATTCCCCTGATAATGAAGGACTATAAAGTAAGCCATATATTAGCAGAATTACATTTTCACTGAACACATTTATTAAACCGTATAAGCCCTTTGAATTAACTTTTTTTTTTACACTGGCCATAAAAGTTGGAGATAAGTTTTGTATTTACTTTGAAAACTGATATTTACAATCGAACTCAATCTATTCACTTTCGTCTGACTTTCTGACTCGCTGAAGTACTCCTAAGTTTCGCGGATGACCTTTGTGGCGGACCGACTGGTGTGCTAGTTAGTAATAACCCTGTCAACTGCATTGCAGATCATAAATGTTCTGTTTTGGTCAGCGTAAACGATATTTAATCGTAGTGAACCCAACTACCCAAGAGTTATACTGTATCACTTTGGCGAACATATAGCCTGGGTCATGTTACCATAATAGTCAAATGCATCTACTTCACACTTACGGCGTTTAGCTAACTTTTCTCCCAGACGCACCGTATCAGTCACTCCTAACCCGAATAAAGTTGTTTGATGATAACGAGAGTTAAGAGAAAATTTCGTACTCGGGCTGTAAGGGTTAACAGCGACAAGTCTGTGACGTTTGAGGTAGGTCAGACTGCCCTTCAGAATAGGGATCGAACCCGTCTCGCATAATGCATGAATGGCTGACGAACCAATCAAGTCATCTATCGAGTCTACAGTCATCACTACCATCATCACTCGGGGTACAAAGGAGTACAAAGGAAAGCAAACAGCAACAGACCTTATGGTCCTTTCGAGGCTGTTTGTTACGGAGTAGACTATGACTATAAGATCTAACTCTACGTGCTGAAGGATTAGCATAGTAAAGCAAAAAGGCTCCTCCCACCTCCAAATCCTCCAGTTAAAACTGGCAAAAAAATGTGAGAAAAACCACCATGCAGCATGGAAAAATTGACATGGAAATTTCATAGGAAAGACTGAAAAGAAAAAATTACATTCTATAATACTTTATCTATAAGCTACCAGTAAGAATAACCTGGAAGAGGAAGTAGTAAAGTAAAATGAATAATCGAATAGATAAATAAATAATGCATGTCCGTACGGGTACGTTGAGTTGACTGGACGTCTGCAGACACAGCTTGGAAATTGCACAGTGCACAGTGTGGATGTTCAGATGTGGTGCGGCAGCCTTGCCTGGCGCTGTTAAGCTAGGCATCAGTCATTCAGGCCCTAGCTCCGTTCATTCCACTGAGACTAGGAACTTTCCCATGCGGGACAAGCACATAAGTCACCTCCTGGAGCAGTGACCCCTGGTACATTAAAAAAATCCCGATGGTGGCCACTTAACTAACAGGGACCCTCAGTGATCCACAGCCCATCACAGGTCGAAAGTATGAGTAGTGACCGTTAACTCAGGGTTATCTGTGCATATACTATATTTACATTTAATAAATTGATCCAGGGTCTGAAAAAAATAAAATAGAATAAAAAAATAAACATACGCAAGTGTTTTATTCAGGAGTAAACATATTAAGCTGGGGTTGGACGACAAATACTTATCCAGGCCACCTTTAAAGGTTTGTACTGTATTACAATGTACTATATTGTAGGTCAATTTATTCCATATATTTACAACTCTATTGAAAAAGAAATGCTTAGCTTCATGCGACTGGAATCGTTTGCCAATTATTTTATGCCCATTGCCTCTAGTATAATTCGAGTGATCAACTGTGAAGCATTTATCTACAGCTATGTTATCATGTCCTTTGAATATTTTGAATACTTGAATTAGATCTCCTCGTAACCTCCGTTTAGTTAGCTTAAATAAATTCAGGGCTTCTAAACGTTCCTCGTACGGTTTATTTCTCAGTCTAGGTATCATCTTTGTCATCCTTCGCTGCATTTTTTCAAGCTTTTCCATATCCTTTTTATAATACGGTGACCAAAACTGAACACAGTACTCCAAGTTCGGGCGTACTATGGAATTACACAAAGTGAGGACGATGTTATCTGATTTATATTCAAATGCTCTACCTATGAATCCAGTCAATTTATTGGCATTTTCACAGCTTCAGTACATTGTTTGCTTGGTTTCAGATCGTTTGTTATTGTAACTCCTAAGTCTTTTTCATGGTTTACCCTATCAATTTGGACATTATTCATGCTAAAACTTGCTCGTACATTTTTACCGCCAATGTTTAGCACTTTGCATTGATTAATATTGAAATCCATTTGCCAGACTTGGGCCCAGTTAAACAGTATATGTGCATCACGTGGAAGTTAAATGTTTCTAGTACTGATCTCGTCTTCGCCAGTCAGTTTCAAAACCCGCCATTCTTTGTACTACTTTTCGATTCACTTCAGCTTAGGATATCCCTCCCTACAATGAACACGGTGATTCATCATATAAATAACATCAACAATCACTACCGCACTCAGCACACGGGTTCACCATAGGGCGTATCCACTCGTATCCTCCAACGTGTGTTGTCAAGACGGCTGGCAACATGCTTGGTTGTATGTATACAGTATAAATGTATGGAAACATGTTTCAATACTGCTTCGAACTAACTAGCAGCAGAAGTGATAAGCTGTTCATACGAGGAATCTGGGACTTCATCATGTTGCCAGCATGTTATGGACGCTGCTGTTTCGAGTATGCTTAATTCATGTTCGTTATTCTCTTGTTTATGTGTTGGTACCCCTTGTTTGAGCACCCGTGTGGACTCGCCCATAGGCTTTACAGTCAATATTATTAAATAAATATTGAATGAAAAGCGCGAGAGGCAGGCGAGCCCTTAACTTATGACTGGTATATATTACACCAGTGATGAGGGTAAAGCTTATCTGGCTTCTCTGCCTCGCTGTAGAGTGCGCTCTGTACCGGGGCATGCAGGCCAATCAAATCAAATTCTCACAACTATTCCAAAAATTAAGGGACGTTCCTACACCATCGCCCACTCTGTTTTAATAAAACGACCTTACTTTACACTGATTCACCACACATTACTCTCACAATGACTCATCATACTGACTCATCACACTGATTCATAACTGACTCACCACACTGCCTCATCACTGACTTACCATACTGACTTACCGCACTTGTTGTCTCATTAAAATATCACCGAGCCGCTTCAGCAACCTGACTCATTATCCAGCGAGGATTATAATGTGTATGTGATTTACTGTGTTTATGTGAACAGACTCAAGTCTTCATTGCGTTTGAAGTCAGCTGTGTAAACCAGTACAGAGTTCCAACTTACAAGGTTTTGTGCTTGTCGAGGCTGTGGACGTTGTGTGTGTTTCCCCGAGTGTGTGGTGTCACTTGTAAGTACTGTAACACTTCTTTGTTTCGTGTTGTTATCTGTCCACATATTATCTAACAGTTTAATAGTTTCGAATCATATATGCAGTAAAGTGAGTTTTAAGCAGTAACACACCTGTTCTTGTTATACAGCTGATCTTCATGGCTGTGTGTGTGTGTGTGTGTGTGTGTGTGTGTGTGTATGTGTGTGTGTGTGTGTGTGTGTGTGTGTGTGTGTGTCAAAGAAAGAAAGAGAGATAGATAGAGAGAGAGAGAGTAGAATTATGTCCCGCGAGGGTATGTTTTAATCACTGTTGTTCTTAGCAGCGACTCCCCCAGTAGGGCAGGCCTCTTCGCAGTACTAGAGAGGGAATATGTTCTTCCCTTTTTATTGCCTTACTAGCCTTTGCCATCTTTTTTATTTCATAACTTCCTTCCTTCATTCCTTCAACGCCTTCACTTTCTCATTTCCTTCACTTCCTCCTTAACTCCTTTTCTCCTTGCCTTCCTTCCTTCCCTCTTTTACTCCTAATCTCCCCCATCTCCCCCTTCATTCCTTTCTTCCTTCCCTCATTAAGCCCCTTCCTTCTTTTTCTTCTTTCTTCGGTCTTTCCTGTCTCTCTTCCTTCCTTCCCGCTTTTGCTTTCTCTACCTTCCTTCATTCCTCGATTCTTCTCATTCCCTTCTTAGTCTACAGTATCAAACCTTCCTTCCTTTGTTCCTTCGTTCCTTCCTTCCTTCGGTTCTTCCTCTACCACCCTTCATTCCTTTATTAATATTCAATATCATCTTTCTTTCCTTCTTTCTTCCTTGCGCATCCAGGAGTTTCAATCAATGGCTGAATAATTCCAATCTCGCCTCGTCCTTTCTAAAACATTTCTCTCTCCAGTACCGATCCAGCTCCAGTCTTTCTCTCTCTCTCTCTCTCTCTCTCTCATTATGGCAATTTTCACCTAAACCTCCTAGTCATATTTTTTCTTTTGACATATACTGTAAAGAATATTGCATTCTGCTTAGAGGGAACTGCATTAAAGGAACATGAAGCAGTCGCCGTCTCCCCTACGAAGTTAAAAGGATGGTCTCATTTTTATAAGTTCGTCTCATCCTGTACAGTGTTGGGTGAATCAGTGTGTGTGTGTGTGTGTGTGTGTGTGTGTGTGTGTGTGTGTGTGTTTACCTTTTTCTATTTACCTATTTGTAGAGTGCAGGAACTGAGCTAAGCTCGAATGAAGAAGTGAAGGAACGTTGTGGGGTGGATGTGGATGTGGTTGAGAAAATTAGGAGAAATACACTGAGGTGGTTTGGACATATGGAGAGAATGGAGAATGAAAGACTGACTCAGAGGGTGTATGTGGGTGATGTGGAGGGAGGGAGAGGGAGGTGGAAGACCGAGGATGAGATGGAGGGATGGAGTTGAGAGGTATATAAGGGAGGGGGGAGTGAGTTTGGGGGAGGGCAGTCAAATGATGGGTGGCAGAGCATCTTGGAAGCGTTTTGTCTGCGGCCACCCTTTGCTGGATTAGTGCTTCGGACTTTAGATAGATAAATAGATAGACGTATTTTCTTGTCTCCATACCGACTTTTATTCAGTCTAGTTTTAAACATGAATGCTTTTTGCTTTCATCACCTTGTCTAAGTGGTGTCGAGTGTGTGCTTGTGTGTGTGTGTGTGTGTGTGTGTGTGTGTGTGTGTGTGTGTGTGTGTGTGTGTGTGTCCTCCTCCTCCGATCGTCTGAAGGTATGTGTGTATACAAACTTGCATAACAATGAATGAACGTTTGTATGAAAGATGTCCCCTTCCCCCCATATGTCTATACCAACCATTGTTTAGGCTCAGTCTTGTTAGCAGTAATAGCCTCCTCTGGATGTCGATTGTGCTGGAGAGAGGGCAAAGGAGGCGGAACGAAGACCGGAGGTAGGGAGGGAAGGAAAAGGAGGGATGCAGAAAGGTGGAAACAGAGAGAGAGAGACAGACAGAGAGAGAAAGAAGCAGACAGACAGACAACTAGATGACTGAGTACCGAGCAGTAATTGTGGCAAGCATGGATAATCTATGATACCCAGGTTCAGAAATTACGGCACGAAAGCACCGAGTTGGAAAGCATAATGGATGAACACAAAGGCAGGAAAAAGACAGGAGGGGGGGAGGGGAGGAAGTATTACGGGAAGCATAAAGGCGTGAGAGAGAGAGAGAGAGAGAGAGAGAGAGAGAGAGAGAGAGAGAGAGAGAGAGAGAGAGAGAGAGAGAGAGACAGACAGACAGACAGACAGACAGACAGCAGAGAGAGAGAGAGAGAGAGAGAGAGAGAGAGAGAGAGGGGGAAAGAGAGAGAGTACATGAGAAAATCGCAAAAATGAAAAAGTAAAAACAAATCAGGTGCGGAGCTGCAGGAAGTCGCCAACGCACACAGTTTTAATGGATTGATAAAGAATATTGGAGGGAATGGGAAGAACGTGTTATTTTAGGTACTGCAGGAACCAGTAAAACGAGAGAGAGAGAGAGAGAGAGAGAGAGAGAGAGAGAGAGAGAGAGAGAGAGAGAGAGAGAGACATGGAAAAGAAAAATACTTGAGACATAATATGAACCCTCGTGTTAAAATCTAACAAAGAAACTAGTATCGAGCTCCTAATGTACTATTAAACTGCAAAAAACTAAAGGAATAGTAAATAAAAGAAGGAAGGAAGGACCAGGAAGCTTCATGACAGGGTACATTTTTTTTTAATAGATCCCGGGCTGATCTGTCAAATCCCTTCGTTACTACAAGATCGTATGAAAGTTTGATGTAATTAGTGAGCTCCTCTTGCATTCAGTATTTAGAATTATGGTTTGATCTGCTTTGCTTTGCTTTTTGTTTTACTTTTTGTTTTTGTTTTGTTGCTGTTTTGCTTTGTTTTGATTTTTTTTGCAAGGTAAAAACAGTTAACACTGATGATCGAAACCACTTCAGTATTCTATTTCAGCAAACGTGTGATAATTTTATTAAGATGTGTGAGTCACAGGAGTCTGGAATGCACGTACTTCTCTTTCTGATTTATTTTTGTTTGTCAAGATGTACACAAATACTTGTTATTTAATTATGTGTATTTTTCCGTCACTATTTGATTATTTGTATTTTATATTTTGTCTGGTAAGACGTTAGGAACGTAGTAAAGTATCACACGAAAAAAGGTCAGTCTCTCAATTCGAAATCTATAAAGAAAGGGAAGATAAGTTCATAATTCTGGCGTCAACATCTTTATCAAGCAATTAGGTATAGCTACAGTAAGCGTCAGGCAATTTTCAGAGGACAAAATAGTGAGGCAACTTTGCAAGGCACATTACTTATATAAATCTTTGTTTCGGCTGAAGATAAACTACGTTGTATCATTAAGATGGAAACACTACCAATCATCTTAGAGCTACTAATTATGCAATGAGGGTACTGCTAACTTGTTCAGTACTTGTCAACGTCCCTAATAATTTTTTTTTCTTACTCGCATCACCCCTTCCACTGCTTTCAGTTAACAGAGGTACTGTATATATACACAGCAGTGTGTAACCGACCGATCTGTTTGAGCGTCATGATACACACACACACACACACACACACACACACACACACACACACACACACACACACACACACACACACACACACACACACACACACACACACACACACAGGGTACAAGTTCCCGCTCAAGCTTGCACATTATTACGCAAAGGTATGCACACACACGCACACGTAAACACTGGCACATGAGCAGAAAGACACAAAAACTCGCGCTCATACGCAAATACACAGATGTACACATCAATGTATGGACACAGACACACAAATGAACACCAAACACATGCACACACATATCTACATATATCCATGCTCATGCGGACACATATTCGAATATGCAAGGACTCACACACACACACACACACACACACACACACACACACACACACACACACACACACACACACACACACACACACACACATGCACACGTACGCACGCACATGCACGCACAGACACACGGACACAAACAAAAGCTCACACGAGAGAGAGAGAGAGAGAGAGAGAGAGAGAGAGAGAGAGAGAGAGAGAGAGAAGAATTCAAACGGTGCGAAGAGAATGATAACTGTGCCTTCACTCCTGCATCACCTCGTCACCACTCTCCACCCCTCACCCCTCACCCCACCCTTCACACCTTATCCCACACTCCATACCCTTAACCCCTCACTGCTCATACCGCCACCCCTCACTGCATCCTTATCTCTCACATACCTCAAACCATCCACCCCTCCCACCACCCTCATCCCTCACACCGTCCTCATCCCTCACACCATTCACTCTCACCCCTTTCTTCACACCACTCCATTCCTGGCACCACTCACCGTTCACCCACCACGCCCCTCACCCTTCACCGCTCACACTACCCACCCCTGACTCCACACACCAGCCGACTCCTTGCCTCTCACCCCTCATACCATTCCCTCCACATCCCACCCAAAATATCCTTGCCAAGTCTCTCTCATACCACCCACCCCTCACATTTCCCCAAATCCTCACATACCTCATCACACCTACCACAACACCCCGCTCCTCACTCCCCGTCCCCACGTACTTGCCTCTTCCGCCCCCCACCACCCGGCTTTCTCTTTCACATCGACCTCTGAGGCATACGAGATGAAGGCATTGTTAAGACAAGGCTGGTGCGTCTCTAACTAGTGTCACCATCACTCACACTCGTACTCATTCATCCACTCTTACATCCACCCACATTTATTCCCTCCCGCACACTCCCACCAGCCCACATTCACCCAGACTCGTGTTCACTCAAGTCATTCACTTCGCCCACACCTGTCAAGCACCCACATTCACCCACACCCACATTCGTACTCGCTCACGGTTATTCACCCACACTCATTTACACCCACATGCACACGCACTCATACTCATTCAGTCATTCACTCACATTCACCCACACCCACATCCACACTCAACCTCATCCACAATTACTCAGACCCACATTCATGATCGCTCACACTAATTCACCTACGCATGCCTAGCCTTACACCCACTTACAGTCACACCCACACTCACACTCACACTCTCACATACCCAAACACATCCACATTAACATCTTTATCCACACCGAAACTCTCATTTACTCACACTCACACCTACATCCACACACAAGCACACTATCACTCACACATATATACCCATACTGACACTCGCACTCACACCCACCTACACCCACACACACTTACGCACACCCACACACATTGACGCACACCCACAAACACACACTCTCGCACACCTACACACACACTCACGCACGCCCAGACACATTCACGCATACCCACACACTTCCACACCGACACTCACATTCACATTCACTCTCATTCTCATCAGCACCCTCCCAAACCCACACTTACCCATCCTCCACCACATGCACCCATACTCACCCAGACTCACCAAGACGCACCCACACCCAACCAGTCACTCGAATTCATCCATCCTAATCGAAACTCACCCACATTCATTCACACTCACCCACGCCCACATTCACTCACACTCTCCCACAGCCACATTCACTCACTCCCAAATTCATTAACCCACACCCACACTCACTAACCCACACTCACATTCACCCATACCGCATTCACCCACACTAACATTCACTCACACCACATCCACGCGCACCTAACACTTACACCACCACTCACACTCACCCACTCTCACTCAGACTCATCCACATTTACCTTAATTCATCCACAAAACCACCTCCACCCAAACTCACCCATACCCACCCTCACACTCACCCAAACCTCCCAGTCCTTCCTCCTCATGGTTGTGTGTAGATAGCGTGATTGTATTGGTCTAACTATAAACAACAGCAGAATCAGTCCACAGGTAACCATATAACCTCAACACTGTGCTGACGTGTTGTGGTGCATTTACAGTATATTAACCTGACAAAGATCTCTAATCCCTTTCAGCTCAGTGGACGACCAAGTGTAGTGGGACTGGAGGGACGATTTGTCTAGTAACCAAGGAAACTCTTTACTAAGCCATAACTAAGGCTCATCGAATTTCATTCAACCACGACTTGGTATTCATGCAGTGGGAGTGGCTGTTCCGTCAGATGAAAACTAACCGTCAATACTGTAGTTCAGTGTATTGCTGCTGCTTCCAAGCCATTTTACTCATCTTAGGAGATACCCCGGGTCACGAATGGTTTAATGAAAGCTGCAGTTGTCCCCCCTCTCCCAAGAATGAAATGACTCCACCAAACTGAGCAAAATCGTAATCGTCTGTTTATATGTAGTAAGAATTAAACAAAATATATCATTGGATTGAAAAGGTTCAATGCAGTTCAGTCCAAGCTGTCAACACGTAGAGCAGGAAGTCAGTTTTTGTTTCACCCTCTGTGACGTAAAGCAGTTATACTAACCTATATAGTCCATTAATTTTTAATGCTCTCAGACTCTAACAGCCAACTCTCAGCAGCATATAAGTCATCTGGCGTTGGGTGGGACAGAATAGTATAGCTGTCTCGACCATGAGGATGTTCACGATACCAGTACTAACATTCAGGCTCCTATGACTCACTATCAGCTGTTTAAAATCATCTGTTGTTGGCTGAAATATAATATTGGAGCAGTTCCGATCATGAGAGAATTAATATAAGTTACCGTTACCTTTTAAATCTAACTTTATATTACCCTCTTAACAAAATATTAATCAATTTCTTGTACTTGAGAATATGTGATCAATTAACTCTCTCTCTCTCTCTCTCTCTCTCTCTCTCTCGCGTCTTGGGTGGGACAACTCCAGTATTCTCTTCCGGCCAACATCAGACGATTGTAATCAGCCGAGACTGAGTTATAGAAGCATAAGAGTTAATATGCCTCCAATAACCTTCTTATGGGGGGAACAGCTCTGTCATTCTACTCCAACGAACACCGAACGATATCATTCATTTGAGACTGAGTGATAGGAACCGGGGATAATCAATACTATTACAAACAGTTTGAAGTACGTTGTTGCTCATAAGAAGGGAGAGACAACACTTTTTTCATTGCTCCAAATTACACTGTTATGATGCGAAAATGGTTTTGTGAAGGGTGAAATACGAACCCTAATTGATCGACCTAGCATATAGAGAATTAAAAAAAAAAAAAAAAAAATCACTGTTCTGGCCTTATCAGGTATAAAGTTATTAGGCTCTGAAAGCGTGACGGTCTGGCCGGGTTTAGCCTCTCATTGTAATTTGCCGCCCATACCCAACAGTTAACATCGTTCACTGGCTCATAATTAACCCTCTCATAGTCGAGATGGCTCAAGTATTCTATTCCAGCTGACACAAACGATTTAACCAGTCTCAGTCTTGCGTTTAGACATAGGAAACTGAGAGAGTTGCAGATGGCAATGTGTGTCCGTGTTGCAAAAATCTTGACTATGGCTTAGTTAGATATTTTCTTTTTCTTTTCTTCCATACTTTGCTTTCAATTTCTACTTGACACTTCTTAACACCGTATCAGTTTAGCAAAAAGTAGTCGAAACCACACTTGCTCGCTGGGACACGTTCGACACATGTGGTGTGGACACCTGTTTCTTGACAGAATACATTCCAAAACTTCAACCAAAGTAAACCAGAAAACCAGGGGATCTTTGGAGTGATCTGGATGTCATTTTTGAGCCAGTGTCTACATCATGATAGGATGAAGAAGCTCCAAATACAAAATGTTCCAGATGAGGTAAGTTCCACGAGCCTAACATACCATAATCGTAGACCGAAATTATGCATCGTCTCTGAAAAACATACACCTCCCACGTCACTGTGATGAGATTCAGAGTCCGTAAGGTTAGCTGGGTCCTTTGTTCGTCCATGTTATTGGTGATGCCTTTTATGATGCCTTGAGTACTGGCAGGTGTACTGATAATGAGGTAAGGATTGAACTGGAGGGCGCGTTGAGTGGAGAATAATCAATGAACATCTTATTTATTCACACTAATTCTAAATAGATCCAGCGGCCCCTTCTTTCTTGGCTTCTTCTCTCACCATTCTGTCCTCAATTTTTTTCTCTCCATCATTCATCATTCTCCCTTTCGCTTTTCTGTTCTCACATTTCTGTCCTCGTGTTTCTGTTTCCACCATTCTCTAGTCCTTGACCTCCATCCTTGAGTCTCACTCCTCTTACCCTCTATTTCCAGTTCTCACTCTCCTCTTGCTTTTAGCTTCCTGTTCATACCTGTTTCCTGCTCTTACTCTCCTAATCTAACCCTTTTCACACCATCCTCCTGCTCCTACCTTTTATCCCTAAATCTTCCTCTTCTTACTATGTATGCCCTAGCTCTTCCTTCGTATTGCTTTCTTCCTCCCCTGCCTTCCTTCAACTTTCGGTTTTCATTATTCTCCTACCCTCAATCTCATCCCCGACTCTTCCTCCTCTTACTCTTCCTTTCCGATTCTTAAACTCCTCTTGCCTCCTCCTTCCTACTCACACCTTCCTCCTGTATTAGCTTCCCACCATAAAGAGAAGAAAAAAACTAAAGTAATTTCCACAATTGCTGCGTTTTGTTAAGATGTCAGCTAACGACGTCTTCACGCTTATGTTTTAGCTCCCGCAGTCACCACTGGTGGTACTGTTAGAAGGAGGACGAACCGTTAATATGACCATTATTGCAATTGCCGCCATGGAATCCTTTATGAGATCCATACATCTCCAATATACATACCATGTTAGGTGTTCTTTCCTTTGACACGCAAACAGAGCGACTACGAAAGCAACCCGTAGACACAAATTCTCAATTACCTACAGAATAAATGGGCACAGACCGTCCCAGACAACCTCGGTGCCACGAATGCCAGTCTTAGCGTCAGCACCGTGTTCTGGGTTACCTGTAGATCCTAAAAGTCGAATGCTTTGTGTGTAAATCACCGGGTCGGTCAGGATCACTTGATGGTCGTGATCGTCAGCTTTTTACCCTCCCGGAAGGGAGCTAAGAGCTCATATAGTCCGATCTAAGGGCAAGGCTGTGACCTTCATACACACACACCCGTCCCCTTGCTCAAGAGGGACAGTAACCACCCACTTCATCAGTGAAACTTTTCGCAACCTGAGCGAGGCGCGAACTCCCGTCCACCAGTTGGCAAGCGAGAACGTTACCACTGCACCAGCAAGCGGTGTGTGTGTGTGTGTGTGTGTGTGTGTGTCTGACTGTCTATCATTCTGTGTGTGTGTGTGTGTGTGTGTGTGTGTGTGTGTGTGTGTGTGTGTGTGTGTGTGTGTGTGTGTCTGTCTGACTGTCTATCTTTCTGTGTGTGTGTATGTGTGTGTGTGTGTCTGCCTTTCTGTCTGGCTGTGTATCTGTGTGTGTGTGTGTGTGTGTGTGTGTGTGTGTGTGTGTGTGTGTGTGTGTGTGTGTGTGTGTCTGTCTGTCTGTCTGTCTGTCTGTCTGTCTCTGTGTGTGTGTGTGTGTGTGTGTGTGTGTGTGTGTGTGTGTGTCTGTGTCAGTTTAGGTGTCTGTCTGTCTGTCTGTCTGTCTCTTTCTGTCTGTCTGTGTATCTGTGTGTGTGTGTGTGTGTGTGTGTGTGTGTGTGTGTGTGTGTGCGTGTGTGTGTGTGTGTGTGTAAGTGCGCGCCCGTGTGTGCATACAGTCAGAGAAACAAGTATCTTCCCATTTCTGTCTGAAGGAAATTTACAACTGACGAAAAATACCGAAAATCCTGCCTAAAATAATGCCTGTTTCAGTTGGTTCGACTTTTCCGCTATCTACTGTATTCGTCAGACTTAAGGAAGATATTTGTGTCTTTGCCTTTACGTGTGCTTGCGTGTGTGTGTGCGTGTGTTTGCGTGCATGTGTGTGTGTGCATGTGTGTGCATGTACTCGCGTGTGCGTGCATGCGTGCGAATGAGAAACGTCAGAGTCCACCTAAATCTGACTGAATATGTCCTAAATGGTATAAATGGATTACGCCTGACTTGTATTGACTCCTTAATGGACGGCAAGCGACCTAAATGGACCTGAATTAAATTATATGAACCTGAATGACAGTTATGAGTCAGAAATCATTTTAATTCGTCTGAGCATTGTTGAACTAACCTAAAATTGCCAGAATGAAGAAAAACTGATGTGATTGGTTCTGACTGTAGGTAGACAGTAATAACTGGACCTAAAGTTGTCAGATGGATTTTGATATTATCTAAGTGGACCTGAGTCTGCCTTAGTGGACGTAACTAACCTAACTGGATACCTAAGTACATTCGAAGTGGCCTGAATGGATGTAAATGGACCTGAATAATTCTGGATGGATGTGGATGAATCCGGATGGGCCTTAACCCCTTGAATCAAAATATGTATATCATTGTCTTATTCTTACTTTACCAGCTTAATGTGAAGTACCTCATCGTACTGTAAGTAGACATTTTTTAGTAAGAGATCTGGGTTACGGTTAAATTATCAAAATATGTTACAATAAAGAATTTGGGGGTTGTTTACTCGCATTTTAGAGTGTTCAGTGTATTGCCTTGTACAGTAGTAATAGGTAAACACTGACGTAATCTACTGTTAGAATACTTCTCTGTTTGTTATATTTTGTCACTTAATTGTGCTGTGCTATATAAAACCCAGCTGAACTTCCCATTCAGGTAAAGTATTAATTTTCTTGTATAACTGTTGATAGCACGTCCCGTAGTCTGATCATGCTATGCACTCAGGTGTCATGTAAATAACTGTGTTTTTATTCATCCTTGCCATATCTCTGGATACAGTAATGCTAGGTATCTGGAGAAACTTGGTTTAGGGTAAAACATAAGAGAAATGTGCATATCAGCAAAATTAACAGGGAGTAAAATTGTTGTAATATGGTCAGTGAGCTGGAACTTGAAATCTTAGAAAAATAAAAAAAAAGAAAGAAAGAAACAATCAAGTTGTATCATGAGCGATCTTATTTTCCCGTATTAACTGTGTTCTGGTTTACTGTGAGTCTTGTCTGCCCAGCATCAAGGTGAAGAAGATACTGCCGTCAAGAGGAAAGAAAAAAAAAAAAAAAAAAAAAGATCGAAATGTAGAGTTCGTTCGTTCGTTTAAAGATTCACTGCACCTACAGTGCAGGCCGGGCCATGCATTATCCTGTTCAGAGGGGTACGGGCTGGTTAAACAACAGTAAGAGGGGAGGACAGGACCTGGGGATTGCCCAGCACACACGTCCTGTCTCCTTGCTGGAATGCAGAGGCATGTATGAGAATTTTATTAACTTTTCCTTTTGATATTTAACGTCATTTTTTAATCTATAACATTGCTTTTTAAATCTACATCGTTAACGCTACCAATCCTTATGGCTAGGAATACTTATTTTTTTAGTATTCATTCGTTTATTGGGAATCTTTTAACATTTATACAACGCCTCATCATCTAGCCTTCTTCATTTTTTTTTTTTTACTACTTGTCCGAAGACGGTCTGGTTCAGCACAGTGTGCTATATATATGTGCCATCAGTTAAAAATATAAAGTCAGTGTTATCTTTCCAGCTCCTTCTCGGGTGATAATTTATTGGGAAAGCTTTTGGTGTTGTACTAATTACATTACAGTGTTGTGAAGGCTGTGATAGTCGGGTTTATCCGTCGTGCTTTAGGTCACTGTTAACCGGATGTCATAGTATTTCCGATGGTGATTGTACGGCACGAGTTAAAAATTGTTAGCTTCATGATTTCTATACTCTGTCTACTTTAAAATGACCTAAAACTGCCCCCCCCCCCTCTATCCTGAATGCTGAGCTGCGACGAGAGGTTATCAATAAAACATGGTGCAAATCACAAAGAATGCGATGAAAAGGATTTTAATAGTGTCTTATTCTTTGACTGAGCTAACGAGAAACAAGCTGCAAAATAACGAAAATCCCCGCCATGTACAGACGGACGAGCTATAACCTGTTACACATAATCCACTGTGATTTCTCCTTAAACTTTATCTGAACAAGCTACGGTATGAAGTTCTATGTCTCATTTTGGTTTTACTGCCATTTCTTTTGGGTTCGGCAGACCTTTTATCGTCTTTTATTTATTTATTTATTTTTTACTCCGGTATGTGAAATCAAATGCCCGCATCCCTGAATCAAAGAGAACGGTGTATGCTAATTGTGAAACATTTTTTATATGCGCCCGACTCCGAACATGAGCTTAACAGCCTGTTCCCTAAGGTCTAGCAGTCCGTATACGTATTACACACGTCCACATGTCACCACTTACATAGGTGACGTCATGGTCCAAGGACCTTGGGTGACGTGATACCTTTGCGAAAGTTTGCAGTAACATTAGTCATACGTATAATTCATTCACTTATATTTCTTCGATAAACTGGGCCAGCCATGAGATCTTTCGGGAAAAGTCTTCCTTTCTCCACCCTGTTCGTACCTTGGATTGCAATGGGAACCTGTACTGTATATTCGAACGTTGCATGTTGTAGTCTGGGAGAAGACTGGAACTTAGTCAAAACCGAATGTCTACCTTTTTTACTCTTATACATTTATAGAAATAGTAAATATTCAGTTATTATCGCAAGACATCTTTTTCTTACTGGAAGCTCAGAACAATCAATGAAGATACTTTGCGTTTTAAAGATAATAGTGTGTCGAGTGTGTTTTATTTGACAAAGGTTATGAGCCGGTGAGAGAATGAGGTGCTGGAGGGGAAAAGAGGGGGGGACTGTTGCATTATCTTTCTTGTGCCGTACTCTACTGATGGGGCAATAAAGGGTTTGACGGTGGATGGGAAGATGGACGTTCTTAAGACAAATCAATTTCCAGGTAATGCTTGAGAGTTTGAGTACTTTGCTGTATGTTTTATTGTCCACCTCATGTTAGTTACCCCGATATTTTTTTTTTCAACATCGGATGCCCCTTTTGTGTTCCAGGGATTCATCATTATCATAATCGCCATCATCATCCACTATACGAGTATTTGCCAATAATGCATGGGGAGAGGAAGGTTAATTAGGAATAATAACACGCCATAAAACGCCATCATCAATTTCCTTTCAACAGAAAATAAGGACTAGGGAATAAAATAAGGCAGTAAAAACACATCCAATGATGATGTCCACAGGATGAACCTCTGGTCACCAGAGCGAGGTGGCCACCATCTTAACAACTTCAGCACATATACTTTCTTACTTCAGATATTTTCCCACATGTGCCAAACTTAGAGGAATCTACAGCTAAAATGTGAGCAAAATATGGTCCATAAATAAGGATTGTATCCCACTTTTACCGGCGATTTTATTTAATTTTACACCTCCTAGATCGAATTAATACACGTTCATATACCAAGATGGAATTTTTACTTGATCATATAGAACTAGATATGAATTAACCAATGAACCAATAAAACGGAAATTTTTTTATGTATAGTAGAAAATTTATCAGAGAAGTACTTAGCTACCTGCGCTCGCTTCGCTCTCTTCGGTGACCAGTAACGCGAAATAATCAATGCAAGTGCATTGTGCGGCGTAATATTTTTGTGAAAAATATGTTAGGTGATATTGCTGCATTCGTCCCTTATGGCCTGCATTGCATATATTTACTGCTGCAGACATAAATGTAGATTAAGTTCATAACGATACATGACAATGACTTTCAGTGACCACTTCTGCCATCTTCGGAGACTTACCAGTTTCTTAGAATATTATGTAAAAGTTTCATAACTGTTCGATTAAAATAACGGGGCATTATTGCGCAGTTTGACAGCTGGGACATTAATGTTGATTTGCTGTATCAGCATCCGGAAAGAGACGGTGCTGTAATATACGAAGTCCAACAAACTTTCCAAAATACTGTATTAAATATTCATAATTGTTGAACCAAGAAGTGGAACGATATATTTGTTCACAACTATAACTATGGGAATGGAACTGCGAATCACCTTGTACTGTCCATAGGACATGCAGTTGGAATATTTCCGGTCAATAACGAAATCAGACATAGAGTAGAAATGTGATGCAAGGTTTTTGCTAACAAAATGACACCATAACGAATTTGGTACTAAAATTCATTTCTAAAAAAAAGATAGGTATATATTCTTTGCGTTCTTCCCGTCCAGACATAGGAATCTGAAATCTGAAGTCTAATTAAAGTCTTTAAAAGTAAGTTTACAAGTGTTCGGCAAGAAATGGATGGAATAGCACGAGGTATCACACGAGGAACAAGAAGCGCGTTTCATGAATAAAGGAACAGAAAGCATAATCACCTCAGTTATGAAGCAGAATCGCATGAGTAGGTCACATCCTCCGTTGAAGCGATACCATGTTGACTGTCAGTGAAGAAGAGAGGCAGGGAGACAAGCAAAATAGTCAAAGATAACTTGGGATGGAACAGGGTAACAGCCAATATGGCAGAGTGAAGAAGGATGGCAGAGATCTTTCTCTCGTAGGTGACTGTTTCAGGTTGACGTTGATGATAATTCTATACGGGTGCGTGTGTGGTGTGGTGCATATATGTTTATACAATGTCTCTCACCCACCAAAGAAGACAGTCTACCATGGCCAGTAGTATTCGGGGTAAAAACACCAACAGGCAATCCTATAATACCCCCTTCAATGCGAGTGTAGGGGGCCGAGACTAGGCTATTGTAGTCTAGGAAATTTTGGGATAAATGATCAACCTACACTTGGTCATATTACATGGTCAGAAAACCTCCAGTCATTTCTTGGGGTCCAACTGATGCGCATGACAGCCCGCAACTCCGACTGGGACGTTCTAACCACTAGACCACTGTGGCGTTATGTATGGGACAGGGGCAGGGGTTAGGTAGTAGCGGAGATAGGAGAGGAGGAGGACTGAGGTTCAGATTAAGGGAGAAGGATTGAGGGTGGGAGTCAGGGAGGAGGGTTGAGGGAGAGTGAGGTTGAGGGTGAGAATGATGGAGGCGAGAGCGAGAATGAAGGAGGGGGGATTCAGGATGAGAAAGAAAGCAAAAGATGAAGGTAAGGGTAAGAGTGGGCTGGAAAGAGTTTGTGCTGGGGCGGGGGGGGGGGGTTAAGAGTGAGACTGAGAGAGAGGGTGCGGGTGAGTGAGGGAGAGGTGGAAGCGCGGGACAGTCACAGTCAGGCAGTGCTGGAAAGAAGGTCATCAGCGAAGGAACACTATCATTGCCATCACTGACACATCGTCATCCATCTTAAAATTATAACAACGGATACATCTGCCTTTTCAAAGTTGCATACTTATTATGATGTGTGGAAAAACAACAGTTCCATTCATCAACTCGACAATGAAGTATTTTTGTACGTGCAAGACAGTCACAGCCTTTATTTTAGCGTCCTTAATGTTGTCTCTCTCAGTCGGTGGCTCAAAGTTGTCAGGAATGTCAGATCTCATTGGACATAATACGTGGAGCAGAAAACTAAGTCAGAACCACATGAAGCTAAGTTCTGGCCCTGATGCCCTCAAAGACGCACCTAGGACTATGGCACTCACCAAAGAGGGGTATTCACTGGCGATGCTTGAGGACGGTGAGGGTGAGAGTACAGGCTCTGGGGTGTGCGGTGAGGAGTGCGGGCGGGATGTGGCTATGACGGGGAGGGTGCTGGCCGGCTTGCTGCAGGAGGTGGCCTTGTACCTGCGTCGCTCACACGTCCTCGTACTCACAAGGAGTCATCAGCAAGGTCTCTCAAAGCACTGTTTCACTTCAACTTACTCTCAGGGATCACTGTATAAATTTTTCGTATTTGGTTTGCCCATGTTTGCAGATTTACTACTTATTATAACTATAAAACTATAATTAGAGTGACCCATTATGTATAAAAGTAACATTCGCAGCGTAATCTGTGTGTTCTCTTCTGAAGAACAGTTCATCGTAAAGTTTTCATCCAGGGGGACAGAGAAATTAATCTCATCCAACGGATTCTGTCAAAACCGTAAACTGCCCCTAAATAGGGAGGGGGTGGCGGGCACGACACTTACCCCCTCCCTTCCTCTCCACACTTACACACACACACACACACACACACACACACACACACACACACACACACACACACACACATAATCACACACACACACACACACACACACACACACACATAATCACACACACACACACACACACACACACACACACACACACACACACACACACACACACACACACACACACACACACACACACACACACACACACACACACACACACACACACACACACACACACGCAGTGTCAATGGTGTAGTTATTTGTGATGAAGTTATTACTGCCTATCACTCAAGACTCCATCGATATGAAAGCAAGTCTAGGTATGAAAATTTTTATAGTCTTTTGTAAATACCACTGTGCTGTAATATATCCAGAGGTAAACAATGCTATATCACTATTATAACCAAATGGACAGATATGTGAATGCCTCCGAATGCTGTAGTGTGCCTCTTCTCCATGGGGTGAAGGTGGCTGAGAACTATGCAGTCACCCCACACCATCACCCTTGTACCGGGCGCTGGAAAAGGACGCCTTCATGTGGTGGCAACGATGTAACCGGACTGTTCAACTTCCTGGTTATACAAGTGCACCTTAACTACTTCCCTATCCCCCGAAAGGAGAATGTTGGATTGCAAGAAGAGAGCATACGAGTATTCAGCCCGCAATCCATAGAGTTCACATCCAGATGAACTTGGGGCCACAGCAAAGACAACACGACACATGGCCTCACTGTGTTCATCAGTGCACCACCAGCCAAGCAACCATCATCACTTCCACTACGCTAACTGCATATCGAAGTAAATTATAGACTTTTCTCCTCCTCAAAAAACTGATCCAAGTGAATCAGATAAATTTTCGCATTTTTTTAGGTAAAAGATGGAAAGAAGTACAAACATTACATTTGTTCATAAAATAGGTAAAAGTAAGTACTGCGTCATTCTCATACATAACAGATGGAACAAAGTTTTCTTGCAAATTTCGCTATGATATTCGCACAGTACATACGGTGTCGTTCCTTCAGGCTGATGCCGTCTACCAAAGAATACCAAATGCTAAACACGAGTCTCTAACCATTCATTCATCCGGAAATTTCATTTCCAGAAATAATAATGTCTCCCTAATTACAATCAGATGCCGCAGGGAGTAGTTACAAACAAATCATCTCCACATCGCCGTGTCCTCGACCATCAGACGATCTTCCCTCCATCCCACACCATTATCATTTATATACCTCGTCATTCCACCTCTTTAGCCCATATTCGGTCACCCTCTCCCCATCTCTCCCTCCACAACATTTGTGTGCACGTTCCTTGTTTGTCTCACTTTCCAATCGCTCCACATGCAGCCAGACCATCTCAGGGTACTCTTAATTCACACCATTATATCCTCATTACCACCACATCGCTCCCAAACTTCCAGTAAGCATGTAGTGCGTTTAGCAAAACCTTCCATACAATTTGCTGCCAGCAATTCTTCTTTATTAGTGTGGAGTGTCAACCTGGACCACTTTCAGACATTCATCACTGGCTGCAATCCCCCTTCACCCGGTCCTCTGAAATAGATAAGTGTTACCTTAACTTTAGCCAAGAAGTTTGTCAATAACCATCCTTCATTCCAAATGTCGTGAAGGCCATGGAAGCGTTACTGTGACATTTCATTATCAAGAGTGCACACACACACACACACACACACACACACACACACACACACACACACACACACACACACACCAGAACTAAGAAAAATCTAAAAGTCAAAGAAATAGAATTAGATATACCCTCACAAGTAGAACTGATTGCAGTAGAGATAAATACATCTGAAGGGAAAGTAACTGTAGCCAATTTGTACATGCCACCCAGATCAAACACATGGGAAAGAGACTAATATGAGGACCTGGCGGAAAGTACAATTCAGAGTTTAAGAGCATTACTACATAAAATGGAAGAGAAATCGAAAAGAATTATACTAACTGGAGATTTTAATACAAATATAAATTGGAATACTCTAGATATAATAAGCCAAGAAAGCTGTTGGAACCAAAAGCTCCTGGATCTTGTGCAAGAGTTTTTCCTAAAGCAACATGTAAGGGAAAGCACCAGAAAAAGAGGACTCGATGTGCCTACAATGCTAAATCTCATATTTACTAGGCAAGAAAACGATGTTGACAGTTTAATATATCTCCCTCCATTCGGCAAAAGCGACCATGCAGTACTAAATTGCAATTTCAGGATTGCATATGACATAGGTAACAGCAATGAAAGTTACAAAAAAAGCCTAAACTATAAAAAGGGAAAGTTATGAAATAGGAGTCCAAAAGTACATCCCACAGCACAAAGAAGCAGAAAAGAAAATAAAGAAATGGTTCAATACAGAATGTAAAAAATCAAAAGAAAAAAGAGATTTGTTGTGGAATAGATACAGAAGACACAATAGTGAAAGGGCATATAATAATTACAAACAGGCAAGAAACGATTATACAAGAATAAGGAGGGAAGCCCAAAAACAGTTTGAGGATGATATCATAAATAAAAGTAGTGATCAACCAAAGCTATTTTACAGCTACATCAGAAGCAAAACCAAAGTAAAAGATAAAATACAATCCATTACGGACGATGGAATCACCTATACACAAGAGAAGGATATTTGTGAAACACTAAACAAGAATTTCCAATCAGTTTTTACAGAGGAAAAAAATTTTGAGAGGGATTATGTCGAACATGCATGCCAACACATACTGCCAGATATACAAACATCAGAAAAAGAAATACAGGAGGAGCTAAGTAAATTAGACAAAGGAAAAGCAAATGGTCCTGATGAAATTTCATGTTGGGTGCTACGTGAGTGTGTAAAGGAGTTAAGTAAACCATTATTGTTAATCTTCAAGAAATCATTGAGTCAAGATAAACTACCTGATATTTGGAAGAAAGCAAACATTGTTCCCTTATTCAAGAAAGGGAATAGACAAAATCCACTTAACTACCGACCAGTATCACTAACCAGTGTTGTAAGCAAGGTATTAGAAAAGCTTATAAGAAAAGCTTGGGTAAATCACCTAGAAGAACACAGCATGATAACAGAAAGACAGTTTGGTTTCAGAAAAGGAAACATGTGTTACTAATCTGTTGAGCTACTATGACAGAGTAACAGACACATTACAGGAAAGAGAAGGATGGGTGGACAGTATCTATTTAGATTTCAAGAAAGCATTTGACACAGTACCACACCAAAGACTTTTATGGAAGCTGTACCATCAAGGAGGAATTCGAGGCAAACTGTATTGTTGGATGCAAGATTTTCTCATGAAAAGAAAAACGAGAACAGTACTAAGGGGAAATTACTCATCATGGAAAGAAGTGACTAGTGGAGTACCACAGGGCTCAGTGCTGGCACCAATCATGTTTTTAGTGTACATAAATGATACAGACAGTAACACTGGAAATGAAAGCTATCTAAATGTGTTTGCAGATGATGCAAAAATACAAAGAAGAATTACTAACACGGACTTGTAAAGAGCTACAAGAAGAATTAAATAAACTTCATGAATGGAGTAATACATGGCAAATGGAATTCAAAGTGGACAAGTGTCATGTAATCAGGTTTGGTAAAAGTGGAAAAAGACCTGATTGGGATTATACATTAGGAAATAAAACCCTACACACATCAGAAAGAGAGAAGGACCTAGGTGTGATTGTCAATAACAGACTATCTCCAGCTGACCATATCAGTGAGAAGGTACGGAACATGTATTCACTGCTTGCCAATATGAGAATAGCGTTTACATACATAAATGAAGACATGTTAAGAAAGATAATAACATCATTCATCAGACCAACCCTGGAGTATGCATCAGTAGTCTGGAGTCCTCATCTCAAAAAACACATAGACAAGATTGAAAAAGTTCAAAGGGCCGCTACAAGATGGGTACCAAGCTTAAGGGATCTAAGCTACGAAGAAAGACTAAATAAACTGAATCTACCAACACTACAGGAGAGAAGGAAAAGAGGTGACATGATTATGCTATATAAATGCATATCAGGGAAGGAGAAAATAGACATAAATGATTACTTAACGTATGGGGAAGCATCAGCAAGAGGACACTGCAAAAAACTGCATAAAAAGAGAGGTGATAAAGACGTAAGGAAATTTAGTTTCCCAAATAGAGCAATTGATCAGTGGAATGCACTACCAAATGAAATAGTGTGTGCCAAAACAATTAATAAATTTAAGGATATGTACGATAAATATGGTTTAAGACACGGGACAGTACGAGGTTGACTCATTCCTGTAAAGATACAATTATGTAAGAACAATTAGGTAAGAACACACACACACACACACACACACACACACACACACACATTCACGTACACGTACACGTGCACGTCATTTTCCAGTGAACAATTCCTGTTAAAATAATAACACACAAACAGGGGGGCGTTTATCAGCCATATGAATACACCGTGGTCGATATCACATGCACAGAGGACCTCCTTTCCATGCTAGACACGTGCCCTTATAATAATTCCTCTTCTGGATAACAGCATAATCATCTCCCCTTTGAGATAATTACTGCTTATATTAGGTCACAAAGTCAGACCAAGTTCTTTTAGGTTATTATGAACCATATGGAGATATAAACTACAGCCACTTAACCTACATCACCCTCTAGTATACCATCTCCATCAAACTCTCCCACTTTCCCAGCTTTTAATCTTTTCAGTCCATGGCGTATTATTCATTTAGTTCTTCCTGTTCGTGGACGACTTCTGTGCAACTTTTCGCGGCATCTTTAGCACTGAGGTGGATAATGAAGGCTGCATCAAATCCCTCCCGTTCTACAAGTCGAAAGAAAATTGAAGAAAATCGCCAGGAAAAAGCAAGAATAAACTAAATGAAAGACGTCATCGTACTGAAGGGGTTAAATCTTAAGATTTCAGAGGTTTCTCAGTGACGAGTAAAATCTTCTGGCTTTCTCCAGAGCAAAATGGATAAGTTGTCCTTCCAAGTTTAAGGATTATGCTGCTGAAACTCAAAGCCAAACTATATAAACGTCAAACAGGTGTGATAGGGAATGGCAAATACTCTGTTGCACCAAGACAGTGCCTCTTTCTGTCAATACCTCCCGCGTCTCTGTCTCACACCTGTCTCTCAAATATTTAGGGTCCGATACAGAGTCCAGTAAATGCATACTCCGCCTCCCATTACACGCCCCCACTGGCAGGGTGTTCGACTGTGAAGATAGGAGGTAGACAGAAAAATGAATAGATAGAGAGACAGATAGATATCCAGAGAGACAAAGACAGACAGAAAAACAGATAGAAACAAATATGGAGAACAATAAAGACAAATTAGTTTTAAAGTAAAAGTTTAAGAGAAAATACAGCATGAACAGAAGTACTAAATCAGTGGTTCTCAGACTTTTTTTTTGGGGGGGGGTCGCGCCCCCCTTAGCCTTGTTTCGCATATCCACAGCCTCCTATCCCCATTCCCTGCCATCCTCTGATTCTAAAGTTATTCCCGAATTATTGTTTTTGTTACGGCGGGTTCAGGCGGACGTTAACGCAGTCGAATACAGGCTTAATTAGCTCTTCTCTTGTAAGCCACTGTAGCCCTTCACGGAAGATATGGGCAGGGGGTTGAGGGACGTTTATACGTCAACTGAGGTGAGGGCCTTCTGCAACATAAGACTGTTTATGGTCATTACTTCCTCTCGAAACGAGATTACAAAAAAAAAAAAAAAAAAAAAGGAAGGTGACCAGGCGACGGACCTCTCCATCCTCCCCCCCCCAAAAAAAATATATATATATATATTACACGGGTACAGAGAAAAAAAAATTGCTTTGAAGGATTCAACAGCGACAGTATATGAACACACACACACACACACACACACACACACACACACACACACACACAACTTTTTCATGCCACTGTTTTTGATCTCAGTCTTCGCTCCCCCTTGGAAATTGTTCACCGTCCCCCACGAGGATGTGCCCCTCAGTTTGAGAACCACTGTATTGGATAGCTGCAGGACCATGTAGGACTCTAGTAGAGTGAAACGCCTTGCGCGCGAGGCTTTGACGAGGAGCTTACACTTGGTGGCGCTGTACACTCTGGGTGGAGCTATGCATTGGCGGCGTCCACCAGGGAGCCAAAGCTCCTCATATTTCCTTGGACCTTGTCGAGGGGAAGGACCCTAATCCGACCCTGATAAGGCGCTGTCTACCACAAGGGGGTGCCGATTCCTTAAGAAGTGCATGTACTGTACAGCAGTGTACCTGTACGACGTCCCACGGAAGAAATTGCTTACCTTTGGTCGACGGGTCTGCTTGGTCAGACAAGCTGAGGTTGAGCAACAACAACAACCTTGCTTGCAAAAATCCTTAGGGAGTGACTGACTGATTGGGTCGCTCCTAGAGAGAGGGTCCTCCAGCTAAAAAGGTAACTGATACACGATGACAGAATAAGTGATGCGGAACAATGAGGGAGGAGGAAGAGGGAGGGAGGCAGGAAATATAAAAAGGAACTGATCTACTAGGAATAGAATATTAACCCCCTCAGCGACAGGCCGTCATTATACTCTATTCTTTTTGTTGGTGAGTTAATTCAGTTAGAGGTGAACCCGCCTAGTAGTGGAAAACGTGCTGAACGCTAAAAATCTAACTCTTCCAGTCCAAGAAATTTTCTCCCAAGCTGAATAAACTTAGCTAAAGACAGTTAATAAAACTGCAACGTATATTGTTAAATTCAGTGGATTATGCTGAACTCACGAAGGGCCTAAATAATGCAAAGGACATGGGAGAATAAAAAGTAAAAAAAATATTACTCATGAAATTACACAAGCCACACAAATCCGGCTTTAATTTTAACAAAGCACTTGTTGGTACAGTGGTTTAAAACACCTGCCGAAGTGACGGTTGTGTCTTGAGCGCATAGGTTCGAGTTTTCACGACACGGCTGGAGACGTATCGGTCCTGTAGTGGCTCCTGAAATACCGGTCGGTCACTTAGACATAAATACCTTGGATTAGAGTAGAGTCGCGGTCTCTTACACCTCAAAGGAGATTACAATTGCCTGTATATTATAAAGCCTGTACCACAAAGAATCAGATTTCAGAGTGACACGTGTTTACTTTCATTTTCTGTTTAGTGATATTTAAATATTTACTGCGACATTGCCGCCCTGCCCTACCCACTCACCACCACTGTCTTAGTCCATGCCACTTACTCTCTTCTTCTCTTACGTAGACAGACAAACAAACACAGGCGCCCACACGCACGTACCTTGCATACCGTAGGCAGAAAAAAAAAAAATCTTACAAACCACTGTCTGGGTAACATGAATATTTTGTTGCTACCTGGTAGTCTACCTGGCGTCATGGATCTGACCCGATTTTACCTGCACTGGGTGCCTGAATTGTATAATGAATCTGAAGTGATCTGAAAGTACCCGAGGTGAATTAAATGCAACATACCCTGGCTGATGTGGACTGAATATATTAATAACGATCTGAGTCAATATCACCTGGCCTTAACTGGTTCCATAATATTTCTAGTCTGGTTTCTGTAGCGTCCACATGAAGTCCACTGCAGACGTGGACCTTCTTCTCGAACTGAAAAGGGATGACTGAAGTGGAAGTGGTACATGTGAAAGTCGAAGTGTTGTAATGGTTATTAGTGTGTTTTGTGTCGGATCTTTTCTGTGTCATCTATATAAACCAACGATGTGCAAACAAATCCAAGTAAATTAAAAGCCACCCTATCAGCACCCACTTAAAATGTTTGCCACGACTTGTGTTTTGAATCTTAGACACGGGACCATGAATCTAAACAGACTGCAGTGGTCCTATAGTCTACTTGATTGACCTGTGCACCTAAGATGTATGGGGCAAGTAGGGTGTGTTTGTTTCGCGGCTGCTGATTGGCCGCCGATGATGTCATTTAATGCAGGCATGTATTGTAGTGCAACATGCGGACGTAAACGTATACCGTGGGTGGATATTATAGTGCGACATGCGGACGTAGGTGTACTGTACACCATGGGTGGATGCAGTGCAACATGCGGATGTGGATGTACACCGTGGGTGGATAATTTACTTCAAACGTCACTCATCGTTTCATAGAACTTTATAATCAAGTTTCATTTTCATTGATAACAGTAAACTTTTAAAGCTAATTTTGACAGCTTTAGCTTCAGGGATTATTCCATATTTAAACTTGCTGCTTGTATTGAAGGCAATTTTAAAATATAAATATGTATGTGTTAAAATAAGAAGATATATAGATTTACATCATCGGTGGCCAATCAGCAGCCGCGATTCAAACACATCCTACTCGCCCCATACATCTCAGCTGCACAGGTCAATCTAATACGGTATAACTGCCTTAACTGCCCCTAAAATGACATGAATGAATGGAAATGGATCGGAGTGCACCTGAAATGACCTCGATGAGGCAGTAACCTGACTAAGCTGACTTGGATGTGAATGCCTGAATGAACCTGGTATGTCCTTGAGCTGATCTTAAACGACTTGAATGGATGTGACCTAGCCTGAACCAAGGTAAAGAGAATATAAGGTAGTTTCACACCGGGGGGGCGGGGAGCAAAACCGTGTCTCGGTCCGCGCATTACGTCACAGATAATCCAGACTGAAGGTCTCTGCTTGATAGTAAGGCCAATTGCTCACCTACCTGCCCTGTGATATGAGCTTCCTGGCCTATATGGATTACTTTTATATGCATCCTAAACTGCGTGCAGAGCAATGAAAAGGTTAATGCTATGTTTTTGAGATATTATAAAATAGTCTTCAAGAAGAGCTATCTGTTTTCAGAGAATATAGGAATGTCGTATAAAGGGTCATACAGACACAGATCCGACGTCACATTTGCCTGATAACTAGCTGATTATGAGAAAAAACAATTGGAAATAGTGACAGAGATCACTGGTTGAGAGTATAGCAACACTAAACACCTACCAATTGATCCGGAAATCGTCAGTTTACACTGATATACCATTACATTCGTTTTCTTACACGCTCCCATTCTCTCTCTTTCTGTCTTATTATCCTTGACGTCACACTCTCTGCGCGAGCCGGGGACAGTGAATCTACCTCTCATTATTCTCTTTACCTTGGCCTGAACGAGCTGGAATTGCCTGACGAGACTCATTTGACCTGATCTAGCCTCACTGGATCTGGAAGGACGTGGATGAACCTGAATAGACCAGAATTTACCAAACTGGACCTGGTGCGATTTAAATGGGCCACACACGACCTGAAATACTAAGAGTACATAGGACGTACAGACAGCAGGAAGCCTGTTGGCCCATGACGAATTTGTCTGCTGGAAAAAATGCTAATTCTACTAAGATTTAACCAACGTGTAAGAGAAAAGGATAGAATTGAAGAAGGCTCTCCCCCACCCACCACACCATCCAGTTAATGAGGCAAGAAAATGATAGAAAAAAGAAAGCATGCTTGTTAGAAAGAACAAGCATGGATATTTTATAGGAGAGGCAGATGAGGAATGTCTACAGTACGTAATCTTTGTTCTAGAGATCTATAAAAGAAAAGCAGACACAGTCGCCGAATATTCCCGTTGTTATCAAACGTTCCACAGTCGTCAGCATCAATTCAACCTGGAAATAAACTACACTGAGTCAGTTATATGTTCTAGTCACAAAATATTTTTCTAGCCGAATCATTTTCATTATTTTTTTTTTTCAATGGAATAAGCTGGTAGCTTATTCCATTGTTCCACTACAAAAATATTACAGTAATTTTTCCCAATAGTAGTGCTGCATCTCTTGCTTTTGAGATTCATTCCATTATTTCTAGTCACAGTATCATTCTGTGTTTCGAGCAAATTTTCATAGATAACATCGTTAAATTTGTTAAGAGTTTTAAATACTTGTATTAGATCTACTCCGAGTCATCGTTTTTTCAGAGAAAACATATGTAGTTTCTTTAGTCGCTCTTCGTAGAGTAAAGCCGCTGCCACACGGACACCCGCCGACCTTGTATGCAAAACAAACTGAACCTCCAGTAATGGACGTGAACTAGCTAATGACTTTTGCAGCGGGTATTGTAGGTCTCAGGAAACTGCTCGGTGATGAGAGCTGAAATGAACCCAGATTGCTACTTCTTCAGGTTATTCTTAGAATCTGGATCTCGGCAGTGCCACAGAGCTGGGAAATCCCTCACTTGCTCATTGAAAAAGGCTGTCTTAAAAAAAAAAAAATAAAAAAAAAAAAAGAACTTCCTATGAACTGATTCCTTGACTCTGTAAAGATGAAAAGAAGGATAGTCGATAAACAAAGAAAATATGTTTACATAAGGAATGGATTAGGTTAGGTTACGAAAATTTTGGTTAGGTTTGGATATCAGGCACTGCTAAGGGTAAGTTCTTTCAAAACTGGCGGGCTAAGATGCCGTCCATCTGTCATCGTGAACGAGGTTCGTCCTTCTGTAAACATTTTTTGTTTACGCTTTTCACCACTTTTAAAAGATCTAATAAAAAAAATAATAAAACTTGAGAACGCAATCTGAAAATTCTTGATGAATCACATGAAGTGTTAAGGTAAGGAAAAAAAACAGGTGAAAACTAAAATGATAACGAGGCCCTGTCTGCTTACAGATTACCATTTTCTCAAATAAAAACATGAGTCGTATAACAAAAAATAATACAAAGTTTACTAAAGGTAGTAAAACAGTCATAATAATTCTTAATATAATTTTTGTTCTCTCTGCTGAAATCAAAATAGCAGGCGACACACACTGCTTGGCCACAGCTGGGGATAAAGTTTACTTTGGAGAAGAAGGAGACTACGGAGTTTTGGACAGCCACGGTGAGCGCGGACGTCCACACATGGGTCTGGCGGCATTCCACGCTTGGCTGTCCACGACCCTCGCACGGCAACAAATATGGACGTCCACGGCCAATTTGGACGTCCGCGAGTCCCCGTGTGATAACGGCTTAAATTTCTCAATGATAGGATCATTTTCAAGGTTCTGTGCTGCATTCACTCGAGCCTATTTTCTTCCATATTAAGATTCAGGAATTACTGCTACACACAGAATTCTAAGTGTGGTCTAACGAATGACGTATAAAGCTTATAAATTATAATGAACATTTTGTGATTAAAGTTTCTTGTGATGGAGCCGAGCATCTTATTTCCCTTATTACCGGCTGCTATACTTAGTTCTGAGTTTTCGAGGTGGTTACTGATAACTCCTAAATCCTTCTCGTCCTTTACTTCCATCAGTGGGTTATCGAATATGCGGTATTCATAGTTTATGTTTTCGTCTCCAAAATGCATTACCTTACATTTATGTACTATCACAAACAAAAGTTCGTTCCCCGAAGCAGCCACTGTGTGAATCCGAAACACCTGAGGATCAAAAAACGAAGCATCTGAAAGAATTGCCATTTTCACCCACCAGATGGCACACAGTAATGTTTATAAGAGGGGCACGAAGGTTGAGAGAGGGGTCTTCTGAACGATGGTAGAGCGACTCGTGTAGATGATCGTACTGGTAACTTTTCGGCCATTGACTTATCTTTGGCCTCCCCTGGTATACATCAAGATCTCTCATGGGACCCTTACGACGACTCCTTGGGAAGTGATCATTTACCCATCTGTCTTTCTTATACACGCGACATCATTTCGGACCCTCCACCTCCAAAATTTAACTATAAGAAAGCAGATTGGGGATCCTTCTCAAGGATCGCCAATTTAGATATATCTGGGGAGACCATAGATGTTAAGGTCGAAAATATAACCCAATCCATATTACACGCAGCTGAGGCTGCTATTCCCAAGACTTCTACAGTTCATGCGAAGCATAGAGCACATTGGTGGACGCCGGATTGCCGACAAGCATTAAGAAAACGCAATAGGAGATACAGGATTTTTGATAGTCAGCCCACTAAGAAAAATTTTATTGCATACAAACAGGCTGAGGCTGAGGCAAGGAGAATAATAAGAAGGGCCAAACGTGACTCCTGGCGGTCCGTTGTGTCCACGGTGACTCGTACAACACCATTACGTAAAGTCTGGTCCACCATAAGAATATTAAATAATAAAGGCCCATATTTCCCCATTACCACCTTGCAAGTAAATAATAACATCTATGACGAGCCCGTGGACGTTGCTAACATCCTCGCCAGGAGTTTTTCTCATGTAAGTAGCTCAGCCAATTATGACCCGCGTTTCCAACATCATAAGCACGGCTGAGCTACAGATATTAGACTTTGCCACAGAAGACGTAAACTCCCCGTACAACCAAGAGTTTACGCTAGACGAACTGCTCCTTGCCCTTAAATCCTGTAAAGACACCAGCCCTGGACCAGACACCATCACGTACGGTATGATCCAGCATCTTAATCAGGACAACCTGATTAAGATGTTAGCGATATACAATGAGATTTGGGCGTCTCGAACGTTCCCAAACTCATGGCACTTTGCGCACGTCATGCCGATACCTAAAGGAGCTGGTCGTCTTATGAATCCCACTTCATTTCGTCCTATTGTGTTGACTTCTTGTCTATGTAAGGTCATGGAACGAATGGTTAACAATAGGCTTCTTTTTGTTTTAGAGTCGAAGAATTTGTTAAATGATCAACAATGTGGCTTCCGTAAATACAGAAGTTCACTAGATCATTTAATGAATTTGGAGCATTGTATTATTGCAGAGGCATTTGCCAATAAAGAATTCTTGATAGGGTTGTTCTTGGACATCCATAAAGCCTATGACATGACATGGCGACACGGTATATTAATGAAGCTCTATGCTTATGGTTTAAGAGGAAATTTGCCTGTTTTTATTTCAAATTTCTTAAGGGACAGAACTTTCTCTGTCAAATTGCCCCGTAACGTAACATCGGATATATTTATCCAGGAAAGCGAGTGCCGCAGGGAAAGTGTGCTTAGTCCTACTTTATTTAGTATTATGATCAATGATATTCTGTCATCAGCTCCCATCCCGAGGAATCTTAAATACTCACTCTACGCTGACGATTGTGCAATATGGCACTCTTCCCGTAATGCACAATTTTCGGCTGGGCGGATTCAAGCAGCCCTTGACTCCGTCCACCAATGGGCCTTGCAGTGGGGATTTAAGTTTTCCGTACGTAAGTGTGCCGCTATAGTTTTCACTAATCGTAACGTACCTAATTTGTGCTTAACTTTGGATAATCAGGCAGTACCTTTTCAAGATTCTGTAAAATTTTTAGGAATACATTTTGATCGTAGAATGAATTTTAAACTTCACGTTAATACTTTGCTTGCTCGTTGTGATAAACCGTTAAATGTCCTCAAGTACCTAGCGGGTACTACCTGGGGTGCCGACAGAAAATCTTTATTAATGGTGTATAAGTCCCTTATTCGATCAAAGCTAGACTATGGCGCACAGGTGTATGGCTCGGCATCTGATGCCACGCTGAAAAGATTGGATGTGTTACAGAATAAATGCTTGCGAATGTGTCTTGGAGCTGTACGGTGTACCCGTGTGGCTCGTATGGAAGTGGAGGCAGAATGTGCCTCCCCTCCCGTATTCGCCGTGACCACCTGGCCTTGTCCTACGGCATAAGTACATTAAGAAAATGTAATATCGTCAATGTGGCCTGTACCCCCTGCGTCAATACCACCACCTTCTGCGGGGGTGCATCGACCACTGCCGCTCGCCTCCACTTACTGACTCAGGAGCTTGATGTGGACCCCAGTGACTGTGACAAGTTGGTGCTTAAAAATATAGCGCCTTGGGAGCCACCCGGCTTTACAGTCGATGTTACATGGCTCCCAGCACCAAAGGCCAAGGCACCGGAGGGGCGGGGTCCACCACTTGTTTCGTAACATCATTGTTCGTCACTTGGGGTCCCATCAATTGTACACCGACGGCTCCAAGTCGAGTGAATGTGTGGGTGCAAGTGTGTGGTCGACTGAATGTGCACTTAGGTATCGGTTGCCGACTCATACATCTGTTTACTTCAGAACTTTTTGCTATTGACAAAGCCATAGACTATGCTCTCAATTCTAGACATGACTCATTTGTCATATTTTCAGATTCAAATCAGCCCTTCCAGGCAATTGCATCTTGCACTACGGACTCTCATGAGATCCAGGGCCGCATCGTTAATAAGTTGCATTCATGCAACAAGTCATTCACGCTGATCTGGGTGCCTGGTCATTGTCGTATCTACGGCAATGAGCAGGCTGACTCCTGCAAAGTCGGCTGTGGAGCTCGAGGAGACTTGGGACGTTCCTCGTGATCTACGGTCAGTCTATCTCTCAGAAAGAAATCAATGAATCTTCTGTGGCAGGGTCAGTGGACCAGACTAAATATTCCAACTTGTTAGCCGTACTTGGGCGACTGGGACACTGCCAACCGTCCCAGTAGCCTGGAAGAAAAAGTGTTGGCACGGCTACGACTGAATGCCACCGTTTTAACCCACATAAAACCATATATGGAAGAGCGCTTCCACGCACTGTGACATCTGTAATGCGGTGTTATCTATCAGTCATATCATCCTGCGCTGTCGGCGTTTATTCGTGAGCAGCTTCACTTATGAATTACTGCGGCGCAGTAGACGTCCCCTTCACCCTTTCCACCATCCTGGGTGATGGGGACATTGTTATGACTGATAAATTGATGGCTTTCTTGAGAGAGACCGGACTGATCAGAGTGATGTGACTTTTTTACTGTGTGGTTATGGTTTTTAGGAACAGTAAATATGTATATATTGTAATATTAATTAGGGTTGACAGTTGATATATTTTAAATAGTTCCTCCTCCCACCGATCTATTTCTAATATAGATGTCCCCTACATTAAGCCAAGTTCCTTGCCTGACAGTCACCAGCTGATGAGTGCAAGTGTGCAATATAGAAAGGTATTGGGCACTTGCAGTCGATGGTAGTCTGCTGGGCGAGGTTCTTCACTTTTTGTATAAATTATGTAAATACATTATATTATCTTGCTTAAGTTATTCTAATTAGGGACGACAGCTGACGTATATGGAAATGTTCCTGACTCGTCTGGTTCCCTTTCATATATTGATGTCCCCTATATTAGGTTGTGCCTCGACTGACAGTCATCAGGTGATGAGTGCAGGTATGTCATGTAGAAAGGCATTACATATCTGCAGTCGATGGTGTTCTCTTGGTCGAGGCTTTTTGAATATTAGTGTAGGCCTAGTTATTTGTCTCTTAGGATTTAGTATAGGTTAGCGATTTGTCTGTTAGGTGATTAGTTTTAGGGTCTTTAGATTAGGTATTTTGTTTATAAGTAATATAAGGTTAAAAATATAAAAAATAAATAAAAATCATAAAAATAAAACTACAAAAAAATAATAAAATAAAAATTATTATATATATATGTACGTGTGCATGAAAGTGTGTATGTTCATATGCATGGATGTGTGTATGTATGTATGTATGTATATATATATGTTTGTATATATATGTATATATGTCAATATATATACATATATATATATTTGCCTTAATGACCAGAGGCTTCGGCCTCAATGGTCGATAGGCAAAAAAAAAAAAAAAAAAAAAAAAAAAAATTGGGAGAGGGGGGATTCTCACTCCAGCGGAGAAACTAACTGACCGACGATAGAGGAGAATCCAGCACCTGAGATCGGAAGCAGACGGACGGCTACACCAACCACCCACCATGGCAGTCAAGATAGTAGGTCAAGTGAAGTGGGACAACGTCCGGAGGGGCTACGGCTTCTTGATACGCCGTGACACGGGGGGTGAAGTGTTCCTCCACTGGTTGTCCATTGTGGCCCCCAACCCAGCCCACCCTGTGCCTTCTGTTGCTGCTGGCGAGGTGGTGGAGTTTGTGATGGAGGAGGATGCTAAGGGCCATGCAGCTGCTTTCGTCACTGGCCCTGCAGGCCAGGCAGTGTGGGGCTCTCTCCACGCCCTCCCCTGTCGTAGACGTCGTCGTCAGCCTCCACCTGCTGCTCCTGCCTCCTTCCCTACCTCCTCTGCCTCTACCATCATAGCAATGTGTGTGGAGGTTGCCAAGGCTTTCTCGGAGGGAGATCTGGCAGTTTTTGCCCAGTGCCCGCCCATCATCTTCCATGCCAATGGGCTTCCTGCCATCTCTATCCCCGAGTCTTTTTTCTCCACACCCGTGGTGCAGAGGAGGCCTAGGAGGAGGGCTCCTCGATGTCATCCTGGGCCATCTGCAACTCCCACCTCCTTGGTCCCGAGGGTGCTGCAACTGCAGTCCCCTACTCCACCAATGAGGATACAATTGTTGGGACATGCCGTCTCCCGCCGGTCTGCCTCTCAGTCCCTCTCAGAGGTGCCCATGGAGGTGGGGGATGTCACACACTCCTCGCCATCTGAGGTTCCAGCTGCTCTTTTTTCTGTAGCACATCCTGCTATACCTCCACCTCCACCACCAACACCACCACCACCAGAGGACCAGACACCAGTGAGCCTCAAGCCTCCACCACCACCAGAGGACCAGGCACCAGCGAGCCTCAAGCCTTCCCGTTTGTCACAGTACATCTCTTGGGATGATTTTTCCTCCCTTCCACAGCTGGGCCTCGAGATCTTTGAGGACCAGCTGAGCCATTACAAGGACCTGGCACCAGAGGAGCCTGACGAGCAGGAATTTACCAAGGGGGACTTCCAGCGAGCCTTGCTCTCCTTCAACGACCTGCACCGGGGATCCCTCCAGGCTGTTACCGACCCCGAGGAGTGTCGTATCATCTCCTACATCCTCAGGGTCATGAAGTCCCACCTTTCCACTGGTCCTGACTCGGACTCGGACGCTGGATCCCGTTCCTCGACAGTGTAGCAACCAGTCTTTCTGCCACTGCCTCCCTCTAGCCTCAGCCATCAAGTTCCTGCCACAGCCTGCCTGCCCTACTGCTTCTGCTTCATCTCGTACCTCATATTGTGGCCTGTGTGTGCGTGGGTGCATTTGTATATGTATATGTATATGTATGTACAGTATATATGTCTATGTGTATATATATGTATGTATATGTATATACAGTATGTGTATATACTGTATGTAACTGTTTGGCTTAATGGCCACATTAAGGACGATAGCCATAAATCAAAAGAAGAAGGTTGGGAGAGGGGAACTTTGATGGATGGTCATGGCGAGAGCAGACGTGTATTTGCTGATCTCGCCTCTAGTGTTTTAGGGCTGCCTCACAGGCAATAGTTTTGTACATAGCCCAGATAAAGTTAGGATAGCTAGTTCTCATGCTCCTCCCTACCCTTGATAGAGATATAGTAGGTGTCTATTTTAGCTTACTGAGATTGCCTTTGCTTTACTCGCCTCTGGAGTGTACCCCCCACTGATTGCTCTTGGGTGTGAGTTACATACAGGCGCGTCCTCTCAAGTATGGTTTGAGAGGGTAATCTCAGACTAGGTGTGTCTTTCCCTGAGCACTTTGTACCATGCTCGTTTTTCTCTTTCTTCCCACTTCCCCCTTGCGGGGGAAGTGGTAACTATGTCGGACTCCCCTATTGCCTCCCCCCCCTTCAGGGGGGGAGGTAGGCCTGACCGACCCCTTACTGCTCCACGGACAGACTGCCCCATGACTGAACGGCCCCAGACACATGCCCCGCTAGACACTGATGTAAATTACGCATCCTTTGTGCTACTTCATGCGGTTGGTTCCACTCCCCTGTCCAGCCTCAATCTCTTTATCATCAAGAAGGTGATTTCCAGTGAGGTGGAACAGGTGAAAAAACTTGCTAGCGGGGACCTTCTAGTGAAGACCATAAACTTGTGCCAGGTAAAGGATTTGATGAAGTTGGACAAATTTCATTGTTATGATCCTGAGCCAAGGATCCCTTATTCCATGAATTCCTGCAAAGGTGTTATCACCTGCAGGGACCTCATGGTAATATAAGAGGACATCATCTGTGAACTTGCTCAGCAAGATGTAATTGATGCCTGTTTTATAACTCGTTTCCAGGAAGGCAAAAGGACGAAGACAGCCACAGTAATCTTGACATTTGGAAAAGTATCTCTTCCTACTAATATGAAAGTAAGATATGAAATTATCAATTGAGACCATATATTCCCAATCCCCTTCGTTGCTCAAAATGCCAGATTTATGGGCATCATGAAAAGACTTGTCGGGCTTCTAACTTCATGTGTGGCAAATGTATGGCTGTAGGACATTCTGCTGACCACTGTACTTCCGAGACTGAGTGTTGCTTTCATTGCAAGGACGCTCACTCCACTTCCTCGAGGGTTTGTCCCAAGTGGAAGGAGGAGAAAGAGGTCTGCACAGTGAAGGTGACTGAGGGCATTTCCTATTGTGAGGCAAGGAAGGTGAAGGAGTTGCATACCACTCCCAAGCCTAATGTCTCCTGTGCATCGGCGGTTGTGTCCCGTCCCGTGATGTGCACCGTGGAGACACAGACTGACTTTACTTTTGCTCCTCATGCCATGCGCACTACCTCTCAGTCTTACCCTCCTGTACATTCCAACTCTCTTACAGACATCCCCGTCACTACATCATATTCTCAGGCTGCTTCTCCTTTGCAGTCGTTGTGGCCAAAACCAAAGTCTGACAAGTCAAATAAGATAATTTCACCACCCTCACAAAACCATCACGTCCTCATGTCATTCCTGCTCCTGGTCCAGTGAGGGAGAGGAAGGGTAGCTCTTCCTCAGTGGAGTCTGGGAGCCTTGTTATTGATGAAAATATGGAGGTTTCTGTTAGCAAGCATCGGAAAAGGTCCCCCGGTAGCCACTCGCCTGGTCGTGGGGGGAATAAAAAACTAAGCACATTGGCCACCCTCGCAAATCTTAAACCGTCACATTCACTGTGTTATGGTGGAATTGTAGAGCTCTTGGGAACAAACTATACAATATAGCAATCCTGCTATCTATACACAGGCCAGACATTAATTGTTTATAGGACACACACTTGGTGGATCACCCTGATCCTCCCCAGTTCAAACACTACCACTCGTATAGAAGATATGCAGGTCATGGAGTTCCCATATACACATACAAATCACACCCACAGATGGAACTGATTTTAAATTCTACTCTGGAAGCAGTCACGTGCAGAGTAAAATTTAATAACACGTATCTGTCTATTTGCTCTCTGTACTGTTTTCCACATGGCCCCATTGATATTGATGCCTTGAATTCACTATTTGAACATCTTCCGGGGAATAAGTTAGTGTTGGGCGACTTTAACGCCCATCACTATCAATGGGGTAGCTTGAGGATAGATGGTCGTGGGGAGCAAATACCCAACCTACTACTACAGTCCAACCTCTGTCTTCTGAATGATGATAGAGCGACTCGTGTAGATGATCGTACTGGTAACTCTTTGGCTATTGACTTATCTCTGGCCTCCCCAGGTATACATCAAGATTTCTCATGGGACCCTTATGACGACTCCTTGGGAAGTGATCATTTACCCATCTGTCTTTCTTATACACGCGACATTGTTTCGGACCCCCCACCCCCAAAATTTAACTATAAGAAAGCAGAGAGGGGATCCATCTCAAGGATCACCGATTTAGATATATCTGGGGAGACAATAGATGTTAAAGTCGAAAATGTAACTAATTCCATAATACACGCAGCTAAGGCTGCTATTCCCAAGACTTCTACAGTTCTTGCGAAGCATAGAGCACATTGGTGGAGGCTGGCTTGCCAACAAAAATTAAGGAAACGCAATAGGAGATACAGGATTTTTGATAAGTCAGCCTACAGAGGAAAATTTCATTGCATACAAACAGGCACGGGCTGAGGCAAGGAGTATAATAAGAACGGCCAAACGTGACGCCTGGCAGTCTTTTGTGTTCACGGTGAATCGATCAACTCCACTCACTAAAATCTGGTCAACAATTAGAATATTTAATAATAAATGCCCAAATATCCCTGTGACCACCCTGCAGGTGAACAACACCATCTACGACGATTGGATGTTGCTAACATCCTCACCAGGAGTTTTTCTCATGTAAGTCGCTCAGCCAATTATGACTCGCATTTCCAACATCATAAACCCACGGCTGAGCTACAGATATTGGACTTTGCCGCAGAAGACGTAGACTCTCTGTACAACCAAGAGTTTACACTTGATGAACTGCTCCTTGCCCTTAAATCCTGTAAAGACACCAGCCCTGGACCTGACACCATCATGTATGGTATGATCCAGCATCTTAATCAGGACAACCTGATTAAGATGTTAACATTGTACAATGAGATTTGGGCGTCTCAAACGTTCCAAATGTATGGCACTTTCCTCATGTCATACCGATACCCAAAGAGGCTGGTCGTCTTATGAATCCCACTTCATTTCGTCCTATTGTGTTGACTTCTTGCCTATCTAAGGTCATGGAACGTATGGTAAACAATAGGCTTCTTTTTGTTTTAGAGTCGAAGAATTTGTTAAATGTTCAACAATGGAGCTTCTGTAAATACAGAAGTTCACTAGATCATTTAACGAATTTGGAGCACTGTATTGCAGGCATTTGGCAATAAAGAATTCATGATAGGCGTGTTCTTGGACATCCACACAGCCTTTGACATAATATGGTGACACGGTATACTAATGAAGCTCAATGCTTATGGTTTAAGAGGAAATTTGCCTATTTTTATTTCAAATTCCTTAAGGACAGGACTTTCTCAGTCAAATTATCCCGTAACAGGACATCAGATATATTTATCCAGGAAAACGGGGTGCCACAGGGAACTGTGCTTAGTCCCACTTTAGCGTTATGATCAATGATATTCTGTCATCAGCTCCCGTCCCAAGCAATCTTAAATACTCGCTCTATGCTGACGATTGTGCAATATGGCACTCTTCCCATTATGCACAATTTTCTGCTGGGCAGATTCAAGCAGCCCTTGACTCCGTCCACCAGTGGGCCTTGCAGTGGGGATTTAAGTTTTCCGTTCTTAAGTGTACCGCCGTAGTCTTCACTAATTGTAACATACCTAATTTGTGCTTAACTTTGGATAATCAGGCGGTACCTTTTCAAAATTCTGTAAAGTTTTTAGGAATACATTTTGATCGTTGTTTGAACTTCATAATTCATGTTAATAATTTGCTTGCTCGTTGTGGTAAACCATTAAATGTCCTCGAGTACCTAGCGGTTACTACATGGGGTTCCGACAGAAAATCATTATTAATGGTGTATAAGTCCCTTAATCGATCAAAGCTAGACTATGGCGCACAGGTGTATGGCTCAGCATCCAATGCCACGCTGGAAGGATTGGATGTGTTGCAGAATAAATGTTTGCGAACATGTCTTGGAGCCATCCTGTATACCTGTGTAGCTCTAATGGAAGTGGAGGCGAATGTGCCTCCCCTCCATGTTCGTCGTGACCACCAGGCCTTATCCTATGGCATACGAACATCAAGGAAAAGTAATATCGGCAATGTGGCCTGTATCCCCATGCGTCAATACTACCATCCCATGCGGGGGGTGCATCAGCCACTTTTCGGTTGCCTCCACTTACTAACCTAGGAGTTTGGTGTGGACCTCAGTGACTGTGACAAGTTGGTTACTAAAAATATAGCGCCTTGGGTGCCACCAAGCTTTACCGCAGATGTTTCATGGCTCCCAGCACCAGAGGACAAGGCGCTGGAGGCGGAGGTCCACCAGTTGTTTTGTAATATCATCATTCGTCACTTGGGGTCCCACCAAGTGTTCACCGATGGCTCCAAGTCGAGTGAATGTGTGGGTGCAAGTGTGTGGTCGACTGAATGTGCCTTCAGGTATCGTTTGCCGACTCATACATCTGTGTTTACCTCTGAACTTTTTGCTATTGACAAAGCCATAGAGACTATGCTCTAATTTCTCGGCATGACTCATTTGTCATATTTTCTAATTCCAAATCAGCCCTTCAGGCAATTGCTTCTTGTACTACAGACTCTGATGAGATCCTGGACTGCATTTTTAATAAACTGCATTCGAACGACAAGTCCTTCACGCTGATCTGGGTGCCTGATCATTGTCGTATCTACGGCAATGACCAGGCTGACTTACTTGCAAAGTCGGTTGTAGAGCTCGAGGAGACTTGGGACGTTCCTCGTGATCTACTGTCGAGTCTCTCTCTCGGAAAAAATTCAGTAAATCTTCTGTGGCAAGGTCAGTGGACCAGACTTAATATTCCGACATGTAAGCCGTACTTGGGCGACTGGGACACTGCCAACCGTCCCAGTCGCCTTGAGGAAAGAGTATTGGCAAGATTGCGGTATAATACCACCGTTTTAACTCATACGAATCCGTACGTGGAGAGACGATTCCCACGGCACTGTGAGATTTGTGATGCGGTGTTATCTATCAGTCATATCATCCTGCGCTGTCGGCGATTTACTCGTGAACGTGCTTCACTTATAAATTACTGCGGCTCAGCAGACGTCCCCTTCACCTTTTCCACCATCTTGGGTGATGGGGATACTGTTATGACTGATAAATTGATGGCTTTCATGAGAGAGACAGGACTGATCAGAGTGATGTGACCTTTTTACTGTATGGTTATTGTTTTTATCGACTGTAAATATGTATATATTGTACTGTTATTTAGGGTTGAGAGTTGACATTTTTGAAATAGTACCTGCTTACGACTGACCTATTTCTAATATTGATGTCCCCTACATTATACCCCGTTCCTCGCCTGACAGTCACCAGCTGATGACTGCAAGTGTGCAATATAGAAAGGTATTGGGCATCTGCAGTCGAAGGTGGTCTGCTGGGCGAGGTACTACCTTTTTTTACATATGTAAATGAATTCCATCATCTTGAATAAGTTTTCTTAGTTAGGGTCGACAGCTGACGTACATGGAATAGTTCCTGACTCCTCTGGTTCTCTTTCTTATACTGATGTCCTCTATATTATTTTCTGCCACGACAGACAGTCAGCAGGTGATGTGTGCAGATATGTAATGTAGAAATGCATTACGTATCTGCAGTCGATGGTGTTCTATTGGTCGAGGTATTTTTATTATTACTGTACTTTAGCTATCTGTCTTTGTAGGATTTAATATAGGTTAGCGATTTGTCTGTTAGGATATTAGTTTTAGGGTCTTAGGTTAATTAGGCATTTTTTTCCTAATAAATAATGTAAGGTCTAAAAAAATAAGAAAAAGAATAAAAAAATAAAAATCAAATAAAAATACAAAAAATTAAATAAAATTATTATATGCAATATATACAGTATGTACGTGTGTTTGTGTGTATGAAAGTGTGTGTGTGTGTGTGTGTGTGTGTATATATATATATATATATATATATATATATATATATATATATATATAGTATATATATATATATATATATATATATATATATATGCAATAACCAGTTACGTGTATCATAGACAATTTAAGACTCACAGTATACTCCTAACAGTAAGGTATTTGTTTTACTACATAAGTTGTGGACATCACGTTTTTTATTTTTGCATAGTGAAAGTAACGGAGTGAACAACTTAAGTAGCTGCATGATTACTAGACCTATTTAACGAGTCTAGGAAGCTGATAGTGTCAGCATCATATATGGAATCTCTATTCCACCCGCTCCAGTTGAGGCAGGATAAGGCCAAGGTTACGCTGACAGGTTTGCCTCAACTAAGGTACGGGATAACATTCACTATAGTTTACAAAATACGCCTTTTTTTACAATTTGCCTCACTGAAGGTGCTAGTTCATTAAGAGAGAAAAAGATTTTTTCTACTTTTGCTCATTAAAGTAGCCTGTCAGCGACGTAAAGTGGAAAACAAAGAAAAATGCACACCACTTTTGTTGACCTGAGGTTGGCGGAAACCTGCCAGGTGTAACTGTAGTTGTATTATAGCCACTGATTCCTGCAATACATTTAGTACTTGGTGGGAGAGGCAACATTTGTTGACGATATACACACAACAGTGTGCGATGTATTTGCTTATCTGCGAGATATTTACTGCCTTGGTAATGTGTGGAATAAAATCTAATATTTTATAACCGACAAAATAAAATATTGTTTGGTATAACAGCTTGTCCGAATACTGGCCGTTTATCGACGTTGAAAATAATATCACAAATACTGTATGTTAGTATCAAGTATTATATGCCCCTGCTTCAGCACTTAAAATGTGTGATTTCAGTATAATGCTAGGGGGATGAATATAGTTTTGAATGGTGAGTTGCTTGAGGAGGTGGAGTGTTTTAAATATTTAGGGTCGCATGTTGCTATGGATGGAAGAATAGGTGCAGAAGTGAAGTTTAGAATAAATGAAGTAGGAAAGGTGCTGGGAGGAATGAAAAAAGTGTTTAGATGTCGTTCGCTTAGAATGGATGTAAAGAGAAGGCTGTATGAGGGTGTTGTGGTACCGACTGCGTTATATGGGGCTGAAACATGGAATATGGGTGTAGCAAAGAGGAAAAGTTTGAATGTAATGGACATGAGGTGTCTGAGGGGTATGTGTGGAGTGACGCGTATAGATCGAGTGCGAAATGATGAAGTGCGAAGGGAAACTGGAGTTGTTCGGGAGATGGCTAGTGGAGTTGAGCAGAGGGTGTTGCGATGGTTTGAGCATATGGAGAGAATGGATAATGAGCGATTGGTGAAAAAGATAACCAGATCTGATGTGAGAGGTGTAAGGCTGAGAGGGAGACCACGAATAGGATGGATGGACAGTGTGAAGAGAGCGCTGGATGCGAGAGGGATGTCTGTTGAGGAAGGAAGAGTGGCTGTGCGTGACAGAAATAAATGGAGAGAAATTGTGAATGAATAAATGATGACGCAGCCCTGAGGGGATATTCTCCAGCATTTGGTGTGATTAGCTAGTCAGGTCAGGTGCGAGTAAGGGGATGGGTCTATCATGATGTGGCAGGGGTAAACCAGCTCTGCTGTCGGGCCCTGCTGCGGATGTCACTGATTGCACTGCGCAGTTGACCCATGTGTGGTGTAGTGCGGTGAGGATCTGTCCCTTCTCCCCTTTGGGGCTAAGATGCGATTGACTGTGTTTGAATGGATGAGTAAATGGGGAGTGTGTCGTCCTGTCTCGGCTACCTCCCTTTCCATGGGGGAAGCAGCCTAGGTACATAGATAGATAGATAGATAATAATATTAATATTAACTAGGCCACTGTTGCTGCTAGAACATCCACCACGCATACAAATATTGTTACCGAACATTATTTATCGTTCTTACTGTAATCTATCTCTATCATCCGTAACCACATCAACATTTGGTGATCAAGCTGCGTAATCTGCACCCAGATACAAACTTCCTTTCGTCGCTCCTCCCTCTCCCTCCCTCCCTGCCCCCCCTCAAAAACATTACTGTGCGCCATCTGTTGGGCGAATATGGTACTTCTTTCAGATGCTTTATTTTTCGATCCTCAGGTGTTTCGGGTTCACACAGTGGCTGGTTAGGGGAACGAACTTTTGTTCGTGATAGTATATTAAGTTTTAACTGCCATTTTCACTCCAATTTATTAACAAATCCAGGTCGCTTTGTATTGATTCAGTCTGCATTCGTAATTAATTTGCCTCCACTTTTCGTGTCACATGCAAATTTTGTTGCCTTATTAGCGAGTCCATTCTCTAGATAAATGATGTAGATAGTGAACAGAAACTTGAGGAAGTTCGCTTGTTACTTCTAGCCAGTCTGATGATTCGCCATTTATTACTACACGCTGCTCGCGGTTCGTTAACCAATCACCAATCCATGAACATAATTTGTAATAGGCCCTGGACTTTTAGTTTTTCTAGTGGTCTTAGATGGGGCACCTTATCAAACGTTTTCTGGAAATCTAGACAGACGACATCCGACGGTATTTTTGCATCCCAGTTATCATATATATATATATATTGTTACGGAACAGAGAGAGATAATGAACACTTCAAGTGAGAATACTAAAATCACCACTGTCCCGCAAAGTTCCAGGTTCAAAACAAAAGAGTTAGGTAAAATTACAAGTTAAAGTTTAATGCTCAAACTAACAACTAAACATTCAGGACTCATAAGGATAATGTAATGGCAAAACAGGTTACATATATGGTTAATAGCCTCTATTAACATGAATTTAGCAAGAGCAAATTTATCTAAGTCAGCCCTGGCAAATGAGAAAACCGGATAATGCTCAGTTAAAGCAAGATATGTTATTACAAATACAAAATATTATTAATAATGGCTGACATCAAAAAAACTACATGAATCACAAAGACCTTACCATGCCCATGAATTAACACCTTAGGCCATACAGTACAAGAAAAATGGTAACAACACTTATACTCAAATTATGCAGCAGCTAGATGATTGGAGACTTCCTGAGCACTCACAGAAATACACTATACAGGGGAGGACAGAGATGTGAACAAAATGAGGAGTAGATCTAAGTGGCCATTAATGCAGAGACTGAGCTCATTATATAGGGGCCGGCAGAGCTTGATACAACTTGCAAGAAGGACGCGCAAATGAAGGCACAGGGGAGGAAGAGTTGACAGTCCTGCTCTGAACAACAGAAAGAACGACTTGCTCTAATATAAGGGGGAGAAGGGGGGAGTGAGGTAGACCACGCAAGCCTGGTCACTATGGAAGCCACGAGGCGAATCGTGATCAAACATGCAGCATACTGTACGTTAGAATTATACAAAGGATGATGATATCATAGGCTATGTAACACCTCCCTACAAAGAAAAAGAAATTTACAAAGGAAATTTCTTATTACTCTGTTTTAATCTGTCTAAAGTCTAGATAAGCAATCTGCAATAACATTTTCTTTCCCCTTGACATGTTGTATGTCTTTTTTTTTTTTTTTAAATAACAGAACGGAGGAAGGAAAAACAAATGAGGAAAAAAAAATAATCCATACACCAGATTACTGGTGTCCTCTGTTCATAAAATATCTGTAACAGTTAGACTTGAACAGTTGTAGGTTGAAATTTGGAGGAAAACAACTCTGGGGAAGCGAGTTCCAGAGAGATGCAGTTCGGGGAATGAAAGAATTCTGATAGGCAGAAGTTCTGCAATATGGTTGAGTGACATTCCAGTCATGAGCGCTACCAGATGCCCGTGTAGCACGAGGGAAGGCATGGAGAGGTGGCACCATGGACGCAACTTCGTCTGAGCATTTGCCCAAAAAATATCTGTAAAATAATGCAAGGGAGGCAACATTCCTTCTTACTTGCAGGGGAGGTAGTTTATATGTAATGGCAGGGTTGTTAATGATTCTAACAGCTTTATTCTGAATTTTGTCTAGTTGTCTTAATGCAACCTCTCCACAACCATTTCACAAGGGTGAGCAATATTCAAGCTGAGAGCGCACATGACTCTTATAAATTATAGCTAACTGCTCATCGGCGAAGAAGTTATGGACTCTGTACAATAATCCAAGTTTCTTTGAGGTGGTTTTAGCAAGTGATCTGACATGAGAGGTCCAGCTGAGGGCACTGTTAAGTGGGACACCAAGAATTTCAATACTTTTGGAGATGGGAATATTAGTAGCATTGAAGGTAATGTACGAATCTGGTAATATCCGTCTATTAGTAAACTGTATATATTTAGTTTTACTAGCATTAAAAGAGACAAGGTTGTTTTGTCCCCATTCACTGATTGTAGATAGATCTTGATTTATGGAGATGGCTGTACTGAGTTGAGAGGTAGAGATATTAGACTTTGTAAATGGATGTCTGAGTGTGAATGAACTATGTAGTGTTGAGTCATCTGCATATGAGTGAATGGGATTGTGAGTGACAGATAAGAGATCATTAATATGAACCAGAAATAAGGTTGGCGCCAGAACTGATCCCTGCGGTACGCCGGCGTTAATTGAGTGGAAATTCGAATATACATCATCTACTTTTACTCTTATTTTCCTGTCACTAAGATAAGAAGAAATCAAAGGAACAAAAGACGTTAGTCCATAGCAAGGGAGTTTGGACAGCAGGGAACGGTGCCATACTCTGTCGAAAGCTTTAGACATATCAAGAGCTACTGCATGAGTTTCTCCAAAAAGATCAATTGATTGATGGATGGTATGAGTTAAGAGATTGAGTATGTCAATGTTGGATCTTTCGTGTCGAAAACCGTATTGTCTATCACTAATTAAGTTGTTGGATTCAAGATGTTTAACAATATGCTTATTAATTAAAGTTTCAAATACCTTACCAAGAGAAGATGTGACAGCTATTGGTCTGTAATTGGAGGGGTCAGACGAACTTCCTTTCTTCGGAACTGGGTGGATATTGGCTTCTTTCCATGAATTTGGGAATAAAGAAGTACGTATGCATAGTCTGAATAATTTAGCTAGGACAGAGGCAAGTTCAGGGGAACACTTTTTCAAAACAATTGGCGGAATTCCATCTGGGCCTGGAGCTTTGTTGGTAGGTAAATTGTCTAGGATGGATTTTACAAATCTTGTCTGTATTTTAAGTGGGGCAATTTCGGGAGAATCAAGTTCCAGTGCTGAGACATTCTGGCTGGTATCATCTATGGTAGAGTTTCTTGCAAAGGTACTAGCAAAGATATCTGCTTTCCCACGTGGGTCATTTGTAATATTGCCATCTGAGGATTTTAGTGGGGGAATGGAAGATGACTTGTTAAAGTTATTATTGAAAGAATAAAGAGTTGACCAGAATATTCTATTGTCATTAGGGTTGTTAAGTAGTTTTGATGCTTGCTTTTGAAGAAAGTTTGATTTAGATAGATTTAATACAGCTTTTGCATGATTTCTAGCAATTTTAAATTGGGAGAGTGATTCAGGTGTTTTTGATTTTAAGTAAGAGTTATATGCTAATGACTTTTGGGCTGTTGTTCTGGCACAATTGCCATCAAACCATTTTGGAGAGTTTGATCTTTTAGTGAATTGTTGACTTGGTATGAATAAATCCATACCAGCTAGTATTAAGTCGCAAATGTGGGTTATGATCGGTATAAATGACTATGGGGTCAAAACCAGAACACAAATAAAATGAAAAATGCTGTAAACCCAAAATCAAGCCCAAAAGCTCTTTCTCAATAGTGGAGTAGTTCTTTTGAGGTGGAGTGAACTTCTTACTGTAATAAGATACAGGGTGTTCAATACCCTGATCATCCTCTTGCAGCAAACCAGCCCCAGCTCCCGTATCACTTGCATCAACAGCCATCTTAAAAGGCTTAGCAAAATTTGGAGTAGCGAGCACTGGCTGACTTAATAGGATAGCTTTAAGTTTACTGAAAGAGGATTCACAGTTATCGGTCCAGACAAATTTAAGTCCCTTTTTCAGTAGGTCTGTAAGTGGTGATACAAGAATTGAGAAGTTAAGAACAAATCTCCTGTAATAACCTACCATTCCCAAAAATCATTGAAGCTCTTTCCTACTTTTAGGTCTGGGAAGATCACTTATAACCTGAACATTAACCCCTGGTGGTGCAATGTGTCCATCACCAATTACGTACCCAAGGTACTGAACTTTAGCTTGACCAAACTCACACTTTGACAAATTAGCTACAAGATTAGCCTGAACCAAACGCTCAAGAAATTTTCTGACATGGCATAGGTGATCTTTCCAGTTGTCACTGAAGATTAATACATCATCTATATAAACAACATACCCTGCCAAACCCTCTGTTACAACATTCATGAGCTTCTGAAAAGTGGCTGGTGCATTCTTCATACCATATGGCATTACAGAACATGCAAAAGTCTTTCCTAGTGTTACAAAACATGAGACCTCCCCAGCACGTTCAGTCATAGGTACTTGCCAGTATCCCTTTAACAAATCAAACTTACTTATGTACCTAGCCTTTCCGATCTTGTCTATGCAATCTTCCACGTGAGGGAGAGGGTGTCTGTTTTGGTTATCTGATTAACACTTCTGTAGTCGATGCAAAGCCGCTGTGACCCACCTGGCTTAGGGACTAGAGTGACAGGAGAACTCCACTCACTCTGACAGGGCTCAATCATCTTGTGGTCCAACAGGTAGCCAAGCTCCTTCTGGATGAGAGGAACTTTCACTGGGTTCACACGGTAAGGAGGCAGTTTAATTGGCTTTGCGTCTCCAACATCGACATCATGCATCAACACAGTGGTTCTTCCTGGAGTGGCACGGAACACTTGCGGGTACTCCTGCAGTAATGCCGAAAACTCCTGCCTTTCCTCGGAAGGTAGATGAGAAAGCTTAGTCTGAAGATCATTCATGATATCAGGATTCTTCCCCAAACTATCACTCAGGCTCATGCTGCATGGGAGAACTTCACTTGCAGACTCGGGTGGAACAGCTACAGTGCAGACTGGGCTATTTTCGTCCCGCCTGTGATATACCTTTAGCATGTTGATGTGACATAGTTGCTTCTTCTTTCTACGATCTGGTGTGGCGATGACATAGTTGACATCACTGAGTTTCTTCTCCACGAAATAAGGACCGCTAAACTTGGCTTGAAGAGGTTGCCCATGAACTGGTAGCAGAATCAAAACCTGATCTCCTGGCTGAAAGTGGCGTAACCTGGACTTCTTATCATACCAAGTCTTCATCTTCTCCTGAGCAGCTCCTAAATTCTCTCTCGCCAGCTGTAAAGCAGTGGACAACCGTTCTTTGAACTTCATCACATACTCCAGCAGGTTGACGTCATCTTCCTCCGACAACCAGCATTCCTTGAGTAGCTTAAGGGGTCCTCTTACTTCATGGCCAAACAGTAGTTTAAAGGGTGAGAAGCCCAGTGATTCATTTGGAGATTCTCTTGCGGCAAATACAACGAATGGAAGACCTTTATCCCAGTCTTTCTGATGTTCCAAACAGTATTTCCTGAGCATCGATTTGAGTGTTTGATGATATCTCTCCAACGCTTCTTGGGTCTGGGGATGGTAAGCTGAAGACGTGATCTGGGTGATGCCCAACTCTTTCAGAGACTGCTTGAAAACATTTGACATGAAATTACTTCCCCGGTCTGACTGTACCTCCTTGGGCAAAACAAACTTGGTGAAGAACCCTAGCATTTCCTTAACCACGTTCTTTGCTGAGATATTTCTAGTGGAATGGCTTCAGGATAACAAGTAGCCATATCAATCAGGGTCAATACATAAGAAAATCCTGAAGAAGTCTTAGGAAGAGGGCCCACAATATCCACCAACACATGGGTGAATGGAGCTTCAGAAGGAGGAATGGGAACTAGAGGTGCCACCTTTTCGGTCTGATTACACTTCCCCACAACTTGACAGGTGTGACAAGACTTACAATACCAGGAAACATCTCTGAAGATACATGGCCAGTAGAAGTGTTTCAAAATGCGTGCCAGTCTTCCTCACTCCAAGGTGTCCTGCCAAACTGGAATCATGAGCCATATCAGTCAGGGTCAACCAATTGACTGAATATTTAGACTCCTTTTTGTTCACATCACGCTGTCTCCTGAAAAATTTCTCCGTAGTATGACCAAGCTTACTACAAGAAGTACATTTACTTTTCTGAAATCTAGAGGTGGAGCTGGGATTTACTTCCTGAGAAACATCATCTTTATTCTCTTTCCTGTTACCTGTACTCCGAGTAGAGGCAACGTACTTACTCTCAGCTTTCCTTTTTTCTTTAGAATATCTCTTGTGAGTGAGAACATATTCATCAGCTAAAACTGCACATCAGACAAATTATCTATTCTTCTCTCATCAAGATATAGGCTTACATCTTTATTAATACACCTTTTGAAGACCTCCAGCAAAATCAGCTGCTTAAATTTATCAAAATCAGAATTTACATTCTTAGAATTTAACAACTGCTCTAACAGATCTTCTTTGATTTTTGCATACTCAACATGGGATTGCTTATCTTGCTTATAAGTTGTCCTAAATTTTACTCTATAGGCTTCAGGAACAAGCTCATTGGCCTTAAGAATCAAGCTCTTAACTACATCATAATTATCAGATTGATCCTGAGGCAAAGATGCATAAGTTACTTGACCTTTACCGGTGAGAACAGTTTGAAGGAGTTCTGGCCAATACTTTTTGGGCCAATTAAAACCTGTAGCTACCCTCTCAAACAACTGAAAATACTTTGTTAAATCAGATTCATTAAAAAAAGGGACAAGTCTAACATTTTTAGCCACATCGAAATCATCAAAGCTAGATGATCCGGTTCCACCTTGTTTCATGAGATACTCATGGTCTGCCTGAAACTCAGCCTCCTTAGCACGGGCCTGAAACTCAGCCTCCTTAGCACGAGCCTCCTGCAGGGCTAGCTGTAACTTAGCTATTTCAATCTGCGTTTGCTCATCTGGAGGAGTTACATTAAACAAGCTTTCATTAATCATGTCAACAATTTGATATTTAGAATGATGAGAGCGAACAGCAATTCCCAATTGTTGAGCAACAAGCTTAAGTTCATTCTTTGTTCTGTTTTCTACATCACACACTGCACATTTGACTAAAAAACTTTGGCTTCATCAAGCGTAGTAATAGTAGACATCATGAATAAATCACAGTCACAAAATATCAAGCAATATCCTTATGATAATATCCTGATAAGAGGTCGCCAAATTTATGTTACGGAACAGAGAGAGATAATGAACACTTCAAGTGAGAATACTAAAATCACCACTGTCCCGCAAAGTTTCAGGTTCAAAACAAAAGAGTTAGGTAAAATTACAAGTTAAAATTTAATGCTCAAACTAACAACAAAACATTCAGGACTCATAAGGATAATGTAATGGCAAAACAGGTTACATATATGGTTAACTGCAATAGCCTCTATTAACATGAATTTAGCAAGAGCAAATTTATTTAAGTCAGCCCTGATAAATGAGAATACCGGATAATGCTCAGTTAAAGCAAGATATATTATTACAAATACAAAATAATATTAATAATGGCTGACATCAAAAACTCTACATCAATCACAAAGACCTTACGAGGCCTACGAATTAACACCTTAGGCCATACAGTACAAGAAAAATGGTAACAACACTTATACTCAAATTATACAGCAGCTAGATGATTGGAGACTTCCTGAGCACTCACAAAAATACACTATACAGGGGAGGACAGAGATGTGAACAAAATGAGGAGTAGATCTAAGTGGCCATTAATGCAGAGACTGAGCTCATTATATAGGGGCTGGCAGAGCTTGATACAACTTGCAAGAAGGACGCGCAAATGAAGGCACAGGGGAGGAAGAGTTGACAGTCCTGCTCTGAACAACAGAAAGAATGACTTACTCTACTATAAGGGGGAGAAGGGGGGAGTGAGCTAGACCACTCAAGCCTGGTCACTATGGAAGCCACGAGGCGAATCGTGATCAAACATGCAGCATACTGTACGTTAGAATTATACAAAGGATGATGAAATCATAGGCTATGTAACAATATATATATATATTTTTACATAGCCTATGATTTCATCATCTTTTGTGTAATTTTAACGCACAGTATGCTGCATGTTTGATCACGAGCGTGTTCTGCCTCAGTTCCCCCCTTCTACCGTTATAGTAGAGTAAGTCGTCATTTCTGGAGTTCAGAGCAGGATTGTCAACTCTTTGTCCCCATGGCTTCATTTGCGCGTCCTTCTTACAAGTTGTATCAAGCTCTGCCGGCCCCTATATAATGAGCTCAGTCTCTGCATCATTGCCACTTAGATCTGCTCCTCATTTTGTTCACATCTCTGTCCTCCCCTGTACAGTTATTATTATTGTGAATTTCTCAGGAAGTCTCCAACCATCTAGCAGCTGTGTGATTTGAGTATAAGTGTTATTGCATTTTGTTCTTGTACTGTATAGCATAAGGTTAATTCTTAGGCCTGGAAAGTTTTTGTAAATTGTGTAGAATTCATTTTGTCAGCCAGTGGTAATAATAGTTTGTATCTGTAATCATTTATCTTGCATTAACTGAGCATTACCCAGTGTTTTCATTTCATCAGGGTTGACTTAGATAAATTTACTCATGCTAATTTCGTGTTATAGAGGCTATTGCAGTTAACCATATATTTAACCTGTTTTTGCCATTACATTATCCTTATGAGTCCTGAATGTTTTGTTGTTAGTTTGAGCATTAAACTTTAACTTGTAATTTTACCTAACTCTTTTGTTTTGAACCTGGAACTTTACGGGACAGTAGTGACTCTTAGTGTTCTCACTTAATGTGTACATTTTCTTTCTCTGTTCCGTAACATAAATTTGGCGACCTCATATCAGGATATTCAGGATATTATCATAAGGATATTGCTTGATATTTTGTGACTGTTACTTATTCATGATGTCTACTATTACTACACTTGATGAAGCCAAAGATTTTTTGTCAAATGTGCAAACAGTGTGTGATGTAGAAAACAGAACAAAGAATGAACTTAAGCTTGTTGCTCAACAATTGGGAATTGCAGTTCACTCTCATCATTCTAAAGATCAAATTGTTGGCATGATTAGTAAAAGCTTGTTTAATGTAACTCCTCCAAATGAGCAAACGCAGATTGAATTAGCTAAGTTACAGCTAGCCCTGCAGGAGGCTCGTGTTAAGGAGGCTGAATTTCAAGCACGTGCTAAGGAGGCTGAGTCTCAGGCTAAGGAGGCGGAGTCTCAGGCTCGTATTCAGGAGGCTGAATTTCAAGCAAATGTTAAGGAGGCTGAATCTCAGGCTCGGATTCAGGAGGCACAAATACAGGCTCAGGCACAAATTGAACTTGCTAGGATTCAGGCAGACCATGAGTATCGCATGAAACAAGGAGGAACTGGATCATCTAGCTCTGATGATTTTGATGTGGCTAAAAATGTTAAACTTGTCCCTCCTTTTAATGAATCTGATTTAACAAAGTATTTTCAGTTGTTTGAGAGGGTAGCTACAGGTTTTAATTGGCCTAAAAAGTATTGGCCAGTACTCCTTCAAACTGTTCTCACCGGTAAAGCTCAAGTAACTTATGTATCTTTGCCTCAGGATCAATCTGATAATTATGATGTAGTTAAGAGCTTGATTCTTAAGGCCTATGAGCTTGTTCCTGAAGCCTATAGAGTAAAATTTAGGACAACTTATAAGCAAGATAAGCAATCCCATGTTGAGTATGCAAAAATCAAAGAAGATCTGTTAGAGCAGTGGTTAAATTCTAAGAATGTGGATTCTGATTTTGGTAAATTTAAGCAGATGATTTTGCTGGAGGACTTCAAGAGGTGTATTTATAAAGATGTAAGCCTATATCTTGATGAGAAAAGAATAGATAATTTGTCTGATGCTGCAGTTTTAGCTGATGAATATGTTCTCACTCACAAGAGATATTCTAGAGAAAAAGGAAAGCTGAGAGTAAGTACGTTGCCTCTACTCAGAGTACAGGTAACAGGAATGAGAATAAAGATGATGTTTCTCAGGAAGTAAATACCAGCTTCACCTCTAGATTTCAGAAAAGTAAATGTACTTATTGTAGTAAGCTTGGTCATACTACGGAGAAATGTTTCAGGAGACAGCGTGATGTGAACAAAAAGGAGTCTTTAAATATTCAGTCAATTGGTCTAGTGTCCACTCTTGAGAGTTCCCAGAATTCTTTAACTGAGTTAACTGAACCTGCTTTGAGGGGTAACTTAAATTCTCATGATGGAGCTCCTCTTTTGAGCAGTAACGTGGGTGACACTCTCAAGAGTTCATGTGCTAATTTCCTGTCTGATGGTTTTGTCAGTCCTCTGGACAGTAATGACAGGAAATCAGTTAAAATATATCGTGATACAGGTGCTTGCCAATCCCTTATGCTGACCAGTGTTCTAGGCTCTAATGTTAATTCCTCTGATGAAACTGTAATCTTACAAGGTGTAGGGAATAATTACTTCTCTGTCCCTCTGTGCAGAGTGAATTTAGAGTCTGGTTTTGTTAATGGTTCTGTTATGGTTGGGTTGGTTGAGACACTCCCAATGTCAGGTGTAACTTTCTTACTTGGAAATGATATTGGTGGAAGTCAAGTGTATCCAGCTCCTCAGTTGTCTAGTGAGCCAGTGGCTGCGGCCCAGGATTGTGATGTCCCTGATGTGTTCCCTGCATGTGCTGTCACTAGGGCTAAGTCTAAAGTTACTGGTGATTTAGAGGATAATGATGATGATGATGTTATCCTAGCTGACGCTTTTCTTGCTAATTTGGACCACTCACCAGATGAGGCAGTACCCCGTAGTGTTGATAATTTGTCTCGTCAAGAGTTGGTTGAGTTGCAGGTTGCTGACCCTGAGTTGAAAGGTCTAGCTAACTCTGCTTACAGTGAAGAAGAGTCAGCCTGTGCTTCTACTTGTTATTATGTAAAGTCAGGAGTACTTATGAGGAAGTGGAGACCCCCAACAGCATCAGCCGACTGTGAATGGGAGGTTGTACATCAAGTTGTCATTCCTCGTGTTTGTAGGCAGGATATCATTAGAGTGGCTCATGATTCCAGTTTGGCAGGACACCTTGGAGTGAGGAAGACTGGCACGCATTTTGAAACACTTCTACTGGCCAGGTATCTTCAGGGATGTTTCCTGGTATTGTAAGTCTTGTCACACCTGTCAAGTTGTGGGGAAGTGTAATCAGACCGAAAAGGTTGCACCTCTAGTTCCCATTCCTCCTTTTGAGGTGCCATTCACCCGTGTGTTGGTGGATATTGTGGGCCCTGTTCCTAAGACTTCTTCAGGATTTTCTTATGTGTTGACCATGATTGATATGGCTACTCGTTATCCTGAAGCCATTCCACTTAGAAACATCTCAGCAAAGAACGTGGTTAAGGAAATGTTAGGGTTCTTCACAAAGTTTGGTCTGCCCAAGGAGGTACAGTCAGACTGGGGAAGTAATTTCATGTCGAATGTTTTCAAGCAGTCTCTGAAAGAGTTGGGCATCACCCAGATCATGTCTTCAGCTTACCATCCCCAGACCCAAGGAGCGTTGGAGAGATATCATCAAACACTCAAATCGATGCTCAAGAAATACTGTTTGGAACATCAGAAAGACTGGGATAAAGGTCTTCCATTCGTTGTGTTTGCTGCAAGAGAATCTCCAAATGAATCACTGGGCTTCTCACCTTTTGAACTACTGTTTGACCATGAAGTAAGAGGACCCCTTAAGTTACTCAAGGAATGCTGGCTGTCGGAGGAAGATGACGTCAACCTGCTGGAGTATGTGATGAAGTTCAAAGAACGGCTGTCCACTGCTTTACAGCTGGCGAGAGAGAATTTAGGAGCTGCTCAGGAGAAGATGAAGACTTGGTATGATAAGAAGTCCAGGTTACGCCACTTTCAGCCAGTAGATCAGGTTTTGATTCTGCTACCGGTTCATGGGCAACCTCTTCAAGCCAAGTTTAGTGGTCCTTATTTCGTGGAGAAGAAACTCAGTGATGTCAACTATGTCATCGCCACACCAGATCGTAGAAAGAACAAGCAACTATGTCACATCAACATGCTAAAGTTATATCACAGGCGGGACGAAAATAATCCAGTCTGCACTGTAGCTGTTCCACCCGAGTCTGCAAGTGAAGCTCTCCCATGCAGTATGAGCCTGAGTGATAGTTTGGGGAAGAATCCTGATATCATGAATGATCTCCAGACTAAGCTTTCTCATCTACCACCCAAGGAAAGGCAGGAGTTTTCGGCATTACTGCAGGAGTACCCGCAAGTGTTCCGTGCCACTCCAGGAAGAACCACTGTGTTGATGCATGATGTCGATGTTGGAGACGCAAAGCCAATTAAATTGCCTCCTTACCGTGTGAACCCAGTGAAAGTTCCTCTCATCCAGAAGGAGCTTGGCTACCTGTTGGACCACAAGATGATTGAGCCCTGTCAGAGCGAGTGGAGTTCTCCTGTCACTCTAGTCCCTAAGCCAGGTGGGTCACAGCGGCTTTGCATCGACTACAGACGTGTTAATCAGATAACCAAAACAGACACTTACCCTCTCCCTCGCGTGGAAGATTGCATAGACAAGATCGGAAAGGCTAGGTACATAAGTAAGTTTGATTTGTTAAAGGGATACTGGCAAGTACCTATGACTGAACGTGCTAGGGAGATCTCATGTTTTGTAACACTAGGAAAGACTTTTGCATGTTTTGTAATGCCATATACAGATTGTTTTAGAGTAATAAGAAATTTCCTTTGTAAATTTCTTTTTTCTTTGTGGGGAGGTGTTACATAGCCTATGATTTCATCATCCTTTGTGTAATTTTAACGCACAGTATGCTGCATGTTTGATCACGAGCGTGTTCTGCCTCAGTTCCCCCCTTCTACCGTTATAGTAGAGTAAGTCATCATTTCTGGAGTTCAGAGCAGGATTGTCAACTCTTTGTCCCCATGGCTTCATTTGCGCGTCCTTCTTACAAGTTGTATCAAGCTCTGCTGGCCCCTATATAATGAGCTCAGTCTCTGCATCATTGCCACTTAGATCTGCTCCTCATTTTGTTCACATCTCTGTCCTCCCCTGTACAGTTATTATTATTGTGAATTTCTCAGGAAGTCTCCAACCATCTAGCAGCTGTGTGATTTGAGTATAAGTGTTATTGCATTTTGTTCTTGTACTGTATGGCATAAGGTTAATTCTTAGGCCTGGAAAGTTTTTGTAAATTGTGTAGAATTCATTTTGTCAGCCAGTGGTAATAATAGTTTGTATCTGTAATTATTTATTTTGCATTAACTGAGCATTACCCAGTGTTTTCATTTCATCAGGGCTGACTTAGATAAATTTACTCATGCTAATTTCGTGTTAATAGAGGCTATTGCAGTTAACCATATATTTAACCTGTTTTTGCCATTACATTATCCTTATGAGTCCTGAATGTTTTGTTGTTAGTTTGAGCATTAAACTTTAACTTGTAATTTTACCTAACTCTTTTGTTTTGAACTTGGAACTTTACGGGACAGTAGTGACTCTTAGTGTTCTCACTTAATGTGTACATTATCTTTCTCTGTTCCGTAACAATATATATATATATATATATATATATATATATATATATATATATATATATATATATATATATGTGTGTGTGTGTGTGTGTGTGTGTGTGTGTGTGTTGATTAAAAATTCAAGCAAATTTATAAGGCATGATCTATAATTACAAAACTAGTGCTGATTGTTTTTTTTTTTTTTAATGTGAATAAGAAGGAACCAAAGGCTGGGAGCCCGCAAACAATTCCTTCCAAGAAAAAAAACAAAAACAATACAACAGTGAGCCAAATTCAAGATCTGCTCATTTCGAGATGCCTGGACACACTGCGTTTGAAAGACTGGAGATCATAGGAAGTAGGAAATACAGTCAGAGGGAAACAGTTCCAGAGCTAACCCGTTGCATAAATGAAGGACTGGGTGTAAAAGTTAACTCTTGCATTAGAGAGTTGGACAGAAAAGGGATGAGAGTTTGTTGCTAGACGGGTGCCACGCGCCCGCCGTGGAGGTGGAGGGATGCAAGCAGACAGTTCAAAGGGGCAGTGACCATTGAAGTAGCGATAGAAAAGAGATAAAGAGGCAACAGTGTGGCAAAGAAACAAAGGTTGAAGGGATCCAATAAGAGGAGGAGCGTTAATGAGACGAAAAGCCTTTGACTCCACCCTATTGAGAAGAGCTTTATGTGGGGAGCCTCCCCACACATGAGAGATGTACTCCACACGGACGAATAAAACCCGTGTATAAAGTCAACAACTGGGTAAAGAAGGTACAGAGTCGGCTTAGCTCACCTAATCTCTTGGAAGCTGATTTTACGAGCGATGTAATATGAACTTTTCAAGATAAGTTCCGAGTGAATGAAACCCCAAGCATGTTCAAGGATGATGCAGGCTTGAGCTGGATATTATTAAACATTAGTGGGTACTCCTGTGGAAGATTCTGTCGGGTTGGTAAGTGTAAAAACTGAATCTCTGATGCATTAAAAACAACAAGACTATTTTTACCCTAGTCAGAGATTCAAGCCAAGTCAGACATTAGGTGTGCCATAGCCTCATCCTTTGTTTCTTGAAGTAACTGCTGAGATGGATGTTGTGGGAACCGAATGGAAAGGTGAAGGGTGGAATCATCAGCGTACGAGTGGATAGGGTTAGAAGTACAGCTTAGAAGGTCATTGATGAATAAAAGGAAGAGAGTTGGTGATAGGACAGAGCCCTGAGGAACACCACTGTTGATAGATCTAGAAGAAGGATGGCCGTCTACAACAGCGGCTATAGAACGACCAGAAAGGAAGCTGTAGTTGAAGGCACAGATAGAAGGATAGAAACCGTAAGAGGGCGGTTTGGAAAATAAAGATTTATGCCAGACTTGATCGAAAGCCTTTGAGATGTCAAGTGTTATGGCAAAGCTTTCACCAAAGTCCGGAAAGGAGGATGACCAGGAGTCTGAAAGATAGGCGAGAAGATCGCCAGTGGAGCGTCCCTGACGGAACCCATACTGACGATCAGAAAGAAAGTTGTGATAGGAAAGATGCTTTAAAGTATTTCTTTTAAGAATAGACTCGAAAACCTTTGAGACACAGGATGTTAAAGCAATTGGACGATAGTTAGAGGGTTGGGCATGGTCACCCTTCTTTGGGACTGGCTGAATGAATTTTTTTTTTTTTTTTTTTTTTCCCGGCCTATCAACCATTGGGGTCTTAGCCCCTGGTTATTAAGGCCGTGTATATATATATATATATATATATATATATATATATATATATATATATATATATATATATATATATATATACATGTATATACATTTAAACATATATACATATATATACAAACATATATATATACATACATACACACACACACACACACTTCCATGCATACATACAGACACACTTTCATGCAAACGTACATATATATATAATAATTTTAATCTTATTTTTTTATTTTTTTTGGAATTTTTATTTTTTTTTAATTTTTTCTTGTTTTTTTATTTTTTATACCTTATATTATAAAGGAAAAAACTAATCTAAAGACCCTAAAACTAATCACCTAACAGACAAATCGCTAACCTATACTAAATCCTACAGAGACAAATAGCTAGACCTACACTAATGGTAAAAATACCTCGACTAACAGAACACCATCGACTACAGATATGTAATGCCTTTCTACATGACACACCTGCACTCATCACCTGGTGACCTAATATAGGGGACATCAATATATGAAAGGGAACCAGACGAGTCAGGAACATTTCCATATACGTCAGCTGTCGTCCCTGCTTAGAATAACTTAAGCAAGATAATATAATGTATTTACATAATTTGTACAAAAAGTGAAGAACCTCGCCCAGCAGACCACCATCGACTGCAAGTGCCCAATACCTTCCTATATTGCACCCTTGCACTCATCAGCTGGTGACTGTCAGGCGAGGAACTTGGCTTAATGTAGGGGACATCTATATTAGAAATAGATCGGTGGGAGGAGGAACTATTTAAAATATGTCAACTGTCAACCCTAATTAATATTACAATATATACATATTTACTCTTCATAAAAAGCATAACCACGCAGTAAAAAAGTCACATCACTCTGATCAGTCCGGTCTCTCTCAAGAAAGCCATCAATTTATCAGTCATAACAATGTCCCCATCACCCAGGATGGTGGAAAGGGTGAAGGGGACGTCTACTGCGCCGCAGTAATTTATAAGTGAAGCACGTTCACGAATAAATCGCCGACAGCGCAGGATGATATGACTGATAGATAACACCGCATTACAGATGTCACAGTGCGGTGGGAAGCGTCTTTCCATATATGGTTTTATGTGGGTTACAATGGTGGCATTAAGCCGTAACCGTGCCAACACTTTTTCTTCTAGGCGACTGGGACGGTCGGCAGTGTCCCAGTCGCCCAGGTACGGCTTACAAGTTGGAATATTTAGTCTGGTCCACTGACCTTGCCACAGAAGATTTATTGATTTCTTTCCGAGAGATAGACTCGACTGTAGATCACGAGGAACGTCCCAAGTCTCCTCGAGCTCTACAGCCGACTTTGCAAGTAACTCAGCCTGCTCATTGCCGTAGATACGACAATGACCAGGCACCCAGATCAGCGTGAATGACTTGTTGCATGAATGCAACTTATTAACGATGCGGCCCTGGATCTCATGAGAGTCCGTAGTGCAAGATGCAATTGCCTGAAGGGCTGATTTTGAATCTGAAAATATGACAAATGAGTCATGTCTAGAATTGAGAGCATAGTCTATGGCTTTGTCAATAGCAAAAAGTTCTGAAGTAAACACAGATGTATGAGTCGGCAACCGATACCTGAGGGCACATTCAGTCGACCACACACTTGCACCCACACATTTACTCGACTTGGAGCCGTCGGTGTACAATTGATGGGACCCCAAGTGACGAACAATGATGTTACGAAACAAGTGGTGGACCTCCGCCTCCGGCGCCTTGGCCTTTGGTGCTGGGAGCCATGTAACATCGACTGTAAAGCCGGGTGGCTCCCAAGGCGCTATATTTTTAAGCACCAACTTGTCACAGTCATTGGGGTCCACATCAAGCTCCTGAGTCAGTATGTGGAGGCGAGCGGCAAGTGGCCGACGCACCCCCCGCAGAAGGTGGTGGTATTGGCGCAGGGGGGTACAGGCCACATTGCCGATATTACTTTTTCTTAATGTCCTTATTCTGTAGGACAAGGCCAGGTGGTCACGGCGAATACGGAGGGGAGGCACATTCGCCTCCACTTCCATACGAGCCACACGGGTACACCGTACAGCTCCAAGACACATTCGCAAGCATTTATTCTGTAACACATCCAATCCTTTCAGCGTGGCATCAGATGCCGAGCCATACACCTGTGCGCCATAGTCTAGCTTTGATCGAATAAGGGACTTATACACCATTAATAAAGATTTTCTGTCGGCACCCCAGGTAGTACCCGCTAGGTACTTGAGGACATTTAACGGCTTATCACAACGAGCAAGCAAAGTATTAACGTGAAGTTTAAAATTCATTCTACGATCAAAGTGTATTCCTAAAAATTTTACAGAATTCTGAAAAGGTACCGCCTGATTATCCAAAGTTAAGCACAAATTAGGTACGTTACGATTAGTGAAAACTATAGCGGCACACTTACGTACGGAAAACTTAAATCCCCACTGCAAGGCCCATTGGTGGACGGAGTCAAGGGCTGCTTGAATCCGCCCAGCCGAAAATTGTGCATTACGGGAAGAGTGCCATATTGCACAATCGTCAGCGTAGAGTGAGTATTTAAGATTCCTCGGGATGGGAGCTGATGACAGAATATCATTGATCATAATACTAAATAAAGTAGGACTAAGCACACTTCCCTGCGGCACCCCGTTTTCCTGCATAAATATATCCAATGTTACGTTACGGGGCAATTTGACAGAGAAAGTTCTGTCCCTTAAGAAATTTGAAATAAAAACAGGCAAATTTCCTCTTAAACCATAAGCATAGAGCTTCATTAATATACCGTGTCGCCATGTCATGTCATAGGCTTTATGGATGTCCAAGAACACCCCTATCATGAATTCTTTATTGGCAAATGCCTCTGCAATACAATGCTCCAAATTCATTAAATGATCTAGTGAACTTCTGTATTTACGGAAGCCACATTGTTGATCATTTAACAAATTCTTCGACTCTAAAACAAAAAGAAGCCTATTGTTAACCATTCGTTCCATGACCTTACATAGACAAGAAGTCAACACAATAGGACGAAATGAAGTGGGATTCATAAGACGACCAGCCTCTTTGGGTATCGGTATGACGTGCGCAAAGTGCCATGAGTTTGGGAACGTTCGAGACTCCCAAATCTCATTGTACAATGCTAACATCTTAATCAGGTTGTCCTGATTAAGATGCTGGATCATACCGTACGTGATGGTGTCTGGTCCAGGGCTGGTGTCTTTACAGGATTTAAGGGCAAGGAGCAGTTCATCTAGCGTAAACTCTTGGTTGTACGGGGAGTTTACGTCTTCTGTGGCAAAGTCTAATATCTGTAGCTCAGACGTGCGTTTATGATGTTGGAAACGCGGGTCATAATTGGCCGAGCTACTTACATGAGAAAAACTCCTGGCGAGGATGTTAGCAACGTCCACGGGCTCGTCATAGATGTTATTATTTACTTGCAAGGTGGTAATGGGGAAATATGGGCCTTTATTATTTAATATTCTTATGGTGGACCAGACTTTACGTAATGGTGTTGTGCGAGTCACCGTGGACACAAAGGACCGCCAGGAGTCACGTTTGGCCCTTTCTTATTATTCTCCTTGCCTCAGCCCGTGCCTGTTTGTATGCAATAAAATTTTTCTCAGTGGGCTGACTATCAAAAATCCTGTATCTCCTATTGCGTTTTCTTAATGCTTGTTGGCAATCCGGCGTCCACCAATGTGCTCTATGCTTCGCATGAACTGTAGAAGTCTTGAGAATAGCAGCCTCAGCTGCGTGTAATATGGATTGGGTTATATTTTCGACCTTAACATCTATGGTCTCCCCAGATATATCTAAATTGGCGATCCTTGAGAAGGATCCCCAATCTGCTTTCTTATAGTTAAATTTTGGAGGTGGAGGGTCCGAAATGATGTCGCGTGTATAAGAAAGACAGATGGGTAAATGATCACTTCCCAAGGAGTCGTCGTAAGGGTCCCATGAGAGATCTTGATGTATACCAGGGGAGGCCAAAGATAAGTCAATGGCCGAAAAGTTACCAGTACGATCATCTACACGAGTCGCTCTACCATCGTTCAGAAGACAGAGGTTGGACTGTAGTATTAGGTCGGCTACTTGCTCCCCACGACCATCAATCCTCAAGCTACCCCATTGATAGTGATGGGCGTTAAAATCGCCCAACACTAACTTATTTCCAGGCAGATGTTCCACTAGTGAATTTAAAGCATCACTATCAATGGGGCCATGTGGAGGACAGTACAGAGAGCAAATAGACAGATACGTGTTATTAAATTTTACTCTGCACGCGACAGCTTCCAGAGTAGAATTTAGAATCACTTCCGTTTGTGGGTGTCATTTGTGTGTGTAAATGGCAACTCCGTGACCTTCATATCTTCTATACGAGTGGTAGTGTTTGAACTGTGGAGGATCAGGACGATCCTCCAGGCGCGTCTCCTGTAAACAAACAACGTCTGGCCTGTGTATAGAAAGCAAGATTGCTATATTTTGTAACTTATTCCCAATACCTCTACAATTCCACTGTAATAGGGTGAATGCAGCAGTTTAAGATTTTCGTTGGGGGCCAGTGTGCTTCGTCTTTTTTTGTCGCCCGCCAGAAGGCGAGCGACTACCGGGGGACCTATCCCGGTGCTTGTTCATGGAAACCTCCATATTATCATCAATTACGAGGTTCCCAGACTCCCCCGAGGAAGAGCTAACCTTCCTCTCCCTCGCTGGAGTGGGAACTGGAAGAACGTGAGGACGAGATTGTTTTGTGAGGGTGGTCAGATTAATCTTATCAGACTTGTCGGGCTTCGATTTTTGCCGCACCGACTGCGAAGGAGCAGCGGCAGCCTGAGAGTAAGAAGTGGCGACAGGGATGTCTGTAAGAGAGTTGGAACGTACAGGGGGTCTAGACTTAGAGGTAGGGCATGTGGCATGAGGAGCGAAGGTAAGGTCAGTCTGTGTCTCCACAGTGCACATCACGGGACGGGACACAACCGCCGATGCATAGGAGACATTAGGCTTGGGAGTTGCATGCAACTCCTTCACCTTCTTCCTAGCATCGTAAAAGGATATGCCCTCAGTCGCTTTCACTGTGCAGACCTCTTTCTCCTCCTTCCACTTGGGACAAGCCCTCGAGGAAGTGGAGTGAGCATCCTTACAGTGAAAGCAGCACTCAGTCTCGGATGTACAGTTGTCAGCAGAGTGACCTACAGCCGCACACTTGCCACACACGATGTTGGAAGCCCGACAAGCCTTTTCATGATGTCCATAGAGCTGACATTTTGAACAACGAAGGGGATTCGGGATGTACGGTCTTACATTGACAATTTCATATCCTACTTTGACATTTGTAGGTAGCAAAACTTTGCCAAAAGTGAGGATAACTGTGGCTGTCTTCGTCCTTACACCTTCCTGATAACGAGTGATGAATTTGGCATCAATTACATCCTGATGAGCAAGTTCCTGTATGATTTCTTCCTCACTCATCACCATGAGATCCCTGCAAGTGATAACACCCTTGCAGGAATTCATGGATGTTGGGATCTTGGCCTCGATATCATGACAGTGAAACTTACGCAGCTTTAGCAAGTCTTTAACTTGAGAGGAGTTGAACGTCTTAACCAGGAGGTCTCCATTTCCAAGTTTTTTAACTTGTTCCACCTCTCCCGCACAGTGGTCAATCACCTTCTTGACAATGAAGGGATTGAGTCTGGACAGGGGAGTAGAACCTAGAGCATGAAGAGTTACAAAGGTCGCGTTATTGACGGGTATGTCAAGCGGGGAACGAGTCTGGCGTCCGTCAGTCTGGGGCCGGTCAGTCACGGTATGGATGTCGTCAGGACTACCTCCCCCCCTGGAGGGGGGGGAGGCAGTTGTGGCGTCCGCCATAGTTACCACTTCCCCCGTGAGGGGGAAGTGGGAAGAAAGAGAAAAACAACCAAGGGAGAATTTGCCCGGGGAAAAAACACCTAGTCTGAGATTACCCTCTCAAACCACTCTCGGGAGGACGCGCCCGTGTGTAACTCACACCCCAGAGCGATCAGTGGGGGGTACACTCCAGAGGTGAGTAAGCAAAGGCAATCTCAGAAATTAGATATAGACACCTACTATATCTACTAAGGCCAGGGAGGAAAATTAGTTCTAGCTAACCTAACTTTATTGAAAAACGCCCTAGTGGCGAAAAAAGAAAAAGCTAAAGCCGGTGAGGCAACCCTGCAGCTAGACGAGAGCTCAGAAACACGTCTTCACTCTTCGCAACCATCCATCAAAGTCCCGAAAGCAAACTTTCAGCAGGAAGGAAAGGTAGTCAGGGAAAGTTCCGCATTACCCACTGTTCGGAGCATTGGTGGTCGACGAGTAGTCACGAAGCAGCAGCCAGACCTACTTGTCTGGTAACTGTGAGTGAGAGGGAGTTTGGCCGGGGGTGGGAGGGTTTGGAGAGTTCCTAATGTCACAGTATCAATACATGTTTACTGTCAAGGGTATGCTTCTTTGGCTTCGTTTTGTAACGTTCGATAGGAATGATAGTTACAGAGACTGATCTTATAATTAGGACTTTCCATATCATTCTGTCTATAGGAAAACGAAGAACTTGTTAATCGCTCATATAAATATTTTTTATTCTTTTTACACACTACACTTGACACGAAGTGCGAGATGAATAATTACCAGAATCTCGCTGACAATGTTTGCAGGCGGATATTTACAGTGGGACTCTGTCGTCCCACTCTAAACATCCGCCTGCAAAAATTTTCAGTGAAATTCTGGTAATTATTCATCTTGAACTTCGAGTCAAGGGTAGTGTGTAATAAAAATAATAATAAAAATATTTATATGAGCGATTAACAGGTTTTTCGTTTTCCTATAGACAGAATGACATGGAAAGTACAGATAGACAGACAGACAGATGGATTGATAGACAGATAATATGGAGGTTTTGTTTTCAACACAAAATATACATATATGTTACATCAATATGAATGTCTGGGGAAACGTCTCAGGCTAAACTCGAGAATGGATGAAAGCATTCAAACCTCTGTCCGAACCCTGCAGACTTCCATAACTTTCCTGACAACACTACAGATATTTACGTAATTTTATTCATAAAATCCTAGATCATATTATCATCTAACCTTACTAAATTAACTCCGACACACCGTCCAAGTCATACAATGCACACCTACACGTGATTCTCAATCTGTAACTAAACCCTCCTCTGCACCCAGTCCCCCGCCTCCCCCTCTTTCACACTCACAGTTACCAGACAAATGAGGTCTGGCCGCCGCTTCACATTCGCCCGTCTCACACAAGTGCTTCGGGAGGTGGATAATACGGAACTTTCCGTGACTGTACTATCGTGCACAAAAGTCTTGTCCACTATCCAGCCACAGTGGGGGTTCGAATAGCCTGAGTTTGAAGTACTAAAACAGCTGGGGGAAATGCCATGGTCGGCCAACAGATGTCGCCCTCTTTAGTGTGTGGGGGTGGGTGGGGAGAATAGAGGAGGTGGGGGCTGGATGACAGGCAGGTTGGGTGCGAGTGGAACATTATCACGAACACTTTACATACACGATACTGATAACGTGAGAAATGTGACAGAGATGGCTTATATAACTGATAAGATTAAATTATGTAAGTTGTAATGCGGTGTTACAATAAGAAAACGAGGCTGAAGCAGCATAATTAGCATAATCGTGTAGAACAATTATTACTGCGCGTAGCAGTATCTCAGGTTTTAGAACAGCAGTATAGAAAACGTTATATTCAGTGGAGGTGTGTGACAAAGCTCCCTGCGCCGCAGCGATTCACCTCCCTCCATTTATCCCTATGATGTCATTCGGATATGTATGCTTCTGCAAGTGTGCGGCATAGACGTCTTATGACGAGCATTCATATACAGTATTTGGCAGTGTCACTGCCACTGATGGCTGCAGTAAATTTAGGGAAAAGCTATGAATTCTTGTAATTAGATGATCATGGACTCTGGGGTGAAAGACCCTTTGGAGGGTAGGATGGCTGGGGTTTGGGATTATGCATAAGAAGAAAAAGTTACAAACATGAACAAGGCTAAGGAAAAAGAACAGTCTGGCGTCAACCGGACTGCAAATTATATATGGTCTTAAATTATTCTCTAAAGAGTAGTTTGTTTATTACTTAAACCACCATAATTACAACCTACCATTTTAACTACGTTTAGTCTTACAGTTGTTTCGATATGGTTACGAATTCGTGGAACACGTGCAGTGCCCTGGGTGCTTATTGCCCCTCGGGTCAAAATGATACTTTAGAGAATGGAGTATAATAGTTTATTTATTACTTATACCACCATAATTGCAAGCTACCATTTTAACTACGTTTAGTCTTATAGTTGTTTCGATATGGTTACGAATTCGTGGAACAGGTGCGGTGCCCTGGGTGCTTATTGCCCCTCGGGTCACGATGATACTTTAGAGAATAGAGTACCGTAAGGATAAAAGTGAAAAGGATCAGGGTGATGGGCCTTGGTCGGCTAGTTTTACTCACCGATCAGGTCACAATTTTGTTATTCTTACAATGAGATAATGGTAATATTTATTTATATTCCACTCATCCTTTGCCTAATATTTATGATAGCATTCAATATATATATATATATATATATATATATATATATATATATATATATATATATATATATATATATATATATATATATATATATATATATACAGTATACTTAATAAATATCTGTGATAATATACAATAATATCTATACATTATATTTATGTTAAAAATAGTAGAGTGAAAAGTTATCAGTATTGTAAAATAATATTCAGAGTTAATCTAGGAGACTGTTCCAATTCTTCAGTTCCAACCCATGCCCCTCATGACCTTGAAAGCCCATGTGTGTGGGGCGGGGGGGAGGGGGGCAAGTGCGGGGACCGGCCGCCCGTCACAACACATATCCAACTCTATATACAACCACCACTACAGCAACGCTCAGTGACCCACACCGAATCAATGTGAACTTTGTTTCGGGTTACCGTTACCTCGACGTGTTCTATACATCCCATTCTCAGCTCTTGCTGATAGAGAAGAATAATGCTTTGCCCAACCTCTCCTTTCGTGAACGTGAGGTGGCCGTGACAGCATATTATTCAAGGTTGCATGGGTTCTCCTGAACCCATAACTGGAAGGACCACAGTAAAGACCCAGGAGTTAGACAACTCGTCATTAGATCTCTACTGCTCTAACACCACACCACAATATGCAAGCTTCATAGATATGGGATGTACTCAGTTACCGTTAATATTGTGTTGAACATTATGAGCATTTCAGTGATGGTGGCAAGTGTAACTATGTAAGAATATTGTGTTATAGGAAAATATATTCCACGACGTGTCATATAATATCATTGTAGACCACACAGTACATAATTTGTGCCTGTTAAGTTACTATATTATGAATTTTCATGCGAGATAGTTCAAGACATCATTAAGGAAATGGATTTAAGATAACACTGTAGGTAAGTTAATATATTTTATCTGTATTTAGAATCACCACCAAAATCCAAATAATACACCAATACACACATCTTACTGTAGTATCCGGTCAAGCCACCCATTGCATTCAGAACGTCCTCAAGACGATTAGTGATGGAGTCGACCAGCTTTAGGCACAGCCCTGGTCGTCGACGTATACTCTCCCACACTTCGTGAGCTTTGGCCTCTATTGCTGCCCAGGTGTGCTGCTCCCCAATATCCCAATAACGTTTCATCATGGCCCAAATATGTTCAATAATATCACATCCTTATGATGGCCAGTCGATGACCTCAATTTCAGGGTGATCCTGGAGATATCCTTCACTATATTGCTGGTATGAATGGGACTGTTGTCATGAACCAGCCTGATTGTGTTGGGGCCTTAAACTGCCATCGCCCGGTCTGTAGGAATTAGCACTTGCTCCAGGATGTCTTCATATTGCTCACCAGTGAAACGGCCATTGATCTTGGCCAGTTCACCTGGCCCATGTGCCCACATCCACCCCTAGATTGATACTGACACCCTACCACTCACTGCTCGCTGTTGAATGTGTTTCTTATGGTAGCGTGTGTTGGGGGGCCGCCAGCACCGCCTTGCTTCAGCTCCCACTGACCTGAACACCGTTTCACCAGTAAATATAATGGTTCTCCAGTATTTTTCAGTGTGTGGAAGGTGTTCTTATGCAAATCTGGGTCAACACTCTTTGTGAGTAGGTGTTAGCCACCCTTTGTGAGCTGAAATAAGGCAGTCGATCCCGGCTTCATGAAGTCGGCGTCTCGTCATCATATGATGGCAGTTCAGCCCCAAATTTCTTGTATGCTCCATTGATGTTCGCACTGGACATGCCGTTGCAGCTCCCATGATCAAAGCGTCCATCCTTGCAGATGTTACTCGTGGCCTTCCATTTCGAGGTTTTATCTCCAATTTGCCCTCTTCTTCCCACCAGCGGATCCACCTCCTAATCGTCTTGGTGTTCCTCCCCACTTCGAGAGAGATGTATAGCACAGTTGCCCAGCTCTCCACATCCCGACGATTTGGCCTCTCTCAACAATCACATCCGACGAATTTGCTCGTCCTGCAGGCATCTCTGATACGGCAGAGTAATATGTCGGGGTAACAGATGCAGAATTTTATATTCTGTGGTAAATTAATGGTGTTAGTAACACTTAGGTAAAGTATTATTAATATCACATAACGTTTTGGTAAATCATTTACAAACAACTGCCCAAGAAACCTTTCCTAATTCACATAGTCATAGTGAACTGCAAGTGGATTCCCCCCCCCCTTCAACCTCCACTCCCCCCTCTGCGACAGTAAAGTGAACATTTGCCGATGATCATCATCATGAGCATTATCATCATCATCAGGATTTAGTTTAACCAGACCACTGACACCCATTTGAGTCTCTCCTAGGGCTGGCCCGAAAGATTAGTTCACATGTACGGAATGCGTTTCTATAATGTACTGTTATATTGTGTGGAGGAAATTCCAGTATTTCAAAAAGGTCAAAACTGAGCTTCGGGAAAATTTTGGTGGCTCTGCTAATATATCATACATTGTAGGGCTAATGAAGCACTTTTTTCGATACTGATCATAAACAGGGCATTCAATGAGAATGTTTGACTGTTATTTGTGTTCGGCAGTTGGAGCATATAGGTTGGGCTCCAATAGAAGAAGACATGAGTTGGCCATGCGTCAATCGCGTATGCCCAATTCTTAGACGAGTCAGAATAGTTTCATGATGTCAAGTGGATTGTTTTCATGATGATCAAGACAAACCGATGATCTGATCATTATTAGCTTATTATATACTTCCCAGGACATTTACCAATCGTCAAATATTATTATTTTTTTATAGGTAGTTAGCCTCGCTGATCATCAAAATATATGGTTTTCCACTGCTTTACATATATCTTTGACATTTTTCTGCTATGACATGATCGTCCCAAATTACATACAGCTGTAATAGGTTACAATACATTATGTTTCGTTATATCAAAAAGTTTTTGTTCATGTTCATTGCATTGTTCTGCATTCCATTTCTGCTCATAATACTACATTACCCAACCGAAACTCCTAGGTTGCAACGGGGAGTGTAACAAAACCGAGTAAGTTACGTGGGGCATATATGACCATCAAACGCATAGTGCATCAAACACCATATTTTTATTGTGAATTTAACTAAGGACCACAGATAAAAACTGTCATATAATTATAACAGGGTCTCCCACAAATTACAGCAGTTATTTGTAGAGGTGAAAAAACTTTGAAAGTTGGAATACAAATGTGGGCAATTGTGTGTGTGTATGTGCCAACGCAAGACCGTGCTAGAAGAGTGAGAGAAGAGTTCTGGACAAATGTGGAAGTGTGCATGGAAAAGTTTGGAAGGAATGAGAGAGTGTTTTTGATTGGTGATATGAATGGTAATGTTGGTAATGTGAAGGTGGGTGGAATAGTTGGTGAGTGGGGTGTGCCTGCTGAGATAGATGAGAATGGGAGTGCGTTAGTGGACATTTGTGCTGGGAGGGGGTTGGTGATAGCCAATACCCTCTTCAGGCATAAAATGATCCACAGGTATACATGGCGAGTGATGAGAAGGGTGGGTGGTGAACTGAATGAAAGGAAGGCAATGATTGATTATGTGTGTGTGGATGAAAGGATGCGAAGATGTGTAAAGGATGCAAGAGTGTATAGAGGTTGGGGGAGTGGACTTTCTGACCACTACTTGGTGGTGGCCAGAATTAGGATGCCAGTAAGATGGAGGAATAGAAGAAGGGAAAGACGAGAGGAAGGAGTAGTTGCAAGGAGAGTGGAAAGGTTACAAGAGGATGAGAAAAAGGCAGAGTATAAGAGAGAAGTGGAGGAACGATTGGGCAAATATGAATTGGAGCAGATGGGAGACGTGGAACGTATGTGTAAGATATTTACAGAAGAAATATGTGCAGCATGTGATGTGGTGTGTGGAAGGAAGAGAAGACGGAGGGGGGTGCAAGGAACAGCGTGGTGGACTGAAGAGGTGAAACAGGCTGTGGCACAAAAGAAGAAAGCATACAATGAATGGATGAGAAATAGGGGCGTGGAAGAAGTTGAGAGGCGGAAGAGAGAGTTATATGTGGAAAGGAAGAGAGAGGTGAAAAGATTAGTAAGAGAAGGTAAGAAGAGAGTGGATGAGGAATTTGGAAGGAATTTGAGTGTAAAGTGGAGGGACTGTAAGAAAATGTTCTGGAGAGAAGTGAAAAGAGTAAGACAGGGTGGAAGTGAAGTTAGCAGGGGAGTGAAAGATAAAAATGGTAGATTACTAGTGGAGAAGGGAGAAAAAGTGAGCAGATGGAGAGAACACTTTAAGGAATTGTTGAACGTAGAGGATGGAAGTAATGCGAGTATAAGTGGCTGGGGAATGGCTGGGAGAAGGAGGGAGGTGAGAAGACAGGAAGAAATCAGTAGGATAGAAGTTGTGGAAGCAATGAAGAAAGTTAAATCTGGGAAAGCCCCAGGAATTGATGGAGTGTGTGGTGAAATGCTGAAGCATGGTGGAGAGCTAGTAGTAGAATGGATGTGGAAGATGTGCAGATTGGCCTGGAAGGAAGGTAGAGTCCCGGAGGATTGGAAGTCAGGTATAATTATTCTCTTGTACAAAGGAAAAGGGGAAAAAGAAGTGTGTGGTAATCATAGGGGCATTTGTCTTCTTAGTATAATAGGAAAAGTGTATGGTAGGATACTTATAGACAGAGTTAGAGAAAGAACAGAGAAATTAGTTGGAGAAGAACAGGGAGGCTTTAGGAAGGGAAGAGGTTGTGTAGATCAGATATTCATTCTTAGATCTTTAGTGGAAAAGTTTCTAGAGAAGGGAAAGAAGTTGTATGCAGCTTTCATGGATTTGGAGAAAGCATATGACATGGTGGATAGACAAGGATTGTGGAAAGTGTTAAGAATATATGGAGTAGATGGGAAGTTGTTGAATGCTGTGAAGAGTATGTACGATGGTGCGAAGGCTGCAGTGCGTGTGGATGGTGAACTAAGTGAATTTTTCTCTTTGAAAGTTGGTTTGAAACAGGGATGTGTCATGTCTCCATGGCTGTTCAATCTGTACATGGATGGGGTAATAAAAGAGGTACAAGGTAGGGTAGTGGATGTTGGAGTGGCCCTGGTGAGAGAGGATAGTGTTTGGAAACTCCCTGTACTGTTGTTTGCAGATGATACTGTGTTGTTGAGTGAAGACGAAGGGGAGCTGCAAGGCTTGGTGGATGAGTTTGAGAGAGTGTGTAAGAAACGGAACCTAAAGGTGAATGTAGGGAAGAGTAAAGTGATGGTCTTTGAGAGAGGTGAAGTTAGTGAATGTACAGCGAGGTTGGATGGTGAGGAATTGGAAAATGTGAGTACGTTTAAGTACTTGGGTAGTGTGATGAGTAAGGATGGAGGTTTGGAGGGTGAAGTGCTTGAAAGGGTACAGCAGGGAAGAAAGGTTGCTGGTTCTTTGAAAGCAGTGATAAGAAACAGGGAAGTGAGCATGGAAGTGAAAAAGTCACTACATGACAGTATTGTGATACCAACTCTAACGTACGGAAGTGAAGCTTGGACATTGTTGGAAGGACACAAGTCAAGAGTGAGAGCAGTGGAAATGAGTTATTTAAGAGGAGCCTGTGGAGTCACGTGGAGAGACAGGTTGACGAATGAGGATATAAACGAACGTTGTGGTATGGATGTGGATGTGATAGGAAGCGTTATGAGGAACACACTGAGGTGGTTTGGCCATGTGGAGAGGATGGAGGGTGAAAGACTGACGAAGAGAGTGTATGTGAGTGAGGTGGAGGGAGGAAGAGGGAGGGGGAGGCCGAGGATGAGATGGAAGGATGGGGTGTAGAGGTATATGAGAGAGGGGGGTGTGAGTTGGGAGCAGGGCAGTGAAATGGCGGGGGACAGGGCGACTTGGAGGCGATTTGTTTGTGGCCACCCCAAACGGGATTGAGGCGTCTGGCAGTAGATAGTAGATAGATAGAAAAAACTTTTTGATTCGGAGTAGAAAACTTCAATACATACAGTATATGGGTTTTTCGGATTACGTTTAGCAGTGGGGTGGATTTTACAAATTACGCAAGGCAACCATTACAAATGTCGGAGTCGAGGCGAGAGATACCGACAGCTATAGTGAAATATCGGGAAGGGGGAAGAAGGTTTAGTAGTGAAAGAATGTGGGTTAAACTGATGGGGCAATGAAGGATTGGACGATGGATGGATGGATGGAATGGACTTTTAGAAGAACAGAAAGTGTGTCGCCTTCAGCTCCCTCCATGGTACTGGGTGGTAGGTTGACGTGACTGGGGCGATGGGAGGGAGGAAAGGATGTGGAGAAAAGAAAGTGAAAGGAAATGAAGGGTACACAAGCTGTTACCAAGGTTGGTGCCACCAACAGTATGGTCCCCATAAGCAAAAGCAGCTCCCGCCGAACCATCGGACGAAACAAAGCCATCCGTATGGTAGACTGCTGCATCAGAGGAGTTGAGCGCAGCGAGTCTACTGAGACTCTCCTGCCGAAGGATGGCCGGGATCGAGTGGGGAGGCTTCATGTCGGTGGGACTGATAACGGTGAAAGGGGGAGGCGCCCAGGGTGCAGGAGGTTCGTAACCTGGACATGCCAGCTCTGGATCTGGGCACACCTCTTGTGCCACACCCAACTTGTGAAAGAGAGCCGCCATGGCTGGAGCCCAATCCCGAGGTGGGGACGGGTCTGGGGGCCTGCTAGCTAGGCGTTTAACCAGAATGGAGACATGTAGCATCAGGTGAAGTTTAACTAAACCAAGCGTTTCTGCCATTGCATGCAGTGCGATCCTGTGGGTGAGTGATGGAAACCCACTCTCCATCCATAAATTGACCAGCCGGGTTCAGCATGGAGCGCTCAGCGTAACCCATAGAGTGTCATTTTGGAGTACCTCCAAGGACTGGGAGATGGGGGAAGCCAGCCCTGGGAGCCAGATCGCACTGTAATTGACTAGGGAGCAGACTGCATGGACATGGAAAGTACACAGAACTGCATATGACGCCCCTAAGCTGTGACTAGAGAGGTAGCAGAGAGCAGAAATGCAGGCGGCAGCCCACTCTCGTAAGTATCTCACGTGTCGGGTGAAAGTTATCTCCGAGTCAAAGTAGACCCCCAGATATCGGTGCAGTGTGACGGGCTCAATGCAGCGGCCACCCAATGAGAGGGGATGTTCGGGAGGGCGGAGACCGAAAGGTAGGCACTTGGTCTTCTTGAGGTTGACTTTCAGCCTGAGTTCATTACACTTGTTGTGCAATCTAGAAAGAGAGATGGGTGCCTGGGTGAAGCAGTCTTTCCTCGAGAAGACCAATGCCAGGTCGTCTGCGTAAATGAGCAGTGTCACGCCGGGTCCACAGTCAACAGTTAGAAGTCTCTTGACCAACACGTTGAATAACAGGGAGCTAAGAACGCCATTGGGATGATGATAGAAGGGATAGAGTTGCCCCTGTAATCTGACCCCTGGTGTCCGATTAAGAAAGAAGTCCCCCACCCACGACAAGAGTCTACCTCCGACTCCCCTGTCAGCAAGGGCTGCCTGGATGACAGGAGGGTTCGCCAGCTCGAAGGCCTTTTCGAGATCAAGGAAGACAGCCATCCCCCGTCCACCTTGAAGCTCCCCGAGGAAGGAAGCAAGGCAGTGAGACGCACTCCTGCCAGGGTGGTAAGCAAAACTCCTCGGGTGCAACGGTTCCAGACGCCAGGCAAGGCAAGCACACACGACCCTCTCTGCTGTCTTAGCCACACAGCTAAGAAGTGAGATAGGGTGCATGGCTCCGGGATCGTGAGGTGTGGGAATCGGGTGGATGACAGCTGTCTTCCATGACCTTGGCAAACTGCCCTCAGACCACGAGAGGTTGAGCAGATCAAGGAGACAGTCTCTCCCACAATTTCTGGCATGTGATAACAGAAAATGCGTTAGTCCATCAAGCCCCGGAGCAGTGTCTCCTCTGTGCTGCAGTGCTTTTTGCAGTTCCCTGCCGGTGAAAAGTACATCGGCAGGGTCAGGCCTTTTACAGGCAGCCTGAATTGCCACAAGACGAGAGGTAGTCAACTGCTCCTGCTTGTCTCTAACGGACTGCAGGAGATTGTGGGAAGTGGAGCGGTCCGCAAAGTGTTGCGCAAGACGGTTGGCTTCAGCGACTGGGTCTGGATGAAAGTGTGGACGGGGAAGACATGGGTCAGAGACAGACCGGATTCTCCTCCATATCTCCCTGAGAGTGGAGTGAGAGTCCAAAGTCCTGCACCATCTGATCCACGCCTCCTCTTTCATGCGGCGTTTCTCCGACACAACGTGCTGTGTTACAGCACGGGGATGAGCGGCGCTGCCGGTACTGCTTACGTGCTGCATTGAGTAGGTGGTTCAGTTCCCTGACCCTGTCGCAGTAGATCCAGCCATCTTGGTATCGTTTCGTGGATCGTCGCTGTAGCGGGATGGCGAGATGCGGCTTGTGCAAAAGCACTGGCAACTTCATGTGCTCTGCCCTCGAGGTCTAGGGCGGGAGGAGAGGCCCCGAAAATGGTGGTTAAGGCTCTGGCAAAGACGGTCCAGTCGAATTTGCTGAGGTCCCACCTCGGTGGGGCATACCAGAAACATAGTGAAGGACTATCTCCAGGATCACCCTGAAATTGAGGTCATCGACTGGCCAACACAAGGATGTAATATTAATCCGACTGAACATAATTGGGCCATGATGAAACGTTATTGAGATATTGGGGAGCAGCACACCTGGGCAGCAATAGAGGCCAAAGCTCACGAAGTGTGGGAGAGTATACGTCGACGACCAGGGCTGTGCCTAAAGCTGGTCGACTCCATCACTAATCGTCTTGAGGACGTTCTGAATGCAGTGGGTGGCTTGACCAACTACTACAGTAAGATGTGTGTATTGGTGTATTATTTGGATTTTGGTGGTGCTTCTAAATACAGATAAAATATATTAACTTACCTACAATGTTATCTTAAATCCATTTCCTTAATGATGTCTTGAACTATCTCGCATGAAAATTCATAATATAGTAACTTAACAGGCACAAATTATGTACTGTGTGGTCTACAATGATATTATATGACACGTCGTGGAATATATTTTCCTATAACACAATATTCTTACATAGTTACACTTGCCACCATCACTGAAATGCTCATAATGTTCAGCACACAATATTAACGGTAACTGAGTACACCCCATATCTATGAAGCTTGCATATTGTGGTGTGGTGTTAGAGCAGTAGAGACCTAATGACGAGTTGTCTAACTCCTGGGTCTTTACTGTGGTCCTTCCAGTTATGGGTTCAGGAGAACCCATGCAACCTTGAATAATATGCTGTCACGGCCACCTCACGTTCACGAAAGGAGAGGTTGGGCAAAGCATTGTTCTTCTCTATCAGCAAGAGCTGAGAATGGGATGTATAGAACACGTCGAGGTAACGGTAACCCGAAACAAAGTTCACATTGATTCGGTGTGGGTCACTGAGCGTTGCTGTAGTGGTGGTTGTATATAGAGTTGGATATGTGCTGTGACGGGCGGCCAGTCCCCGCACTTGCCCCCCCTCCCCCCCACACACATGGGCTTTCAAGGTCATGAGGGGCATGGGTTGGAACTGAAGAATTGGAACAGTCACCTAGATTAACTCTGAATATTATTCTACAATACTGATAACTTTTCACTCCACTGTTTTTAACATAAGTATACTGTATATATACAGTAATATTGTACGTTATCACAAATACAAAGGTTGGGCGGAATATAAATAAATATTACCATTATCTCATTGTAAGAATAACAAAATTGTGACCTGATCGGTGAGTAAAACTAGCCGACCAAGGCCCATCACCCTGATCCTTTTCACTTTTATCCTTACGGTACTCTATTCTCTAAAGTATCATCGTGACCCAAGGGGCAATAAGCACCCAGGGCACCGCACCTGTTCCACGAATTCGTAACCATATCGAAACAACTATAAGACTAAACGTAGTTAAAATGGTAGCTTGCAATTATGGTGGTATAAGTAATAAATAAACTATTATACTCCATTCTCTAATGTATCATTTTGACCCGAGGGGCAATAAGCACCCAGGGCACTGCACGTGTTCCACGAATTCGTAACCATATCGAAACAACTGTAAGACTAAACGTAGTTAAAATGGTAGGTTGTAATTATGGTGGTTTAAGTAATAAACAAACTACTCTTTAGAGAACAATTAAAGACCATATATTATCTGCAGTCCGGTTGACGCCAGACTGTTCTTTTTCCTTAGCCTTGTTCATGTTTGTAACTTTTTCTTCTTATGCATAATCCCAAACCCCAGCCATCCTACCCTCCAAAGGGTCTTTCACCCCAGAGTCCATGGTCATCCAATTACAAGAATTCATAGCTTTTCCCTAAATTTACTGCAGCCATCAGTGGCAGTGACACTGCCAAATACTGTATATGAATGCTCGTCATAAGACGTCTATGCCGCACACTTGCAGAAGCATACATATCCGAATGACATCATAGGGATAAATGGAGGGAGGTGAATCGCTGCGGCGCAGGGAGCTTTGTCACACACCTCCACTGAATATAACGTTTTCTATACTGCTGTTCTAAAACCTGAGATACTGCTACGCGCAGTAATAATTGTTCTACACGATTATGCTAATTATGCTGCTTCAGCCTCGTTTTCTTTTTGTAACACCGCATTACAACTTATATAATTGAATCTTATCAGTTATATAAGCCATCTCTGTCACATTTCTCACGTTATCAGTATCGTGTACGTATAGCGTTCGTGATAATGTTCCACTCGCACCCAACCTGCCTCTCATCCAGCCCCCACCTCCTCTATTCTCCCCACCCACCCCCACACACTAAAGAGGGCGACATCTGTTGGCCGACCATGGCATTTCCCCAGCTGTTTCAACTCAGGCTATTCGAACCCTCACTGTGGCTGGGTAGTGGACAGGATTTTTGTGCACGATAGTACAAGCTGAAAGACAAAGCGAAAAAGTTTACATACGCAGGTTGTAAGCACAGAAGCACAGATCTTGAGGACAATAAGAGGGACTCTGTCAGACCCATATGGCTTGTTAGTATTGAGGCCTGTGATGGCAGAAAATACATCAGCTGAAGAAATTTTAATGTCAGCCGTGAGGAAGTCAGAGGGAGGAAGTGATGGAGGAACAGCAGCGAAATCGTTTAAGGTGGAATTGGAGGAGAAAGTCTGAGCAAGGAGATCTGCTTTATCAGTAGAAGAAATAGCTACAGAGCCATCACAGCAGAAAAGAGGAGGGGGGGAGGATGATGAGGTAAAGTTGTTATAAAGGCTTCTGGCAAGGTGCCAAAAGGAGCGGGAGGAATTCGAGTTGGAGAGTTGAGAGCATTTAGTCCGGATGAAATCATTTTTACCACAGTGAAGAACAGACTTAGCACAATTCTTGGCAGAAACATAAAAAAGATGTGATTCAGGGGTGGGTTGGCTCTCTGGTACCTTTTATAGGCCCTCTCCTTGTTACGGACAGCATTAGAATAAGCGTGATAAAACCAAGGCTTTCTTGCATTAGTCAAAGGATATGAGAAAGGAATGTATGCTTCCTTGACCGAGAGAATAACTTTCGTAATGCGCAAGGAACACTCAGATGGCTCCTGGCCACGGAAGCAATAATCATTCCAGGGAAAATCAAAGAAGTCCTGCCTGAGGGCTTCCCAATCCGCAGCTCCAAAGTCGACGTTTCTTTGGAGGGTCTACAGGCCACACTGGAGCAATAGGACAGGTTAAGGTAATAAGGTTGTGATCAGAGGAGCCCATCAGAGAGAAAAGATTAACAGCATAAGCAGAAGGATTAGTTGTAAGGAAGAGGTCAAGTATGTTGGAGCTCTCTCCAAGGCAGTCAGGGGTATGGGTAGGGTGCTGTACAAGCTGCTCTAGGTCATTAAGGATAGAAAAGATGTAGGCTTGTTTGCCAGGTGGATCAGTGAAAGGAGAGGAGAGCCAAAGGTGGTGGTGATCATTGAAATCTCCTAGAATGGAGATTTCAGAGACTGGAGAAATGGATAGAATGTGTTCCATCGTAAAAGTAAGATAGTCAAAGAATTTTTGATAGTCATTAGAATTAGGGGATAAGTAAACAGCGCAGACGTATTTAGTCAGAGAATGACAGGAGACCCGAAGCCAGAGAGTAGAGAATTAAGGAGAATCAAGTTCAGGAACACAAGAGCAAGATAAGTCGTTGCGTATATATACACAACAGCCACCTTTGGCTTTGAAATGAGTATAGAAAAGGGTTTGTTGTCAGATGCCTCAGACAGCTGAGTCTCGGTAAGGAAGAGAAGATGAGGTTTAGAGGAGGAGAGGTGATGTTCAACAGAAAGTTAAACGCAAGGCTGCGAACGTTGCAGAAATGAAGAAGTGAGTCAGACATTGGTTCCAGGCAGCTCTTAGGGTCGTTGCAGGGAGATGGGCGGACGGTGGGGGCATTTATGGTCCCCCCCCCCCCCCGGGAACTCCGAGGCATCAGTAACATGCGCCATATTTAATTTTTCTGTTTTGAAAGGACGTGTAGTGTGTTATGGGATTATGCTTATTAAGGAATACAGTATTTTTATCTCTAACATAATTTTCCCCAAATTTTTCTTACCGACGTTAGGCTTGTTGGGCGGTAATTTGTGGCGCGTTTTTTACCATCCTTTTTTAAAGATTGGCGATATAATTACGAGCTTTCACTGATAAGGCACTTTACATTTGGTCTTGGATTCACTGAAGTTATACGAAAGGCTATCTGTCTGTAATATGCACGCAGTATGCGAAGAGATGTGTGATCTGGTCCAATTGATTTAGTTGGGTCGATTTGCTGAACATAATTTAACACTTTGTGTCTTGTCATCATCTTGCCCTAAGAAAATCAACTGAGGGACGGAAATGTTTACACTATTTTCTTCTGTGAAAACACTGTGAAAGCAGTCGTTCAGTTATGCTGCTGTTGCTTGGTTACCATCGACGAGATCGCCTTCCGAGCTTATTAGAGGGCCTATGTTCTCCTTAACATTTTTCCAACTCCTCACACACACACACAAAAAAAAAAAAAAAAAAAATGGGTTTGATTTTGGTTCACGAGAAATTTTCTCCTTGTAGTATCGCTTAGTTTTCCTAATAATTTGCTTACATTGCCTCTGTAGTTTAAAGTATTCGGCACCCTGATTATGAATTCCTGTACGTTTATATTTTTTATATGCTCTTTTCTTGCAACCAGTGATTGCTTCAGTTTTCTTTGATCTCCAGGCTGGTTTATTAATGTGATAATTTCTTCCGGTAATTCTCTGTATATTTTTTCGTTTGATAGGCATCAATCGATTACTGCATATTTCCCACATTTCTTCGACGTTATCCTTGTGTAGTAATTCAGTTGGTGCTGGAGAGTTCCTTTGTTATATTATCGAAGTTGGCTTTTTTGAAGTTAGGAACTACAAGGCTGTTTATATAGGTCTTACAGCTGGTATTTATTCAGGTCTAATTACAGTAGATCGCTGTTGCTAAAATGTTCACCAGCATCACATAATCTTATAAGATCACTGTCTGTTGCTAGGGTAACATCGAGAATCTTAGCAGTAAAGTGTGCTTTGTGAGAGCTTGACCAGCGAGCGAGCACCATGTTATCATATACAGTATATTATATATAAATATAAAATTATAAGATGAATCTCAGATATTTATTTGCCAGAGTTGATGCCAAAAAACACAGTGTTACGAAGGATTTTCTTTTATTTTATTTCTTAATTCAGGCGTTCAGTGATATAGAGTCGAACACTCCCTTGGAAAAGTCGAGATTCCAAGGGGTTCCTATGCCTTTATGGGTAAGTTTTTAGTTGATAACCAAAAATTATTCAATGAACGTAGCACATGCAAAAACAATTTCAACACTACTTCGCACAGGAGCAGAGTTATTAGCTTCTACTTAGTGTGACGGTCGGATCGAACCAGGCCGCTAATTTCCAAACTTGACCAATAGTAAACATGGCTCGCTCGCTTGTAATTACCGCGCGTCGGTGTATTCACTGGCCGACTTAAAAGAGCATCGTCTATCAGTTTTAACAACCTGTTCTCTTCTTTGCCTACACATGGATTTTTCCAATCAATATTCTGATACTTTAAGGCCCCCAAATACCTCAGTCTTTATTAATTACTGGTATTATTTTGTCATACAATATCATATAATTTTCCTCCTCAAACTTGAGACGTCTATATATCACAGAGAAAAGATTGGGTTTACTACTCTTTGAAAAATTCGACAACCATACCAGTATGTTTTAGCCTCTAAATTACTAATTTGTATTGCATATATATATATATATATATATATATATATATATATATATATATATATATATATATATATATATATATATATATATATATATATATTAGTGTTAGGTGGGGGCTCTTACCATCCACTCACTCCATGTAGTGCTGCTCTCGGGTGTCTGCCCTTTCCTCTCTTCCGTCCTTCTTTCCTTCCATCCTCTTCTGTCTTTCCTTCATTCTTTCCTCGTCCTTCTGCTTACGTGTGACTTTACACACCCTCTTCTGTCTTTCTTTCCTTCATTCTTTCCTCTTCCGTCTGCCTGTGGATGACTAGACACTGAGTGACAAGCCAAATGATTTCCTGTACACCAGGAAACCATTTCCTACGATGGGTGGTAACCATATAACCAAATTTTGGCTCCTGGTGGTTTAGTGGGTAATTATTGAGCCGGTGAAGGTTTATATCCAAGGGATGGTTGGGGTTTATTGCTCAAGTAATGTCACTTAGGGATGAGTGAGGCTGGCCACTCTCATCTCAAATGTCAGGACCAATTGCCTAGCCCTGGACTCCTACGCTCCTCATGGGGCAACGTAGATATATATATATATATATATATATATATATATATATATATATAGGTATATATATATCTATATATATTTATTTATTTATTTATTTATTTATAAATATAAATATATATATATATATATATATATATATATATATATATATATATAGGTATATATATATCTATATCTATATCTATCTATCTATCTATCTATCTATATATATTGCCAGACGCCATAATCCCATAAGGGGTGGCCATTTGACTTTGAGTTATTTGTTTTACGGGGAGGGTCACTAACCCTCCACCAACCCACTAGTTGATACGTAGGGAGCACGTATGGTTTGTCTATATGGTTACCACCCAGCGTTGTAAATGATTTCTTGGCTTACAGGAAACGATTTGGCTTGTCACTTAATGTAAAGCCACCTGTAAAGGAAAGAAAAGCAATAAGAAGTGACAGGAAAGATGGCAGAAATATATATATATATATATATATATATATATATATATATATATATATATATATATATATCGTCAGCCGTTGTGGTCCACTGCAGGACCGGCCTACCCCTACCGAAGCAGGGACGATACAGCCAATGTATCTCTACCCAGTGGCTTAGGCAGTCTGGTAGAGACTGTTGTAGGGTGAGAAGTGCTTGTAAGTGTAACTGTAATGTTGTTGTGGCTTTGGATGTGTGTGTAGTCTGTGAACCAAGTGTAATCGGCCAGCCTTAAGCCGATTGGGGGGAGGCGGTGGCTGAATCGGTAGAGAGGCGGCCTGCGGTCCTAATGGACCCAGGATCGAATCCCGACTGGGGCAGGGAACAGTTTAAGGATTTGAATTTCCTAAATGCAGCCTTTCCTGATCTACAAGATGACCCGCCGACATGTCGAAAAATTACCCCCGGTAATACCGATACACCAGTCATGTATGAGACAGCCCTAGCATGTATTCAATATGGACGGTGGGTGTTAGCGCCGAATTGGTGATATGTGGAGATGTAGGAAGACTACTGGGCCTTGGGATATGCCACTGCCCCTGGGAAATAGGCCCTGAAGCCTTTGCCCAGAGTCGGACACGTAAAAAAAAAAAAAAAAAAAAAGCATACTTGTATGCGACACTGGTTCAACCACAGTACTCCTTGTGTCCGCCAAAGCAGCAAGTGGCTTGGTGAACGCTTCCCAAAGTTTTTACAACTCTGACGGGAGGCGAACCCGCGCTCACCAGCTTCCGAAACGCACACTCTACCACTGTACCACAGAGGCTCCTGTCTATCTGTCTATCTATCTATTTATCTATCTGTCTATCTATATATTTCCTGTGCACCAGGAAACCATTTACTACGCTGGGTGGTAACCATATAACCAAATTTTGGCGCCTGGTGGTTTAGTGGGTAATATATATATATATATATATATATATATATATATATATATATATATATATATATATATATATATATATATATATATATATATATATATACAGTGGCGTACCCAGAAAGTTGAAAAGGGGAGGGGGCCTATTTTTTTAATTATCTTTTTAACTGCGGAACCCATCACTGGCGAGCGAAGCCAGCCCGTACAGCAGGGGGGGGGGGGTTCATAGGGACGCTGTGGGCGCCCCGCCCCCACGAGAGAATTTTGCATTTTGGCCAATTTTATGATCATTTTGAGGCCATGTGGAATGGGTATACGATATAAATATAGCATATTCTAAAGTCATTTTTAAGTACTCTGTGCCACTGAGTTATGATTCAGTCTCCAATAACCTTATACTACTAAAATTCAATCGCTCACATATCGATCAAACAACTTTACAACTAGAATAAACTAATAACAATATATATATATATATATATATATATATATATATATATATATATATATATATATATATATATATATATATATATATATATATATATATATTATAATTTTGTAGCGAAACTTCTCCAATGAGGTGTTCTTCATGAGAGTTTAACCATGATGCTGTAATCATAATTATGTTGAGATATTCAGTAGTTGCATGAGTAATCAATTCATTTCATTTTGAAATAACAGTATTCTTGAAACCCCTTTACCCTCAGGTAGGGTGGTTTCAAGAATACTCCCCCAGTATCCCTGCTTGTCGTATGAGGCAACGAGAAGGCTTGGTGGTGGGTTATTGCCCCACCCAGTAAAATTAACTAACTAAACAAGCGAATAAAGAGCCTCGAACCAGGACGGACCATACGTTGACGACTAAGGGACGGACAAAGGACATTCTAAGGTTGGGGACATGGAATGTGAGATGAGTGAATGATGAAGTGAAAGAGAGAGAGATTGTTCAGCTGCTTGAGGATGCAAGATTGGATGTATGTGGATTGACTGAAACTAAATGGAAAGGTGAAAGGGTGAGAGAATGGGAATACGGTATAGGAATATGTGAGGGAGTTAATGAGAATGAAAGGGCAAGAGAGGGAGTATGTCTGATGATAAGCAAGAAGTGGAAGGAGAATATAAGAGAGTATTGAACAGTGGGTGCAAGGATTGTATGGGTAAGGATGAAAGTAGATATACAAGCTTAGGCTATTGTATGTGCGTATGCACCGACAGAGGACCGAGTGGCAAGAGTGAAAGATGAGTTTTTGGCAAGTGTAGAAGCATGTATGGACAAGTCTGAGAGAAGTGAGAGTGTTTTTGCCTGGAGACATGAATGGCAAAGTTGGGAGTGTACGAATGGATGGAGTGGTTGGTCAGTGGGGTGTGCCAGCTGAAGTAGATAGGAATGGTAATGCTTTGGTGGACATCTGTGCTGGTAAGGGGTTGGCAATAGCCAACACCTTCTTTCAGCATAAGATGATCCACAGGTATACATGAAGAGTCATGAGGAGGATAGACGGTGAACTTGTTGAACGAAAGGCAATGATAGATTACGTGTGCGTGGATGAGTGAATGAGAAGACAAGTGTTGGATGCAAGAGTGTGGAGAGGGTGGAGGAATGGAATCTCGGACCATCACTTAGTGATGGCCAAGGTTAAGGCTGCAAAGAAAATGGGTGAAGAGACGAATGGTAAGACAGGAGGAAACAGCTCCTGTGAGAAGAGTGGAGAAGTTGCAAGATAATGAGAAAATGGCAGACATAGTGAAAGAAAGATTGGGAAGGTATGAGTTAGAGCAGATGGAAGGGGTGGAAGATGTATGTAAGATATTCACGGAAGAGATAGGCGCAGCGTGTGAGGGGGTTTGTGGATTGAGGAGGAGATGCAGGGGTGTGCAAGGGACAGTATGGTGGAATGATGAGGTGAAACGAGCTGTGGAACAAAAGAAGAAGGCATATAGTGAATGGCTAGCGAGTAGAGGTAGGGGAGAAGATGAGAGAGAGAAGAGAGAGGTATATGTGAGCAGGAGAAGGGAGGTGAGGAGATTGGTGAAGGAGAGCAAGAAGAAAGTGGATGAAGAATTTGGGAAGATTCTGAGTGTAAAATGGAGGAAGAGTAAGAAATTGTTTTGGAAGGAAGTAAAGAAAGTAAGAGTGTGAAAGGGGAAATAGCAGGGGAGTGAAAGATGGATATAATAGATTGTTGATGGAGAAGAGAGAGAAACTGAGGAGATGGAAGGAGCACTTTGAGGATTTGTTGAATGTTGAGAGTGAGAGTAGTGCTAGTATTAGTGGTTGGGGAATGGCTGGGAGAAGAAGAGATGACAGGAAGGAGGAAGAGATCAGTAGGGCGGAAGTAGTGGAAGCAGTGAAGAAGATCAAGATGGGAAAGGCCCCAGGAATTGATGGAGTGTGTGGTGAAATGCTGAAGTATGCGGGTGAGATTGTTGTGGAGTGGATATGGAAGTTGTGTAGATTGGCTTGGGAAGCAGGAAGGGTTCCAGAGGACCGGAGATCAGGTATAATTGCTCCTTTATACAAAGGAAAAGGGGAGAGAGAAGTATGTGGTAACCGTAGGAGTATTTATCTTCTTAGAATGACTGGAAATATATATGGTAGAATACTTATTGATAGGGTTAAGCATATAACAAAGGAACTAGCTGGAGAAGAAGAATGGGGATTTAGGAAGGGAAAAGGCTGTGTGGATCAGGTTTTTGTTCTATGATGTTTAGTGGAGAAGTATCTAGAGAAAGGAAAGAAAGTGTATGCTGCCTTCATGGACTTGAAGAAAGCTTATGACAGAATAGATAGGCAAGATACAGTATGTGAAAAGTATTAAGAATATATGGAGTGGAGGGGAAATTGTTGAGTGCTGTGAAGAGTATGTACGAAGGAGCCAAGGCTACAGTGCGAATGGATGGTGAGCTGAGTGAGTTCTCTGATCAAAATGTGGGGCTGAAACAGGGATGTGTGATGTCTCCATGGCTGTTTAATATATACATGGATGGGGTTGTAAAGGAGGTGCAAGGTAGGGCAGTGGATGTGGGGGTGGCTCTAATGAATGAGGGTGAGATGTGGAAGATTCTGGTGTTGCTGTTTGCTAATAATACAGTATTGTTGAGTGAAGATGAATGGGAGTTGCAAGGTCTGGTGAATGAATTTGGGACAGTGTGTAGGAAGAGGAATCTGAAAGTGAATGTAAACAGGGGTAAAGTTATGGTGTTTGAAAGGAATGAAGTTACAGAATGCACGGTGAGGTTGGATAGTGAGGATATGGAGAATGTGAGTGCATTCAAGTACTTGGGTAGGGAGATGAGTAAGGATGAAACTTTTGGGGATGAAGTGCTTGAAAGGGTACAGCAGGGAAGGAAGGTTGTTGGTTCACTGAAAGCACTGATGAGAAATAGGGAGGTGAGTATGGAAGTTATGAAATCACTGCATGATAGTATTGTGATCTCTTCCCTGACGTATGGAAGCGAGGCACGGACCTTGATAGAGGGGAACATATGGAGTGACAGGTTGACGAATGACGACGTGAAGGAACGTTGTGGGGTGGATGTGGATGTGGTTGAGAAAATTAAGAGAAATACACTTATGTGGTTTGGACATGTGGAGAGAATGGAGAATGACAGACTGACTAGAGGGTGTATGTAGGTGAAGTGAAGGGAGGGAGAGGGAGGGGAAGACCGAGGATGAGGTGGAGGGATGGAATTGAGAGGTATATGAGGGAGGGGGGAGTGAGTTGGGGGGAGGGCAGTTATATGGTGGGTGACAGAACGACTTGAAGGAGTTTTGTCTGCGGCCACCCTTTGCAGGATTATGGCGTCGGGCTATAGATACATAGATAGACAGATATTCATAGTACAGCTGGATCTAGTGTTGTAGGTGTGGCAACACTCCTACGAGCCGCTGATGACCTCCTCACTAATCCCCTGATTTTCTACCTGCACCCGAGGTGAGGTCAGATGCACCCGTCTATTCTGGTGAACTGATCTTGCCTCAATTACCCTACTCCTCTGGCCTCAGGGATTGGATTACTAACAGCGCCGTTAACTGTCCTTCGTTCCACCTCTCAAACACTACCTAAAGCATGCCTAATGATTTCATCTAGAACCCCATCCAACCTAACCTTCCCTTCCCTATTTAGACGAAGGCCGCCTCAATTATACCAATTCCTGTCATGACTGAAATTATTCCAAACATCAACAAACATCACAACCTCCTTTCTACACAGACCTTCTAGCCTACTATTGACTCCTATCACTCTACTTAGAATTACAGAACCAACTTCTAATCTTGGTAATACTCAACAGACAACTAACTCCAATGATGTTCCCTAAACTTCCTTATAAGGTCCTTATTACTCCTACGAATCTCAACTGACCTGCCTGAAGCTACATTATTAGTCCCTACCACAGAAACGAAAACCGAATCCTCTAATGTGTTTCTATGTCAACAGCTCTCTTAGTCAAGTCCTGTATCCTAAACTGAGAAAAGCAAAGAGTCTTCCTCCTAGAATTTTTAATACAAAACTCCTTCTCTTGATACCTAATCAACAAATCCCCGGCAAGTGTGAAGCTAGGCTCATCTTGCACTTCGTCCTCTAGTACCTGAAAGCTATTCCTAACAGCACAGTCCTATCACTTGCACCCTCCCTTGACTGGCCGGAAGCCATCACTGTCATCTAGCTTTGTTTCAGCCTTAACTAGCCTATTTTTAAGTCGTCTACCTTGCCTAACACTTCTGCTTTCATTTCCTTTACATGCACTGCCTTGACGCTCACCATTCTAGCCTCATTCTTCCAATCTTTCAACGCGTCAATTGCCTCACTGTATTGCCTAATTTATAAACAATGCCTACTTGCTAACTCACAAAACAGACAACACGTGTACTCACCTTCCTCTTTCACCATGAAGTCTCTTACAAACTCCCTGGAACACATACGGCAGGAAAATCATTGGACAGGCTCCATCTTGACGGCATCTTGGGAGAGCTCAGAGCAGGTCTTCCCCTTAACTTTATCGAACTGATCTTGAATGGATATGAATTGGCGTAGGTGGAACTGAACTAACCTAATGTATAGCACTTAAAAAAAAATGGTTCTTCAGCTAATCACTAAACCAATTGGCTGATAATTAGATAAAGTAACAATATAGTGGGCCGTGTCAGATGTTTTTCTGACGGTGTGATTCAGCGAAGCTAGACGGTCAAAAAACGTGACTCATCTTTTACATCAGAAATATAACCCCTTCAGTCCGATGACCTTTGCTATTGCTTATCCCAGACAGGTTCCTTAAGTTAGAGATTGGCTTTTTGAACTGTAGAGGTTTGATATAGTCTTTAACTCACTTGCTACTAAAGAATCCACCCAAGCTGAATAAAATCGTCTAAAAGTAGCCTCGGGGAAAAGGTGCTGAGAATGGGATCGCCAAGTGGAACGCATTCTGCCGGTCCCTCCACAGCAGCAGTCATTAGCCGTAGAGAGAGACACACACACACACACACACACACACACACACACACACACACACACACACACACACACACACACACACACACACACACAGATAGACAAACAGAGACAGACAGACAGACAGAGACAGAGACGGAAACAGACAAACAGACAGACAGACAGACAGACAGACAGACACACACACACACACACACACACACACACACACACACACACACACACACACACACACACACAAGCACACACACAGACACACACACAGACACACACACAGACAGACGGACAGACAGACAGAGATAGAGAGACAGAGACAGAGAAACAGAGACGGAGAGACAGACAGATAGACAGAGACAGACAGACACAGACAGAAAGACAGACAGACAGACAGACAGACAGAGACAGACAGTCACAGACAGACACAGACAGAAAGAGACAGAGACAGACAGACAAACAGAGGCAGGCAGGCAGGCAGAACTGGGTATCTAAGACGTAAAACTTTGCGAGAGTCAGTTACAGCTGATAAAACTACCAAATGCGCAATTGAAGCTGAGCAGTTCCCACCGTAATAGTCCAGATTGTTGCTTGTACCAGGTGTCATTTCCATAATCCATACCAAATCCCGAGAAACCAGACCCGGGACCGTAAGTTTAGAGGATTCCTTAGCACTTCATCCTCAGTGATTTATTTTACATCCGAATATCAACTTGTGTGTATGATATTTACCCTGTGATAAAATACTCTCTACTTTATTTTTGCTACAGATAAATCATTTTATATATCTAATACGCAGTGGGGTAATAAATGTAATATCTAACCCACCCAGCTTGAAAAATCTAGTCTGAACAAAATAGCCAGTCGGTGCTAAAGCGAAAATGCAAGTCAGTGGATTCAAGGGGTTGATACACTTTTATTACTGACACATCTCACTTAAAATACAATAGATCCTGTCCCATATGGAAAAGTAACCCATAAAAAAAAGAAGTCCTATACACGTGTTACTCCAACTTGGCCTGAAACTGTCATCTCTTCATCATGAATACTGGAACTGTAAGAAGGTATAAACACGACTATGATGCAAGTCATGAAGAAATCCTTTTAAAGGATGTAGAGTCAGATCATTGTCTCATTCTGCCACTGAACTTCGTCATATTGATTCCAACAGGACAAAAATCTGGGCCATCTTAAGGCAGAAGACTATAGTAAGACTTTTACACGTATAGGAAATAGACACCAGGTAGCTGAGTGTAGAGCCATAAGAACATAAGAACATATGAAGGGAGGATAACTGCAGCAGGCCGTTTGGCCCATGCTAGGCAGCTCCTAGAAGAGTAACTGAACTACTAGAATGAGATAAGGATAGCAAAGATGAAGGCTCTCCCCCGCCCCGCAAACCCTCCAGCCGAAGCCGGCAGGAAAAAGTCTGAAAGAACACCACGCAGTATAGAAAAACTGGCGTGGACATTTTAGAAGAAGGTGTGAAACGAGAATAGAGACTATCACAGTGTAACCTGAAAAGGAAAAAGAATGAATTAGTATTGGTTATAAGACTTTTTTTCTATACCCATCCTTTATCTGTCATATGCTTATCTAGCTTATGCTTGACTCTCTCAGTGGAAGGGGCAGCAACTGCTTTACTAGGTAACTTATTCCATTCATCAACTACTCTATTACCAAACCAATTTCTACCCATTTCCTTACTGAAACGGAACTTTTCTAATTTGAACCCATTGCTACTAGTTCTATCCTGTATGCTCACTTTAAGTACCTTGTTAATATCTCCTATATTTATTTCCTTCATCCACATAAACACCTCAGTTAAGTCTTCCTTTACGTCTCTAGTGAGTGCAGACTTATAAGTACGGTCACACCGAACGCGACGAGCGGGGCAACTTGAGCGGGGAGGGATGAGACTACACGATAAAACACACTAAATATTATGTGGGTGGCCACACTGAATGAGCGGGGAGGTTTGTCGCCCCGCTCACCCTCCACGCTCGTCTCTACGCGATGCAGCATGTTCCAAAATGTCGCGCACTGCCTAGCGACACCCCCACTCCCCAGACATTTGCATCATCATTCATTCATGCTATTACTGTGTTTTGGGGCGGTTAGGTTCTGGTATTTATGTCTACTGAACACCCTGTTGAAGCCGTGTACCAGAGGAGAGCTGTGTGGGATCCAAATGATCCACTCCACAAAAATACTGGAGTGTTGAAGAAATACTGGGAAGATGTCTGAATAACTGCATACAAATGATAAATTATAATCGAGAATCTGTCATACGTTTGCCTAAGTAACGTTTGTTCCACCGTTGTTATAAAACGTATAAGAGACCATTAATGTCTAAAATTCATACTAGTTGTTATGCTGGTGTTTTTAAGGCGACTTCTCGTTGTAAAAACACTAGCTACTGAAGCGGGGTCCTCTTTCTAGACCGGAAGTAAAGCACCAACAAAGGAAAAGAACATAAAAACCAGGCAGTATACCTTAACACATCCATTACCTTAATTCTAACCGTAACAATACACGTAGAGTGATATTTGAGATACAGGGACACAGAGACACAGACTTAACACTTAGCACCACAAAGTAAAGTTATACTGAATACACAATACAATGTTCATACAGGGAGATCGTGAATTATCTACAATATTGCTTATACGTCACTTGGAGGTAGGATTTAAATAGAATTGTTCACATAAGGAATAAACAAGGTTGGGAGTCTGTATGGGGAATATTACTATAAATGAGGTAGGGCGCGGATAGCGACACTCGACGTTGTCACCTTGTCACGGAGACACACTTAGGTTTTTGACTGGCCCGCGAGCCCTTACCTCAGATGTTCACAGAAAATTCTCAGACTCTCTTACATGGGGGGGCTGGGATAATTACACAAAGTTCACTTTCTACCCTGTCAACACTGAGTTGTGGTAGGCAACTATTGCTCTGTTTCTTACGGAGTCACTGTGCACTGTTCGTTTTCCCCAGTCGTTCTTGACACAAAGAAGGGGGGGGGTGAATCACTGTTTTCCTGTTTCCTGGGTAATATTCACTCTAGGTCGCACTCGTAGGTGGGGTGCAGGGAGGCTCTCCCGTCTGGGGGCCTCGACCTGGGAGGCGGCCCTCGTACTAGGGCCGCGCCGGTGGGGTGCAGGGAGGCCCTCTAATCTGGGGGCCTCGACCTGATAGGTGGCCCTCGGGAATGGGACCAAACAGCTGGAGTAATCGGGCCTACCGTTTCTGGCTCCGGGGAGTGAGGGAGCCCGGATCGCCTTTGTCAGGAGTTGGAGAGTCTGGCCTGGGCGTCCTGGGACTGCGGGCACCAAGGGGGAGAGGCGCCATCAGGACTGGGCTGCGGCAGCATCTCCTACGGGGCTCGGACAGGAACAAGGAACTCCCGGGTGTAGGCGGTAAGCCCGATATCGGGCCTTGCCACCACTCTAGCGTCTCCTCCGGGGCTATATTCCCTGGTGGTGACAAAGGGCTCCCCGAAGGGAAAGAGGCTGGAGGAGGACTCACGTTACTCGTGTCCTCTCGAGTACGTCTGGAGGCCGGAGCCTGGGGTCGCCTTCCCCTGTTACGTACTCTGGCTGTAGCCGTGGACTTGCCCGGCATACGGGGAACACCTGCAGGGTGTACGAGGCCGTCTCCGCGGCTCAGGACTGCCGGCGTGGTGCTGCTCCCGTAGTAGGAGACAAGCCGGAGTGAGGGGCACAGAGGCCACACTCTCTCCAATACGGATTGAATCTACCTTCAGGGGCTTCTCTACCCTGGTATGTGCCCCGGCAGGAGCCGAGTGCCTACCCGTATGGAGAACACCTACAGGGCATACGGGGCCGTCCCCTTGCCGCGGCTCAGGGCCGACGATGTGGTGTTGCTCCTGTAATAGGGAAGTGCTACACGTATGGTAACGGGCTCTTTACCCTGGTCCGTACTCTGGCCGTAGCCGGAAGCTGATCTATCCGTTCAGGAACAACTGACGGGTGTACAGGGCCGTCCCTTCTTCGCCGTGGCTCAGGGCTGACGACGTTTAGTTGCTCCTGAAGGAGAGAACAGCAAGACAGTGATGCGCTGGGGCAACTCTCTCTCTCTGGTGTGCTAAGGCCGGAGCCTGGGGTCGCCTTCCCCTTCACACACTTTATAAGGCCGTAGCCTTGGGCTTCCTGCCCTAGAGGGTGTAACAAAGCCGTCAATACGGTGTTACCTGGGACTGAATCTGGTTCAGTCCCACCCCTATTCTGGCGATCATTGCTCCACCTGCAATGTAATCTACTTCCCCTGATCACCTGGGGTTGGGACAATTGCGGTGAACAAGGGCCCAGGACAGTAATGTCCTGATGACCCTCTTGAACGGGGTCACTAACCTCACCAGTGTGTCCTCCTGGGGTGGTGGTGCGGTGGCGGCCCGGTGGTGGGGTGGGGGGTGGTGAGGTGGGAGGTCCGGCGGCGGGCACGGCGGGCATTTTATTAGTATTTATTGCTCTATTCCCTTTGTTACATCGTAGGTCTAAAACTAATAAACAGATAAGTGTATACACTATATGTATGTGTATATGTATATATGGATATTTCACTATAGGCATGCTTCTGACTATCTGTCGCCCACAAGGTTGCCGCTTCCTATTTGGACACCCACTGAGTTGACGCTCACCTCCCCGCTCATCGCTTGACGCTACCTCCCCGCTCGTCGCGTTCGGTGTGGCCGCAGCCTAGGCTTTTTAGTCTTTCTTCATATGACAGGTTCCGAACATCATGTATCATTTTTGTCATTCTTCTCTGTACATTTTCTAACGAGTTAATATCCATTCTATGGTAAGACACCAAAATTGTACTGCGTAGTCTAAATGTGGCCTAACTATTGCTAGATAAAGTTGCAGTATTACTTTTGATGACCTACTGCTCACACTTCTCGAAATAAATCCTAGGACCTTGTTTGCTTTATTTATTGCATTAATACACTTTTGACTTGGTTTGAGGTCGTTACTAATCATAACTCCTAGATCTCTCTCGCATTCCAATTTGCTAATTTCTTTGTTATCTAAGTTATATTTAGTATCTCCAATGGTCTTGCCTACGTTAAGCACTTTACATTTTTCAACGTTAAATTCCATTTGCCAAGTTTTAAACCATTTGGACAATATGTCGAGGTCCTTTTGTAAGTTACGGCAATCGTCAGTCGAGTTAATGATACGCCCTATTTTTGTGTCCTCGGCGAATTTGCTGATGCTGCTAGTGACTCCTAAGTCTAGATCACTTATGTATATAGTGAACAATAAGGGACCGAGTACTGAACCCTGTGGTATACCGCTAGTTACTAATCCTCAATCTGACTTAGTTCCATTATTAATACTCTCTGCTTTCGTCCTTTCTGCCAGGATTCTATCCATTTTAAGATATAGCCGTCTATACCGTGTACTCGAACCTTTCTAACTAACCTTTCGTGTGAGACCCTATCAAAAGCTTTACTAATGTCCAGATAAATAACACCGTAAGCTTTATCGCTATCTACTGCTTCACAGACGTCCGAGAAGAATGACTAGTTTGTGAGGCAGGATCGTGCTTGCCTGAATCCGTGCTGAATTTCATTTATAAGATTAAATCTTTCTAAGTGTTCTCTAATCTTATTTGTCAAATTGACTCTAGCATTTTTCCTACTGTTGACGTTAGACTTATCGGACGATAATTCGACGTAGCTGATTTATCACCCTTTTTAAAATGGGCACTACGTTTGCGGTCTTCCACGCATCTGGAACTTCTCCTGAAATTAGAGAGACATTAAATAACCTTAAAAGTGGCTGACATAATTCTTCTTTGGTTTCTTTTATAATTTTTGCATATATATCGTCCGGACCTGCCTATTGTTGAGGTTTTAACTTATTAATTTTTTTCAATACGTCCTGCTTACTAATGGTTATTTTACTAAGAATATTTTCCGCATTATCATCGTAAATATTTGCTGCTTCAGGGACCAGGTCTACATATTCCTTGGTAAATATTGATATGAAATTATTAGTTAGGATGGAGCACATTTCTTTATCTTCACTTGTAACGTCACTCGATTCTGTTCTGAGAGGTCCTGTCCTATCTTTATTTTTTGTACGGCACATTTGATAAAAACCCTTGGGATTTTCTTTCGATTCACTAGCAACCTTAATTTCATAACTTCTCTTTGCTATCTGTATCTCTCTCTCTATTTCTCTGTTCAAAATCCCGTACCGGTTACGTAAATGTTCCTTTCCACGTTTTATTTTTCTATGTATTCCTTTCCTTTGGCCTATGAGAGATTTTAATCTATTGTTTAACCATCTTGGTTCTGAATTATTCGTTCTAAATAGTTTTGAAGGGATATATCTATATTGCCCTCCGTGTATTATATTTACTAACTCGTTATATTTCTCATTGGCCGAACGGCTGCTTGGTACTGGACCTAAGTTAATCCCCGTCACCTGAACTACACTCCCACCTATGACCTAACCTTCCGCAGAGACCTGGCGTACATTTCCACCAGTTTCCTGCCCCTCACCTAATACCTGAGGTTCCCCACAGTCCTGGCACTCCTTAAAGCAGCTAGTCTCCCTATGGAATATCGTTCTAAAATAAGCTCTTAATCCATCAAAATCTCCTAGACAAAAATTAGGAACGGTTGAGGTATTTTCAGTGGAAAAGATATCCTCAAATAAATTTGAACTCAATTTCTTCATGATCGCTATTACCAAGTCGTCCACCAACCTCTATATCACTAATGAAATGTTCTTTATCAGCTAAAACCAAATCTTGTATATTATTACCTCTGGTGGGCTCCCTGATATACTGATAAAGGAAATTATCTTGTACTATATCTACATTAGAAATTCCTCTGACTCTGCATCCCCTGTCTGATTTTGGCAATCAGTCCTTGGCAGATTAAGATCCTCTACAATTACCACTAAGTTGGACTGTAATGCTTTCCTAATTTCTTCCCAAAGGTATTTACTATCTGCGTTACTTAATTTTGGAGATCTGTATATTGCTCCTAAGACTGATTTCTCCCTGTTGTTATTGATTTCAACCCAGACACTTTCGGTGTCCCTATTTACTTTAATGTCTGCTTTATTGTAACAATTTAATGAATCCTTTACATAGATAGATACCCCGCCCCCCTTTTTTCCCAGACGATTTGACACAAAAATAGTATGTCCCTTTATCTGATATTCTGCTAAAAATTCTCGATTGTCTGTATTCATTCAAGTTTCACTAATAATGGCAATGTCTATTTTCTCTGTACATATTAAAGCCCTCAATTCATCTATTTAATTTCTTAAATTCGTGCTGTTTGTGTAGTACACATTCAGATTATTACGAGTCGTTATACCTCCACCTTGGGACTTACTGTTTTAAAATTTGTTAATAACAGAGAAACTCTTTACTAATATAACAGTTTTTTATACTATCACTTATCGCTCCTCTATCATCGCTTTTTCTGTCCTCTATCATCGCCTGCTCATTTTGAGGTGCTTGAGTGGATGTTTCTACACTGATTGTTAAGCTGTTGTTCTTACTTTTGCACGTCATGATGCATCTATACAAATCTGACGATAATGATTTCTGAGTGTAGCTGCTGCAACTTCCTTTACAACTAATTCTCAACCTCGAAAAAAAACTCTAATTCCCTGTCTATCATTCTAGCTAAAACAGTAACTCTCTGCCTACTGAGATGAGTCCTGCCTACTGAGATGAGTCCCATCCCATCTATACATGGAACTCCGTCCATGAAATGTATTGCATTATCTTTGCAATACCTTTCAAGGCAGCAAGTAAAACCTATTGCCCTGCTCAACCATTCCCTCCCAACCCCCCTCCTAGGCAAAACACCACCCTGTATTTCGTGATATGTCAGGCAGTTCCCACTCACCACACACTCGCCCCTCCTCCCACTGTCACCACAACATTCATTCCTCGTGCCACAACTACCAAAACTCACCACAACATCCCTCACACCACCCTCCACCACACTCTTGACCATATCCAACACCACATCCACCACCACAATAAGCATAACACACACTATACCCACTACACTGTTCATCACGCTCACCACAACACTCAACACATTCATCACACTGCTAATCACACCACTCACCACTCCAGTCAACACTTACCTAATTATTCACCTCGCTTATCACCACTTACCACACCACTCACCCTTCTCACCACTCCATTCACCCTTATCACACCCACCCCTCTCATAATTCCATGCACCACCTGCCAAACACAAACTCCTCTCACCAGTTCATTTGCCATCTGTCACATCACTCATCCCTCTCACCATTCCCCCCCCCCCACAACTAACCCCTCTCAACACTAACCACCTACCGCACCATTCACCTCTCTCATTACTCCATTTATCATCACACCACTCACCCCTCTCACTACTCCATTTATCATCACACCATTCACCCCTCTCACTACTCTATTTATCATCACAACACCCACTCTTCTCACTACTCCATTTATCGTCACACCACTCACCCCTCTTATCACTCCATTTATCATCACACCACTCACTCCTCTCACTACTCCATGTATCATCACATCACTCACCCCTCTCATCACTCCATTCATCACTTGCCAGGTCACTCACCACATTACCACATCACCCTCCTCTTCTTCCGCTAGAGGTCTCCGGGAAATGTCGATGTAGTTGAATATTTGACTCACCAGACTTGTGGTGATTAAAGAACAGTGCGTGACATCACCTCATTCATCATTACCACAACACTTTTCCATCATGCTACCATTACCGGCTTTATGAGGGTAGGGTGGGGGTAGAAGAGAGAGAGAGGAGGGGGGGAGGTTGGAAGGGTAGGAAGATAAAAATGACGAGGAGAGAGGGTAGGAAAACATAAGAACATAAGAAGAGAGGATAACTGCAGTAGGCCGGTTGGCCCATGCTAGGCAGCTCCTAGAAGAGTAACTGAACTACTAGAATGAGATAAGGACAGCAAAGAAGAAGGCTCTCCCCCGCCCTCCAAAACCTCCAGCCGAAGCCGGCAGGAAAAAATCAGAAAGAACACCACGCCGTATAGAAAAACTGGCGTGGACATTTTACAGGAAAGTGTGAAAGGAGAATAGAGACTATCATAGTGTAACCTGAAAAGAAAATTTTTTTGAATTAGTATTGGTTATAAGATTTTCTTTATTCTATATCCACCCCTTATTTGTCATATGCTTATCTAGCCTATGCTTGAAACTCTCAATGGAAGAGGCAGCAACTACTTTACTAGGTAGCTTATTCCATTCGTCTACTACTCTATTACCAAACCAATTTCTACCGATTTCCTTACTGAAACGGAATTTTTCTAGTTTGAAACCATTATTTCTAGTTCTATCCTGTATGCTCACTTTAAGTACCTTGCTAATATCTCCCTTATTTATACCATTCATCCACTTAAACACCTCAATTAAGTCTCCCCTTACTCTACGCCTCTCTAGCGAATGCAGACTTAGTCTTTTCAGTCTGTCTTCATATGACAGGTTCCGGACGTCATGTATCATTTTAGTCATTCTTCTCTGTACATTTTCTAACGAATTAATATCCATTCTATAGTAAGGACACCAGAATTGTACTGCGTAGTCTAAATGTGGCCTTACTAATGCTAGATAAAGCTTTAGTATTACTTTAGATGATCTATTGCTCACGCTTCTCGAAATAAATCCAAGGACCCTATTTGCTTTATTTCTCGCATTAATACACTGTTGCCTAGGTTTAAGGTCGTTACTAATCATAACTCCTAGATCTCTCTCGCATTCCGATTTGCTAATTTCTTTGTTATCTAAGCTGTATTTAGTATCTCCAATGGTCTTGCCTACGTTAAGTACTTTACATTTTTCAACGTTAAATTCCATTTGCCAAGTTTTAGACCATTTGGACAATGTATCGAGGTCTTTCTGTAAGTTATGGCAATCGTCAGTCGAGTTAATGATACGCCCTATTTTTGTATCGTCGGCAAATTTGCTGATGCTGCTATTGACTCCTAAGTCTAGATCATTTATATATATGATAAATAATAAGGGACCGAGTACTGAACCCTGTGGTACACCGCTAGTTACTAATCCCCAGTCCGACTTAGTTCCATTTATTAATACTCTCTGCTTTCGTCCTTTCAGCCAGGATTCTATCCATTTTAAGATATCGCCGTCTATACCGTGTGCTCGAACCTTTCTAACTAACTTTTCGTGTGGGACCCTATCAAAAGCTTTACTAAAGTCCAGATAAATAACATCGTAAGCTTTATCGCTATCTACTGCCTCATAGACCTCCGAGTAGAATGACAACAAATTTGTGAGGCAGGATCGTCCTTGCCTGAATCCGTGCTGACTTTCGTTTATAAGATTAAATCTTTCTAAGTGTTCTCTAATCTTATTTGCCAAAATTGACTCTAACATTTTTCCTACTATTGACGTTAGACTTATCGGACGATAATTCGACGCAGCTGATTTATCACCCTTTTTAAAGATGGGCACTACGTTTGCGGTTTTCCACGCCTCTGGAACTTCTCCTGAACTTAAAGAGTCATTAAATAACGTTAAAAGTGGCTGACATAATTCTTCTTTGGTTTCTTTTATAATTTTTGCATATATATCGTCCGGACCTGGCGATTTTTGAGGTTTTAACTTATTAATTTCTTTCAATACGTCCTCCTTACTAATGGTTATTTTACTAAGAATATTTTCCGTATTCTCATGGTAAATATTTGCTGCTTGAGGGACCAGGCTTAGATTTTCCTTGGTGAATACTGATATGAAATAATTATTTAGGATGGAGCACATTTCTTTATCTTCACTGGTAATGTCACCTGATTCTGTTCTGAGTGGTCCTATCCTGTCTTTATTTTTCGTTCGGTACATTTGATAAAAACCCTTGGGGTTTTCTTTTGATTCACTGGCAACCTTAATTTCATAACTTCTCTTTGCTTTTCTTATCTCCTTCTTTACTTCTCTATTTAAAATTGTGTACCGGTTACGTAAGTGTTCCTCTCCACGTTTTATTTTTCTATATATTCCTTTCCTTTGGCCTATGAGAGATTTTAATCTGTTGTTTAACCATCTAGGTTCCGAATTATTAGTTCTAAACGGCTTTGAAGGAATATATCTATCTTGGCCTCCGTGTATTATATTTATTAACTCGTTATACTTCTCACTGGTTGAACGTCTGCTTGGTACTGTAGCTGAGTTAATTTCCGTTACCTGGACTACATTCCTATCTACCACCTCCTCCCTCATAGGCACCTGACGGACATCCCCAGGTGTTTCCTGAGCCTGACCTATGACCTGGGATTCCACACTGACCTGGCATTCCCTCCAATAGCTAATCTCCCTGTGGAATACCGTTCGAAAATAAGCTCTTAAGCCATCGAAATCTCCTAGACGAAAATTAGGAACGGTGGAGGTATTTTCAGTGGAACAGACATCCCAAATAAATTTGAACTTAATTTCTTCATGATCGCTATTACCAAGTCGTCCACCAACCTCTATCGCTAATGATATTTTCTTTATTAGCTAAAACCAAATCTAGTATATTATTACCTCTGGTGGGCTCCCTTATATACTGATAAAGGAAATTATCCTGTACTACCTCTAGAAATTCCTCTGACTCTGCATCTCCTGTCTGAATTCTCCAATCTATCCTTGGCAGATTAAGGTCCCCTACAATTATTACTAAGCTGGACTGTGATGCTTTCCTCATTTCCTCCCAAAGGTATTTACTATCAGCTCTACTTAATTTAGGAGATCTGTAAATTGCTCCTAAGACTAATTTCTCCCTATTGTTACTAATTTCAACCCAGACACTTTCTGTGTCCCTATTTACTTTAATGTCTTCTTTATTATAACAGATTAATGAATCCTTTACATAAACAGCTATCCCTCCCCCCTTTCTTCCCTGACGGTTTGACACAAAAATATTATAGCCTTTTATCTGATATTCTGCTAAAAATTCTCGAGTGTCTGTATTCATCCAAGTTTCACTAATAACGGCAATGTCTATTTTCTCTGTACAAATTAAAGCCCTCAGTTCATCCATTTTATTACGTAAACTCCGGCTGTTTGTGTAGTACACTTTCAGATTATTACTAGTAGTTATGCCTCTACCTTAGCATTTGCTGTTATTTATTTTATTACTAACTGGGAAACTCTTTACTTTACTAATATAACAATTTTTTGTACTATCGCTTATCGCCCTTCTATCATCGCTTGTTCTATCATCTATCATCGCCTGCTCAATTTGAGGTGCCTGAGTGGATGTATCTACACTATTGGTTGAACTTTTGTTCTTAAAATTGCAAGTATCGATGCATCTATCCAAACATGGTAATAATGATTTCTGAGTGTAGTTGCTGCATCTTCCTGTACACCTACTTCTCAATCTCGAAAAAATCCCTCCAACTCCCTATCTATCATTCCAGCTAAAACAGTAACTCCCTGCCTGCTAAGATGAGTCCCATCCCAACTATACAAGGCACTCCGTCCATAAAACCGGTCCCAGCTGTCTATGAAAGGTATTGCATTATCTTTGCAATACCTTTCAAGGCGGCAATTAAACCCTATTGCCCTGCTCAACCATTCCCTTCCAACCCGCCACCTTGGTAAAACACCAAGCACTACAGGGGTTCCTCCCCTCTCCCTAACCTTTTCTAACATCAACTTGTACCTTTTCCACAGTACCTCACTCTTACGGCTACTAATATCATTGCCTCCTACACTGAGGCACACAGTGGGTTTGTCACCACTTTCCTTTACGATATTTGAAATTTTTTCTACCACATTAGCCACCCTGGCCCCTGGAAGACACACATGTTTAGCGAGTGGAGTATACATGGCCCTGTTCAGATATCTCACCTGGGAGTCTCCAACAACAACAACATTTTTCTTACCTTTCTTGTTCTGTTTATACTTACCTGTACTGGAAGTTCTCTCACCGTCCTTCCCCACCTACTTCCCTCTCTGCCTTCCCTTCACATTCGTCCCGTAGTGCGTCGAATGTATTAGTTGTCTTAATTTCCGTTTGCTTTTTAAGGGTGAACTTCGTTGCACCCTTGTTAACTAGTGTCCAACCTTCAGCCTTTTTCTCTTTCTCCTCCAACATCTCCTCCAACAATTCCCTCATCTGTGCCTTCTCCTGCCTGAGAATTTGTACCTCCCGCTTCAGTTCGAGAAGTTCCTCCTTTAATTCAAGGTAGTCCTTTTCAGTACCTGCAGTGGGGACACAGCTCTCTGCCGAGGAAGCCATTACGCACTAGTTCACACAAGGTAGCACACACTATCACGGGTCACTACGGGTCACCACAACACACACTCTCACGGATCACTAGCACAGCACTATCGCTGATCACTACAACACACTAACACAACCACTATCACAGATCACTAAAGCACACTAGCACAACACTACCACAGGTCTCAGGCACGTCTGAGCTGACTGGCCACACGAGGGAGGGAGGGACAGGTAGAGAGAGGGGAACAGGGTAGGAAAAGGATAGGGAGAGAAGTAGGTGAAGAGGGTGGGGGGGAAGGGCGGGAATGAGAGAGGAGATAAGCTTATATTGTCCAAAAAAATTACGGATACTATAAAAACAATCTATTATTCTGGCACATTGTGCTAAAGTTTTACGTGCAGGCGAAGACACAAATATCTTCCTTAAGTTTGACGAACAGACAGCAAAAAAGTCAAACCAATTGAGACAGGCATAATCTGAGACAGGATTTTCGTTGTGTTTCGTCAGTTTAAATTTTCTTCAGACAGAAATGGGAAGATACTTGTTTCTCTGACTGTACTGTACATGTGAGATCTAGATACTTTTACACTCAGCACTAATCATTTCAACAAAATTATGAATGAGGCTGTAAAACCTGTCCTTCAGTTATCTGCTATAGACTAGTTAACAAGGTGATGCACGTAACGTGAAGGGAAGAGGACACCTTTGACTCGCCTTGCTTAGACGTGAGAAATCTGAAATATTGTTACATGGCTCACGCCAGTGTTTACTTAACTTTATTTATTTTCTTCTTTTTATTCAGAGTTGAAGTTGCCTCCCGTCTTCCAAGTGTAAAGATTCACTCAGCAATTGCTCATGTAATTATCCTGCTTTTTCCAGTACTGAATAAATTATTCGCCCTAACTTCTGCTATTATCTTGCAGACCTGAGTTTCAGAACATGAAATTCTGGCAGCTTTACGTATATTGCATAAGATTCATATCTGTCTTGCGCAAAGGAGAAACTTTGTATTTAACTGTCAGACAACAGAAATTCAATTCATCTCCATTTTCCAGTCTCCCTGATACGCCGCTGATCACCACCGCCATTATCATCATATTTTCCACAGTTAGATCCAGCACCAATCATCGACAGCCCAGGAGGGAGTCAAAATACAGAACACGAAGCATTAACCTTTTTGCTGCGATTGGTGCTTTCTAATACTTTAGGCTAACACCAGCAGGTATAATTCAACTGAGAGAATTTGGGCAGTCACAGGCTTTGAAAACTATCTCTAGTAACCCTCCCTCTGCTACTGGTACACCTAGACACTTTATTTTGAACAGCACCAGACGAGCAACCCTCTCTCTGCATTTGGTACACCTAGGAATTTTGCTTAGACCAACACCAAACGATTATCCTCAATTGAGAAAAATGCCATAAGTCAAAGGCTGCTGCTGCTGTTGCTGCTGCTATTGTTGTTGCCCCAGGATCATTAAGACGTTAACCCGATGGACCACAGGCTGAAGTTGCCCTTTCCCTGCAGTCCATCATCCTCTTTGGAGGGATAGGAAGGAAGCTGAAGGACGTTTGTAGAGCAACCCAGCAGAACGGCTCAGTTTTATCGGTGCCATTGAGTGACGTCGTTCCCCTCCCGCACCAACCAGAGATTAGAGCAGTTAAGCATGGCAGCCTGGACCTGTAAATGCAAAAATTTTGCATTTACAGGTCAGCTAGCAGTTAATATTTAATATTAACTGCTAGCTGACAAATATCCATTAACCCGTGGATTGCGAGCCAGAGCTCAGGCTGGGTAGCGTCACGTTGTGAGCCACAACTCAGGCTGTGCTGGCCGTGCATCACCGCTAACTACTCCACCCCTACCGATTCTTACGCATGGCGCAATGCAAAGACGGAGAGAGAGAGAGAGAGAGAGAGAGAGAGAGAGAGAGAGAGAGTTTCTTTTCAGATGATTCCCCTGATGTTTATCTTCAAGTTTATAATAAATAAAGACTTAAAAAATAAAGCTTTTTTTCATTTTTTGCGCACCACGGGGTGGGGGAAAAAGGGGGGGGAGTAATTGCGCAATCCACGGGTTAAGCACTAGCAGCACATGTATAAAATTTCTAAGGGCCTTAACAGCTCTGCTATGCTAAGTCGCAGCGCGCGACTCTGAGGTCATTATCGTGCCCTGGCAACCTACCCCTCAACATTGCGTCCGATCTCATGTGTGAGACGCATTTTATTTGTGTGTAATATGTTCTTGTATAATAATATTCGTGTATAAATATTCGTTATTCGTGTATTATATGATACGAAATCGGACGCACTTTCGACTGGTAGATTGACAGAGGACGATAATGACAACCTCAGAGTCGTGCGCCGCGACTAAAGTAGGCCTCGGGAACTCTTCTATCCTCTTATCAGATGTTTACTCATGTTACCACGAGGAACCAATACCAACAACAGCAGCAGCGCCAACGTGTTTATCAAGAAATAAGAGATATTTAATGAATACAGGAACCAAGAGCAAATAAAGCAGTGCCAACTAGACCCTGCTGTTATTACAAAGTAGAACTGAAAGCGGCAATGTCACTGCGTTACTTAGTCACTGGAAGAATGTAACTGTGTGGCAGTGATGATTTTTGATACTGTACAGTCTGCAGTAAGCTTGCTATACCTCATGCACCAGCTGCGGTAATTCAGCTTAAGTTATTCTAATTAGGGCCGACAGCTGACGTATATGGAAATGTTCCTGACTCGTCTGGTTCACTTTCATATATTTATGTTCCCTATATTAGGTTGTGCCTCGACTGACAGTCACCAGGTGATGAGTGCAGGTATGTCATGTAGAAAGGCATTACATATCTGCAGTCGATGGTGTTCTGTTAGTCGAGGTATTTTTACCATTAGTGTAGGTCTAGCTATTTGTCTCTGTAGGATTTAGTATAGGTTAGCGATTTGTCTGTTAGGTGATTAGTTTTAGGGTCTTTACATTAGGTATTTTAGTTTATAAGTAATATAAGGTTAAAAAAAAAAAAAAAAAAAAAAAAAATATAAAAATAAAATTACAAAAAAATTATAAAATAAAAATTATTATATATATATGTACGTGTGCATGAAAGTGTGTATGTTCATATGCATGGATGTGTGTATGTATGTATGTATATATATATATATATATATATATATGTTCATATATATATGTATATATGTGTAAATATATATACATGTATATAATTTGCCTTAATGACCAGGGGCTCCGGCCTCAATGGTCGATAGGAAAAAAAAAAAAAAAAAAAAAAAAAAAAAAAGGTAATTCAATCAACCAGTTTCCGTCAGTTTGCAGCAATTACGTACAGGACGAAAATGAAAACATCATAAGAATCCATTTGCGACGAAACTGCCATAGAAAAGACTCCCCCCCCCCGCCCAAATGGGGGAAATATGTCACAGAACAGGGCACGCTGAAGTAACTGACGGGTGTGAATGAAATGAACCAAAATCAAACCCTTAGATCCATATTATGAGATGGGTGTGGGATGGTTTTGTAAGGCTAACGGCTGGTTAAACTAGGTTGTTAGGTTTGGTTGGGTCAGCTTGGATTAAATTTGGTTAGGTTAGGTTAGGATAGGATAGGATGGGAGGGGTTGGACTTGGTTAGGTAAGGTCAGGTTTCAGAGTGGCATTGTGGTAAGAGTGAAAGCAGCTGCAGGTGAGTGTTTGTCAGGGCGTGAGTTTCTTTGCCTCTCTCAGCTCATTTGTGGTGCCTCCACAGATAGCTGCCTTTGGTTAATAAGTACTTACTTTCCAAATGCATAGATTCTATCTGTCTATCTATTGCCAGACGCCTCAATCCCGTTCGGGGTGGCCACAAACAAATCGCCTCCACGTTGCCCTGTCCCCCGCCATTTCACTACCCTGCTCCCAACTCACACACCCCTCTCTCATATACCTCTCCACCCCATCCCTTCATCACATTCTTGGCCTCCCCCTCCCTCTCCCCCCCTCCACCTCACTCACATACACTCTCTTCGTCAGTCTTTCACCCTCCATCCTCTCCACATGGCCAAACCACCTCAGTGTATTCCTCCCAACGCTTCCTATCACATCCACATCCACACCACAACGCTCCTTTATATCCTCGTTTGTCAGCCTGTCTCTCCATGTGACTCCACAGGCTCCTCTTAAGTAACTCATTTCCACTGCTCTTACTCTTGACTTGTGTCCTTCCAACAACGTCCAAGCTTCACTTCCATACGTTAGAGTTGGTATCACAATACTGTCATGTACTAACTTTTTCACTTCCATGCTCACTTCCCTGTTTCTTATTACTGCTTTCAAGGAACCAGCAACCTTTCTTCCCTGCTGTACCCTTTCAAGCACTTCACCCTCCAAACCTCCATCCTTATTCATCACACAACCCAAATACTTAAACGTACTCATATTTTCCAATTCCTCACCATACAACCTCGCTGTAGTGACTGACTTCACCTCTCTCAAAGACCACCACTTTACTCTTCCCCACATTCACCTTTAGATTCCGTTTCTTACACACTCCCAAACTCACCCACCAAGCCTTGCAGCTCCCCTTCATCTTCACTCAATAACACAGTATCATCTACACTCCGCGGGGGGGGTGTATTTCACATTTATATACAGGGAGTTTCCAAACACTACCTTCTCTCACCATGGCCACTCCAACATCCACTACCCTACCTTGTACCACTTTTATTACCCCCATCTATGTACAGATTAAACAACCATGGAGAAATGACACATCCCTGTTTCAACCCAACCTTCAAAGAGAAAAATTCACTCTGCTCACCATTCACATGCACTGCAGCCTTAGCACCATCATACATACTCTTCACAGCATTTAACACCTTCCCATCTACTCCATATATTCTTAATACTTTCCATAATCCTTGTCTATCCACCGTGTCATATGCTTTCTCCAAATCCATGAAAGCCGCATACAACTTCTTTCCCTTCTCTAGAAACTTTTCCACTAAAGATCTAAGACTGAATAGCTGATCTACACAACCTCTTCACTTCCTAAAGCCTCCCTGTTCTTCTCCAACTAATTCCTCTGTTCTTTCTCTAACTCTGTCAATAAGTATCCTACCATACACTTTTCCTATTATACTAAGAAGACAAATGCCCCTATGACTACCACACACTTCTTTTTCCCCTTTTCCTTTGTACAAGGGAATAATTATACCTGACTTCCAATCCTCCAGGACTCTACCTTCCCCCCAGGCCAATCTGCACATCTTCCACATCCATTCTACTACTATCTCGTCCACTCATAAATATTTATCATGACACTGGATATAGAAATTATTAATGATAATTCTTGTACTCATTCAGCTTCAAGACCATGTTATATGTTGAACTCACGCCAGCTTCAGCATTCTTTAGAGGTACATTTGTCTGTTAACAGTTACTAGTTATGCATTTTGTTATGCTAGGTGTTTTTAGGTCGACTTCTTGTCCTACGAACACTAGCTTCTGAGCGGGGTCTTCCTTCTAGACCGGAACTAGAACACACACAAGAGGAACAGGGCATAATATCTCGGCAGACCACCCTTACACATATATTGCCTTAATATGAATTCCTTACAATACACAACAATTATTTACTATACAGGTTATATGGGCAATGACAGGCTTTGGTATACAACAATTACTGGACACAATATATACAAGTGTAGTCACCGTCGGTCAGGACTATTCATCAACAATACACAGTGGTTGTAGGCACAGTCTGAACAGTCTTTATCGTACAGTCCTAATGCATCACTCGTTAGTTCTAGACTTAGGCAATTCTCACTGTATGGGCACTGTCAGCCTTCACTGTACCACAAGTATGAATAAGACATATGACACTGACACTGTCAGCCCCTGGTTCATATGGTGACACTGGGATTACACTACTGGGCTTCTTGGCCTGCTGAAACCTGGGCCAATCATGAGTGGTGCCTAGGCGTGGGAGGCTGGTTGTCGGGCGCACCCTCCCGTGAAGGGCACGGGACTACTGAAGGGGATGAGGTCGTCCGGGGGTGGCTGCGGTCTGGTGTACAGGGAGGCCCTTTCCTGGTGGGACCTCTACTGGGAGGTGGCCCTCGCGACTGGGGCCGAACAAAGCCAACAGACACGCCTGTTGTCTTCTGCTCCTGGCAGTGGGTCGTCAGCGTGATGGGCTCGGGAGGTCTCGCCCTGGAGTTCTGGGAACATCCCTGGGTGGCTGATGGCAGTCCGGCTCAGTCACCACTGAGCTGGACCGCCGTCAGGAGCTGCCTGCGGCGTCCCTTCTGGGTGGTGTCCATCAGCACCGGGCGTTGTCCAGGGGCAACCTGTAGGGTGTGGATCCCTTCTCCCCGGATAGGGCCCTGCCACCACTCCTCGAACAGCAGCTCCTCCGGGGAACTATACCTGTGAGGAGAGTGAGAGGGGTGTCCCCCTTGGCCTCCAGATAGGTGAGCCAAGCCAGAGACTTCCTCTGAAGGGGTAGTCCCAGAGACTGCGGATGAAGGGCGTACAGTGGCCGACGTCGCAGTTCTGCCTTTGCCTGGCTTGCCAGCTGACATGCATACAGTGGCCGTTACGTCCAACCCAGGGCGTACAGTGGACACCACCGCAGGGCTGGTTCCAGGGGTAGCTGCAGCCGAAGGGCTTACAGTGGCCGACCCTTCCCCGGTATGTACAGTGGCCAATACTGCGGTACTGCTTGGAACTGTCTGTGGACAAGTTCCACCCCGATCCTGGCGAGTGTTGGTCCGGCTGTGATGTAGTGCACCGGTACTGTTTAGTTGTCGTTGTCTGTGTTGAGTGGATGAGGGGAGTAGGGCCGTGGTACACCTGGACCCGTCTCGCTCGGGCCTGGCGCTCTCTCTGCTTACCCCTCCGTGGTCTCCTTCTGGGGTGGGTGTGGGGCCGTGGGTCAGTCCTAGGGTGGGTGTCTCCGCGGGTGGGTGTATTTCACATTTATATACACTTTTACCACTTTCTTTTGCCTGACAGGAGACTGTTAACGTTAACAGAAAAGTTTTTTGTTTGCAGGCCCTGGACACTCAGGGCGAGTGACGCTCTGGGGTTTGCAGCAGCTGGACACGAGCAGATATAGTAACCTTCTAGTGATTCTAAGACTTGTATTCTAAGTGGCATTGGAGAGTTCGTGAAACCTCTTACTTAACGATTAATTCTAATTACACCATTATTAATGCAACCTATGTCAATCTTAAATCAGTTTAAGATACATCCAAGATAATTTTAAGTTGCAATATGTAAAACAAATTGAAAGAGTAAGGTGTTACGAAGCCTCCTGTACCACTTAGAATATGAGTTTCCTTCACACCATGAGTGACTCTAGTCAGCTATCATTAGTGTACGAAAGTCAGTCTCCTATACAAGTTAGCTGAAGTCTCCTCTCTCTCTTAGCATACCCATCATCATCATCATCATCATCTCTAGGGGGAGCTGATGGTGCACAGTTTATCAAATTCAGGCAGCAGTTAAAAAATTAATATACACACACACACACACACACACACACACACACACACACATATATATATATATATATATATATATATATATATATATATATATATATATATATATATATATATACATAATCTGTGTTAGATTCTCGAGTCAGTCAATTTTGTTTTCCCTTTTGTACCCTTTCATCCACACAGAACTACAGCCCTGCATCCTTTATATAGTAGTTCTTAGTGACTAGCACTATTCTCGTTAATCTTTTCTTACAGCCCGGCTTTTAAGATGGAGAGGTGGCAATTTTAGACCAAGTTAGGTGGACAGGGTAGGTACGTGTATATCATGATCTGAACTGCATCTGTCCTCTGTTGCAGCTATGTGCGTGTGGTCGGCCAGGGAGCTCTATTATCGCGGCCTGTCCACCACCTGTTACCCCTACACCGCTGTCTTCACCCCACCCAATCCCCCCGACCCCACCAACACCACCCACCCACCGCTGCCCGCCACACCTGCCGTCCTCCTAATGGCCGGATCTGAGGTAACTGTAGCCCATATTTTTTTTTTTCCTATTTGATTTTTAGTTTCACTTTGCATGTTTCCTTATGTATCCTTTTTTTTTTTTTTTTTTTTTTTTGAGGGGGGTTAGTCTTGCTATGTCCAGTCGATTCTGCTCGAATCTGGAAAGGCCTTTAGAACTAAAGGCGTTAATTGTGTCATAAAAAACTTTGTAACTCCTTTGTGGTTACTTGTAGTTGAGTTATATATATATATATATTAGACTTGTGGACGAGCGGTTGTTATACTTGAGTAACTTCGTGAGTAGCTAATCTTCTTTCCCATTTGTCATGTAGTGACAGGAGAGGTAAAAAATAGTGTGGGACTATTTTTATTTGTCTTGGAAATATTAACAAGTCTCTCACACAGAGCGAAGTATAAAGTAGAGTCCCTTTAGCTATCTCTCTGTCTCGCTCTCTCTGTCTCTCTCTCAAGTTGCTAAGCCCTTCTCCCTGCGACCTGTCTCTTATATGGCTAGCATCTTTCTGCCCTCTCTTTCCTAAATTCTGGTGAAACAGGAGACGTATCACGTGTGTTCCTTGTGAGTGGAAGGTTCTAGAAGCCTGTGTGTGAGTATGTGTGTATGTGTGTGTATGGTCACTAGGCGCTGTCGTGTGCCTATAAAGCATTCCTTGAGTTAAGAGTGTGTAAGCATGTTTAGCATTGCTCGATTCTCGCAGACACAACACCTTCTCATCATCTGACTCCCTGCTTCTATCTGTCTCTCTATCTGTCTATTTATCTATCTATCTATTATGAGTTGTAATTATAATATGGAATCCTAACATATTGCTCGGTCACGCGAAAATTGCGTACCATCGACAGTTAATAGTCATAACATATTATATACACATTATATTGAACTTATAAGCTAATTAAGTGAAATACATAATATTGTAAAAGTAACATAACTGTATGAATATTGTATACATATAATATTCATAGTAAATAGTGATTATTCAGTAATATTACATTTTAAACAAGTTGTATACATATTTGAATAAATGCATTAAAAGTAAATTATTTAACTGTAATAAAGTATGTACTTGGGTTATTGTAGTGAAATGCATAACTGTGTTGGCCTTATAATTGTAGTTACATTTTGTTAATGCAACCGTTACATAAGTGTCTTGGCCTTATAATTGTAGTTAAAGTTACATCTTGTTAATGCAACTGTTACAAAAATGGTACATATTGTTTGTAGTTACATAATTGTAGTTAAAGTTACATAAAAGTTACATCTTGTTAATGCAACTGTTACATAAATGGTACATATTGTTTGTAGTTACATAATTGTAGCAAGTGTAACATAATGCAATCGTTTGTCGTTACATAATTGTTACATATCGTTTGTAGTTACATAATTGTAGTTAAAGTTACATAAAAGTTACATATTGTTAATGCAACTGTTACATAAATGGTACATATTGTTTGTAGTTACATAATTGTATCAAGTGTAACATAATGCAATCGTTTGTCGTTACATAATTGTTACATATCGTTTGTAGTTACATAATTGTAGCAAGTGTAACATAATGCAATCGTTTGTCGTTACATAATTGTTACATATCGTTTGTAGTTACATAATTGTAGCAAGTGTAACATAATGCAATCGTTTGTCGTTACATAATTGTAATAATTGCAGTCCTAACATATGCTGCGCTCGATGATAGTGATGATGTGCCATGCCACTTGCTTGTGGAGACAACAATTTGCTTTTTTGTTTGTAGTTTATGTGGTATTTTGGCATATGTAGTAACACTTACACTTATTTTCATTTGTTTGTTATGTGATCTTACTCTATTTCTCTCTTTTTTCTTTCTTACTTTTTCTTTCTTTCTTTCTTTCTTTTTTTTTTTGTATGTATTGATTTTCTATAGTGTGTTTTTGTTCGCTTGTGTACGCTTTTTCTATGTTGTTCATGGTTGCATAATTACTGGTTAATTTCCTTGGGATACTTTTTTAAAGTTTAGTTTATATTGCACAGATATTACTGAAAATGATATTATATAGTCCCATATTTTGTTATTTTATATAAAAAATATATATATATACTATATACAGTAGTAACTATATACACTGACTTGTTCTTCAATTGTACCTATCGTGGGTAATATGTGTGTCAGCACTGTGTGGAAATCATTGTCTTCACGATTGTGTTGAAGATGTTCACTCTTGCTAACGGCATTTGTGTTGGCCTTTTTTTTTTTTCTGGTTTTCCTTGTAACTTAATTTATATGTTTCCACTAGGTAGCTTTAATTAATAAATGTTAAATATAGTTCTTTTAATTGCTCACTGAGTAACTGTGATGGTATATTTTCTTTATCACTTTGTAGATATAATAATGTATAGCTGTATATATGAAACACGTATTTTATGTATGTATAAATGGTAACACTCGTTGGTAGTAAATAAATGTTATAATAAATAAATGAATATATACAGTGTAGAATATTTATTGTTGGTGATTATTTAGTGTTTGAGTTTTGCAGATAACTGAAGTAAGTATGTGTATTTAAGCTGTAACTATACAGCACGTTTTATATGTTTGTGCAGAAGCTTATTGTCTATCACTGTGTATTGTATAAATGAAGTAACTATGTAACTCACTAATTTTTACCGTGGTGGGAATGGTGTGAGTGGTGCTGCAGGTGGTGTGTTGACTGACGTGGCGTCTTTTCAGCAAGCACGCATGATGACGTCGACTTCCCACACTGGTAGCTGTGGTGAGTGAATGAGTAGCGATGAGTAACTTGAGTGAAGACGAGTGAGTAAGATGAGTTGTGAATATGGACTTGGTATTTGCTTCGTCGTCTTGACCTCTTGACTCCTGTGTCAGCATCGGGGTTTGGGTGGATGTAGCAGAGAGAGGAGGGTGAGGTCTGGTGTTTATGAGGTATGAGTCGTGTCTCACTCTTCGTTTGTTTGTTCCGTTTTTCTTTGTCGATGTTTTCTCGGTCCTTTTCTCTTGTGGTTTACTCGTTGTAGGATGAAGACTGCCGCTACTTGTAGGTGCGTGTAGAAGATTATACAGACGACTCATAGAGTTGTTACTTGTAGTTGACTGTAGATGGTTGTAGTTCGCTGGTTCGTTGTAGAAGTTGCAAGATTGTTTGTATCAATATATTGTTAAACTACTTGCAAGGCGTCCTGTGACCTCTTCGCCTCTGCATCAGCATGATGATCGGGGAGACGGAGGGGGCTGGTTGGAGAGAATATTGTCAGGAGCTGGTCGAGTTGTTGGTTGTGAGAGGTATTTTTTTGTTTTCAATCTTGATATTTTGTAGGAATTCACTGTTGATTCGTAGACGAGGTTCGTATACGTTCGCTGCTACCAAATGTCATAAAAAACTTTGTAACTCCTTTGTGGTTACTTGTAGTTGAGTTATATATATATATATTAGACTTGTGGACGAGCGGTTGTTATACTTGAGTAGCTTCGTGAGTAGCTAATCTTCTTTCCCATTTGTCATGTAGTGACAGGAGACGTAAAGAATAGTATGGGACTATTTTTATTTGTCTTGGAAATATTAACAAGTCTCTCACACAGAGCGAAGTATAAAGTAGAGTCCCGCTAGCTATCTCTCACGAAGCTACTCAAGTATAACAACCGCTCGTCCACAAGTCTAATATATATATATATATATATATATATATATATATATATATATATATATATAACTCAACTACAAGTAACCACAAAGGAGTTACAAAGTTTTTTATGACAATTGGAACCTTTATTAACCCTCCAGTACAAGAGACAGTTCTTATATTTAATGTAATGGTCGGATAAGTAACATGAATAAACTGAAAAAGACGTCATTGCACATAGTTTGTTAACTTGTGGAAGATCCCTAACCCCTTTCAGCTCTGCTGATGGCCAGGTGGTCAGATTAGAGGGCTGATTTAACTATTTACCATGGGAAGTCATTCATATTTAATATTTAATACTCATCGATTTTCATGCAAAGAGACTTAGTAATTAAGTTATGGAAGTGGTCCAATTCCATCAAGTGAAAACAAACTGACTGTAATGTGTATCAATACTGCGGTCAGCTTAGGAGGTTTTGTGGCATCTCCTTACCAGTTCGTTTCAATACACGGTGTTTTGATATTCGCTAGTGTTAACTATATTGCTGGAGGTGGACAGCGTCATGTGATGGGCTGACATAACTGGACGACTCCGCTCCCTGGTTATACAAATGTTCCTCAGGTTTCCCGCGATACTCGAAAACGAGGATGTGGGGTTTGGGAAAAGGGCAGCTTTAGCCTGCAGTCCAAGGGGTTGAAGTTCCTGATGAACATGAGGATACAACTCTTACGTTATATGCCATCTATGTCGAAAAACAATTAAACATACCGAAATAATGAGAATACTGACGTGTAACTTGCATACTAAATCGCTATGTCAGAGGTACGAAAACATTATCAAAGGCCACGAAAGTGTGAGCCCTGATACTGTAATGCCGGTAGGATTAGGTTAGTGTTATATATCTGGTTAATATGAGGAACATTCTAGAAATTAAGTGTTATGCTGTGTGATTTGGTTAATGTTTTACATCCAGAGATGTGAGGAACATTCTAGTAACGTCGACATGTCTGTGTTGTTTGTCTTCTCTCTTACCTTAGGAACTAGTTCTTGTCATTGTTGTCATTGTACATTGTTAATTTAAGTGCATTATTGCACGAGAAAACGTGAGTTCTCTTCTGGGCTCTAGAATTTTCTGAGCTGTGTTAATTGGTGGAGTCGTATGGGTATTGAAAGAGACCCTCCCGCATCCAAAATGGGTCAGTTTAGTCAGTTAGCCAGAGAGTAACGGCCAGAGTGAGTTGTGTGTGTGTGGCAGAAGTTGGTGAGCCAGTGAATAATGGACAGTGGCAGAGTTAGTGCACGCGAGGCAGCCAGTCAGAAAGGAATGACGGACAGTAAGTGGACAGTCAGTAAGTCAGTGGTGGACGGACAATGATAAAGAGTCAATGTCAGAGTTAGTGATTCAGAGTTAATTAGTGGAGGATGGAGTAGTCAGTCAGACAGTAATGAGTCAGTCACTGACTCACAGTTAGTGGGTAGTAGTGGATGAAGGAGTGAGATTATGTGAGAGAGAAAAGTTACAGTGTTTTGCAAGTGTATCTTAGCCGTGCGCATAGCATGAACAGAAGAAATATTTTGAGGAATAAAAGAAATATCGTGAGGAACTAAAGATATATTGTGAAGAACAAAAGAAATATTATGAAGAACAAAAGAACTATTATGAAGAACAAAATAAATATCAAGAAGCACAACAAGAAGTGGCATATAACAAGGTAGAGAGAATTAACCCGCCCCGTCCCGGAGACGTGAATTCACGTCCTCACATGATGTGCACTCATATCCCGGAGACGTAAATTAACGTGGCAACATTGCAAGGTCCCTAATTTGCACAATTTTCAATTTTCATGAGTGATTTCGCGAGTGATTTTTGGCATGTATACACGGGACACCTTCCTCTATTCCTCTACAAGATGCCAAGCAGGGACAATGCCTTACACCGCATAACCTCTCCCCCCCCCTGCACGCCATTGTCTCGGCAATTCACCTGTTACCTTTGACCTGGCCAATAAAGACATTCAGGGCCAGAGTGATTCCCCAATCGATGACAATGTGGAGGACAAAGTTTACATAGCATTAGAGGAAGAAACAGTCAGAAGTGATGATCAGGTAATGTGGGAAAAAAAGGTCATGAATGGTGATGAGTTAGTGAGTGAAACAATGCTTATAATGCCTATATTACTGTTTGAAAACCAATATACTCTTGTACTACATATAAATTTGTACCAAGTAAATAAATAAATACTGTTTATGAGTTGATAAAATAGTTACCCTCCCATAGAACTCGTTTTCTTTGGTGCCAGCCTGTTAGAAAACCCAGTTAGGTAAGGAGGTACTCGTACCTGGATAGAGTATTTTAAACCTCAGGTGAGCGATTTCTCTATGAATTTTCGATGTTTCTCACCAAAAGCGAATGTTTGAACCTAAAAAAAAAAAGGTCCAAAAATGTCGGGACTGGGGCGTACCACTGCCCAGAAAACGTCGGGATGGGGCGGGTTAATGACCGGGTAAGAAAACTTAGAGAAGAGGGTTCCCATATAGTGGAGGATAAAGTGAGAAGTGAAACTTGAAGTGAATGACAGGGTCTAAGTCCCTGAACAGTGTGTAGTTGAGGGTCACCACTCTGCACTCCCCTGAGGTGCCAGTAACAGGTGAACAGAGGGGGATGAAGATACTGAGGGAGTAGCATGCCGAGTGATCATTGATACAGGATCAGAGAGGCAGCTGGAAGTGATGGGTCATTGGCAGCTTTCACAGACTTCGCAGCGGCTGTTACAGATCTCTGTACTGGGTTTGGGGGACTGGTGGTTGTCGGGATTCAACAGGGAGGACAGGAAGAGACCTTGTCCGTGTTTTGCCAACATCAGGAACTCCTGCATCTTGGGTTTGGACTGCCTGGTGTTCTGATGCTGCCTGTTTGACTTCTATTCGAAGCAAATGCGGCTAGGAGGAAGGGGTGTTCCACTGAGGACCGTGGAGCATGGAAGTCTACTAATGATGATCACACAAAATACAGGTATCCCCCCGAGTTAGAGATGTGCTTCCCCGCAAGATCTATGTCACGCTGCACTCTGGCTTGGAATTGGTGGAACCCAGAAGCCATGGGATGAGAGAAGAGGGAGTGATGATGAGCAGGACCTTAGTTGACCCTATGGCAGAAGAAGTACCCGTTGTCATAGCCAACGTTCCACTTCATCCTAGTAAGATACATCAGGGCACAGTTGCAAGGTTGTGCCAAGAGGCCGATCAGGGGTCACCCAAGCTATGTATACAAGAGAAATACAGTTAAGCGACAGAAAGAACTACCTAACGACTTGGCCAGGAGTGCCCAGTGTCTGGAGTAGCCACCAATGGAGCAGCTGAGGGGACTTTTGGCGAAGTGCACTGATGTACGAGTACTTTTCGCAGGAGATATCATGGACCTAGGAAGTGCACTTCGAGTAGAGCCGAGGAACCTGCAGGGCACCAGAAATGAAAAAGGACCCGGAAGAATGTTGAAGTTGACAGCAGATCCTCACGCCATGGGACCTAGACAGCAGAGGCAACAATGACGACCCACTAATCTGGAAGTTTATGCTATATGTACTGGTATATAGGCAGGAGTATGTGGTTGCGTCGGGGACAACACAGTTTTGAGGGAGGGGCAGTGTTATGCTGGTACAGTAGAAACAGCTTAGTGTTTTATATCTGGAGATCTGAAGAACTTTTTGTTATGCCATAGGATTAGGTTAATGTTTTATATCTGGAGATATGAGTTACACTCAAATAACGTCAACATGTCTGTTTTGATTACTTTCTCTTACTTTTTGAGTTAGTTCTTGTCATTATTGTTATTGTGCATTGTCACCTTCGGCAAAGCCGACAGGTCTGTAAGTAGTACACCTGGAGGATCTTTTGTGTGTGTGTGTGTGTGTGTGTGTGTGTGTGTGTGTGTGTGTGTGTGTGTGTGCGGGTGTCTCTTCAAGGCAAGTTCAAATACCTGCTCTTGGAGAGCTCTGGGCGATATTCTTACGAAATATAAAGCTGCTCAGCTTGAAATTTTGAGTTGATTTAACATGTCAGATGATGCATCAGCTGATCCATCAGCTGACTATTAGGCAATCTTCAATTTCAGCTATAAGGAGACCATTTAGCAACTTTCTGTGAAATACAAAGTTGCTCAGCTTGAAATTTTGAGTTGGTGTGAGATCTCAGCTGTTGCATCAGCTGATGCACGCCGCAGGTCTATGAGGATAGTCTCTTCTTGTTAATTTAAGTGATTATTGCATGAGAAAATGTAGGCTCTCACCTGGGCTCTAGAATATTCTGGGCTGCGCTAGTAGGCTACCATTCAAGATGGGTCAGTTTAGTCAGTTAGCCAGAGAGTAACAGACGGGATGAGCTCTGAGCTCTGCAGCGAGTTTAGTGAGCCAATGAGTAATGGAGAGTGGCAGGAACAGTTTGTGCGGGGCAGCCAGTCAGAGAGGAGTGACGGACAGTCAGTGAAGTCAGTGAGTCAGTGGTGCACGGACAGTGACAGGGAGTCAGTGACAGTTGGTGAGTCAGACATTGAGAGATAATCAGTCAAGTAAGGTTTAGTCAGTCAGTAAGCGAATCAGTCAATCTGTGAACGGACACTGCGAGAAGTAGTGAGTGAAGGAGTAGGGTGACGTTACTGGAAAGTCAGTGTTTAGCAAATGTACCTCGACTGTGCTTAAAAGGAATAAATTAGAGAAGTGTTAGCGGCTTTTGATTAACATCCTGGCCTATCTACGCGTCGTTCTCGAAATATCAACTAATCCCAAGGTGAAACATTATGCTGCTACATTTTCAAGGAATGGGTCTCTCTCTCTCCCCCCCCCCCCATCACCACCAGTTGTTGCGGGAGATTTCGATAAAGTAGAGAGTGGCAGAATTATGTCTGAAGTACATCTGGGAATTTGGATGAAAAGTGAATGGATATATGGACAGTGGGCTATGGCTTAGGCCTACTTACCGACCCCTCTGTAATGCCCACCGTGTTAAACATTAAGAAACCGGATGATGATGATGATATTTATCAGGATGATGATGGCGATACCGGTGGTGGTTGGTATGATGATGACGGTGGTGATAATGGTGATGGTGATAATGGTGATGATGATGGTCTAGGAGGACGTTCTCCTCTTCGATTGCACAAAAAAGTTTGGCCTTCCGCATCGACATCTTGCTTTGTCCATTCCTTTATGTAAATCTCTCAGTCTCTCAGCTTACAGTGTTCTTTCTAAATAAATGTATGCTTTTTGTGTGACGGAGGTGAAGTCCTTGTATTCTGGTAAGGTGCTTTCTATGTATCATGGATAGTTCATCATTAATTCTACTTTCTATCGTTTTCTGTTATAGATGAAGCACGTCAGAGAAAACGATGAATTTTAGTTGAGCCATGACACGTTTCTATGGATTACTACTTTCAAAGTCACCCTTGATTAATTACTCTTTTATAAAGTCATAAGACAGACAGAGATATGGGTGATGTGTATGAACTGACCGAAAAATGGATAAACAAATACCAACAAACAGATATACTGAAGAACATATGTTGGAAATGCATTAATAATGATTAATGACCACCCCAAGTGTATGATTTATTAGGAAATAGGCATGAAATGCTACTTAAGATTATTAGTAACGACTGTAGCTACTCCATGTCAAACCAGGAGGACGAGAAGGATGTGAGCAAGGCTGTACTGGAGGTGTGGGGGCGACTGAGCCAGAATGCAGTGGTACCCCCCTCTCTGCTGGTGCTCCTAGCCTCCCCTGACGCCCGCCTCAACCTGCCCCCGTCCCCCCGCCTCCACCTCACCCTTCTCCAGCCCAGGGTAAGATAAGTCCTCCGGTGTTTTTGGACTAGTTACATAATCTTAGCGCCGTATTCTTATCAGCTTAGGATGTTTATGTTCTCTCTCTCTTTCTCTCTCTCTCTCTCTCTCTCTCTCTCTCTCTAGCTTGGTCCAAAATTTCCAAAGCGAAACTGCAACAAAAGATTATCATTAGAGTATGAAGCAAATCATGAAGAAATGCTCCGGAAATGATGAAGGCCATAGCATTTTTTTTTTCCTACAACGGAGCTACACTTAATAAGCTGCAATATATATATATATATATATATATATATATATATATATATATATATATATATATATATATATATATATTCTGAACAGGGTTGACATTAAAGAATAGCAACTCTTTCTTCGCTATTACTCCTTGGTTTTATGTTCGTGTGTGATTTCACTTTTTTCTAGCGTAGATTTTACAAATAGCCTACAAAAATATATGATATGGGTGTAGATTGCATAAATAACCTACAACAATGTATAGTATGGATGTACGAGAAAATCGTATAAATAACCTACTTGATTATTCTCGTATTAGCACAGAACATACAGAAATAACCCGGCAAGATTGGAAGTCCTCGAATTTGAAGAGAATCCGACCCTTAGTTAAAGCTTGTTTTCCCTTTGTTCCTTTTCATCCAGTGGTCCAACTGGGGACCTGGATGTAAGCCATCGACTGATGATCGTATTCTGGAAGAAGACTGGAACTTAGTAAAGGCTGACTGTGTTGATGACACTGTAGTAACCGAATAGCATTAACCTAACCCTTTTATTTACAACGTAAAGTATTTCCGTTTATGGTCAACTAGTTTTGTAATACATGCTGGATTAGTGAACATTTCGCGGAGGGAAACTGTCCGACTCGAAAGGAAAAGCGCTTAGTGCTTCATGGCCAGCAGTCCAGAGTAGAAGGATTAATATACCGGGCAGTTTAGGATTATGGCACGCAAAACTTACTCCTCGATGTACGGTATACGAACATAAAAGATTCATGCATTATCAGTCCTGCAAAGGATGATATCATTTTCGGACACTCGCCGTATACTGTTGCCTGAGATTCAGCCTGTGTGTGTGTGTGTGTGTGTGTGTGTGTGTGTGTGTGTGTGTGTGTTTCTCAACTCCTCCTAGGCTAATTGATGGAATTGTTTGAAACTTTCCAAGTGAGTTCGACTGTTTACTCCGAAGGTCTTCCGCTATATATAATTTTCCAACCTTCATTTAAGGGGGGGGGCCAGCCCCCCTCACCAAATTAAAATTTCTCGGAAATAGTGAAAGCAGAGCAGATATGACTTTGATATCTTAGTACATGTTGTACAATGAACTCTTACCAATAATGCGTTATTTAGGGAGCGTGAACCCCCCGTCTCATGATTCATGGGGTCAACCCCATCCCAAAAATAAAAATGATCAGAAATAAGGGAAAGTGAGCACATGGATTTCAACGAAACTTCTCAAGCCAGTTTGTCTGGTTCCTTGCCAATGTCTTCCACTACAAATAAGTTTTCACCCTTATTTTTATGGGGCCAACCCCCTCCAAAACTTATGAAAGATACAAAATACGGGAAGGAAGGCAGATATGACTTTGATATTGTAATGCTGGGTAGAATTAGGCTCGACTTCTCGTTCCTATTTCACCCAACGTGGAGCGGGGTCCTCTTTCGAGACCGAAGCTAGTGCAATAAAGAGAGGCAGGACACAAAAACTCTCGGCAACACCGTACACGTATATTACCACAGTCAGACACAGGACAATTCAGCAGATATTACAACACAATAGAGAGCAATATAAAACCTTATCTAGGATATGTGTATCTCGCAGGATACTTGCTTTCTAGATACTAATGACAACATAACAATCCTAGTGTATCAGGAGTGCAGTAAATACAAGTGCGCGCAGAGCGCGGAGGGGGGGAGGGGGGGGTTGTGATTTGTTTGGTTGGTATTTATGGCTATCGGCCACATGATAGGCCATTAAGCCAAAAAATATATATACATTATCTACACTTACATGCACTAAGCCAAAAAATATATATACATTATCTACACTTACATGCACTAAGCCAAAAAATATATATACATTATCTACACTTACATGCACTTCACATTGTACAGTATATATCCTACAATATCTATGTGCCAGTTCTCTAGAGCAGTAGAACTGCCAATTTAAGGAGACAACAAAACAGGAGCAGTAGGGCTCGAAGGCTATGGAGGCTGACAGAAGGTTATGCTGTCGAATCGCTGGAGTCCGAGTCTGAGTCAGAGTTAGGACCGGTAGATAGATGGGACTTCACGACCCCGAGGGTGTAAGAGAGGATACGGTACTCCTCGGGGCCGGTTACAGCCTGGAGGGACCCCCGGCGCAGCTCGGTGAAAGAGAGCAATGCCCGCCGATAGTCCCCTCTGGCATACTCAAGCTCGCCAGCTTCCTCTGGTGCCGAGCCCTCATAATGACGCAGCTGGTCCTCTAAGATCTCGAGGCCCAGCTGGGGGAGGGAGGCAAAGTCATCCCAAGATAACTGTCGGCCCGAGCTTGTAGGCCGTAGACTCGCCGTTGCCTGGCTCTCTGGTGGAGGACTGGTCACAGAAGGAGGCGCCACTGAGGTCACAGGGTCGTCGGGAGCAGCAACAGCAGGTGGCGAGGAGGGTGTGACATCCCCCACCTCCATGGGCACCTCAGGGAGTGGCTGAGAGGCAGAATGACGGGAGACGGCACGCCCCGACAGCTGGATCCTTGTCGGGGGAGTAGAGGGCTGCAGCTGCAGTACCCTCGGAACCAGGGAGGTGGGGGTTGCAGATGACCCAGAACGACGCTTAGGAGCTCTCCTCCCAGGCCTCCTCCTCACCACGGGTGTGGAGGAAAAAGAATCGGGAATGGAGATGGCGGGGAGCCCGTTGGCCCGGAAGATGGCAGGCAGGCGCTGGGCTAAAACTGCCAAATCTCCTCCCGAGAAGGCCTTGGCAACCTCCACACACATGGTGATGATGGTCGAGTGAGAGGAGGCAGGAGTAGCAAGTAGAGGCTGACGCTGACGACGATCACGAGGAAGGGCGTGAGGAGAGCCCCGCACTGCCTGGCCTGCAGGGCCGGTGACAGAAGCAGCTACAGGGCCCTTGACATCCTCTCCGACAACAAACTCCACCTCCTCACCAGCAGCAACAGAGGGCACAGGGTGGACAGGGTTGGGGGCCACGATGGAGGACCGGTGGAGGAACACATCCTTCCCTGTGTCCCGGCAAGTTACGAAGCCGTAACCCCTTCGGACGTGGTACCACTTAACCCGCCCAACAACCTTGGCTGCCATGGTTCTCTTCCCGTAGATGTACTTCCTCAGGTCAGGAGCTGGTTCTCAGGTCAGGAGCTGGATAGAAAGTCAGGGTTGTGACTCACTAGGAGGAGATCGGGGAGGTGCGGAGAGTGACTTAAAACGGCGAGAGAAAGTTATGGTAATATTGGAAGACGACAGATATTAGCAGGGGAGTTTATACGGTTTCTGCTAGTTAAGATACTTTGGCAATTAACTCTGAGCCTTGATTTACACTTACTTTAGTTTTAAGAGCGTGAGCAAGTAATAGAGAGGGTTTTAGGGGTAGCGTGAGGAGGGAGGGAATATTATTAATACTTCCTTTCTCGATATTCTCTCGCCGTAATGGGGGTATGTCTTTTTAGGCACAGGCTTATTAATTACATATATGTCAGAGAGGTCCTCCGGGTATAGTCCATAGAATCTCGCTTCACAGCGTGGGGAAAATGTGAAATACTCTTAATACTACTTTCACAATATTACTTCGCGGCTAGCCAATAGATCTTGTTTCAGTGTGGGAAGAGATAGAACACTATTGACATTCCTTTCTCACAGTCTTCCTTCACAGCAATGGGGGTATGTCTTATAGATATCCGGGGTGGCACTCGCACATATATTCACTCAGATCTTAGTCCACATTCTCGACCTGTAACTTCTCATTGTGATCTGATTTACCCCGATATGCATTACATAGATTCACTGCACAATACTTATTCTAGGAGAGAGAGAGTCACACTTAACCTAAATCACTTATGTTACATTATCACCCGTATTCTCTTAGGGAGGAAGACAGGGGCACGACATTGGTGATCCGGCTGAGCTCGGGGCACCGTCAAGGCAGGGCAAGCCAAGAGGGCACGGGGCGGCTCGCAATGGCGTCCTCTCGTGTCCGGGACTCCCTGTGGCTTCCGGACTGAGCTCCGGCGTAAGGCCCTTGGGACTGGGACCAAATAGGTCCCAGAACCTCTGTGTCAGGTCCCGGCGTCGTGGGGGCGTGGAGAGGTCTCGCCCGGGTGTCCTGGGGAGGGCCGAGAGAGACTGCGGGCTGCGGTCTCCAACGTCTAGAGGCGCCGTCGGGGGAGGACTGCGGCAGCGACTTTCACTGGGACCCGACAGGTGTGTCTGCTCTAGAGCCAGGCGTAAAGAACAGAGACCGGGGGAGGCGAGGAGGTCTGTCCGGGATGTTCTGGGACAGAGAGCCTGGATTTCAATCTCCGGCCGTGGAGACGTCCCTCTCCTTTGCACGCCCTGGGAGCGACCATAGATCGTCTCTACCTGGACACTGGGGGAGCGACCATTGATCGTCTCTACCCGGACACTGTGGGAGCGACCATTGATCGTCTCTACCTGGACACTGTGGGAGCGACCATTGATCGTCTCTACCAGGACACTAAGGGAGCGATCATTGATCGTCTCTACCTGGACACTGTGGGAGAGACCATTGATCGTCTCTACCGGAGCACTAAGGGAGCGACCATTGATCATCTCTACCTGGACACTGTGGGAGCGGCCATTGATTGTCTCTACCGGAACTAAGGGAGCGACCATTGATCATCTCTACCGGAACACTAAGGGAGTGACCATTGATCGTCTCTACCTGGACACTGCGGGAGCGACCATTGATCGTCTCTACCGTAACACTAAGGGAGCGACCATTGATCGTCTCTACCGGAACACTGCAGGAGCGACCATTGATCGTCTCTACCTGAACACTGCAGGAGCGACCATTGATCGTCTCTACCGAAACACTTTGGGAGCGACCATAGATCGTCTCTACCAGAGGGGCGCTGTCTGGATTTTAGTTCTAATTCCACCCCTAGCTAGCTCAGTGATTCCGTCACGCGAAGGTAGTGTCTTTCGCCTACGGTGGCGGTGGCGTGGTGGCTGCATGTCACAGGGGCGCACGGCCCGGGCTGACATGCGTCGTTGTTGCCCGGAGTGGTGGTGGCTGGTGGCGGCTACCCCGTGGGGTCCGTGTGGGGGTGTCAGCATGCTTGTGGGCAAACTCTGTTGTTCCTGGTTCGCCCTGTCGTCGGGGATACTATGGTATTCTTCGGGAGTTTCCTCGGGAGCACTGTTAAAGCCATGCATTTCACCACCCTGTTCTTGTAAAAAGTCACGTCCTCGTGGCTGGAGGTGGAACGCTAGTGTGTTGGGAGTGGTGTAGACGGGCTGGAGGTGTCGCAGTGTGTTCTGCCAGGCGACAGTGTAGGAATCTTCCTCTTGTGCGGGGTCGTAGGTGAGGAAGAGTGCGGAGGGGGCGGTGGTCGACTGGAGGATGTTTAACAGGTGGTGTGGCCCGCGGAGTCGGTTGTTCCTGGTAAGGGTAGGGGCCCATACGGCCCGCTTGATCCTCATGTTGCTTGGTGTGGCTGTCAGTGTGGTTGGAGGCTGAATGCTGGATAGTGTGGGTGAAGGCCGGGTTTTGTGTCGTGGTAATGCGGCGTTGAGTCTCTGGGGAGTACAGATAGAGGGGATTTGGGCCTGGTGTAGCTTGATGGTGTGAAGTCATGGAGAGGTGGGTGGTGTAGGGGTGTGTGAGTATCGGGCGGGTGGGCGTGAGAGGCGGCCTGAGCGGGTGGTGGTGGTCTTGAGGGTTGGGGTGGGGGGAGAAGTGGGCATTGGAGGTGGGCGTGTTGTCTTGCGTGCCGCGGGCATGGTGGAACGTGGTATTGGTGGAGTGGGCGTACGGATGGTGGGTGGGGGAAGGGGGGTCATAGGGGGTTGTGGGGAGGGTGTGGTGGTGTGGGCGGAGGAGGTGGGAGTGGGCAGCTGGGATGGGTGTGTTGTTTTGCGTTTGGGGGTGCGGTGGGGCATGGAGTGGGCGGAGTGGGTGTACAGATGGTGGGTAGGAGAGGGGGGGTGGTAGTGGGTTGGGAGGAGGGAGTGGTGGCATGGGCGGGAGATGTGGGAGTGGGGATTGAGGGGGAAGCTATGGAAGGAAGGGGCGAGGGTGAGGGAGGGGTGGCGGGGGAGGTGTCAGGTGAGGTGCCGGGGGTGGGGGAGGTAGAGGCGGTAGTGGGGGCGGGGTGGGAGGGTGAGGAGGAGACGTAGCACTCATATACGGCTGTAGATGGTGGGGCGGGGGTCGGAGGGGGCTGGGGGTGTGGGGTTGGGGTGGGGGAGGTGGGCGTGCGGAAGGGGCGCACGTGCCGGTTGCGGAGGGTACGGGGAGTGCCGTGGTAGCCCACGACCACCTGGTACGGGTTGGGGACTTTGGTGATGGTGTGGGGGCCCGTGAAACGGGGGGCGAGCTTGTGGGGGGTGGGAAGTTGGGCGACGACGACTGTGTCGCCTGGTTTGAAGGGGTTGGTGGCTGTGTTGGGTTCAAGGTCTAAACTCCTCTGTAGGTGGTATATTCGCCCTTTTAGCAAGTGCAGCGGGTCTGTGGTGGGAGCAGAAGTGGGCAGTTGCAGATGATGGCATAGGGGTAGTAGGAGGGGGGTTTCGCCAAAGATCCTTTCGTGGGGGGAAACTCCGTCTTCCCGGGGGCACGAATTCATGCCCCACTGGACAATTTTCACGTGTGCCGGCCAATCGTTGTCTTTCGTAGCCTCAATTCTGGTGCGTAGCTGATTGACCAGGGCACGATGGTTACGTTCACATACCGCGTTCCCTTGGGGCCAGTATGGTGAGGAGTGGGAAATCTCGTATCCAAAAATCCTGGCCAGTTCTTCCCAGACTTTTCTGGAGAACTCGGGGGCATTATCGGAATGGATGGCTTGGGGAATGCCAAAGTAAGGGAACACGTGTCGGAGTAAGGCATAGGCGACAGCGACGGCGTGATGTTCCTTAGCGGGGCAGGCTACTACGAATTTGGAGTACGTGTCGACAAAAGTGATCACGTATTTATATCCAGATTTGGGGGGGAGAGGGCCTACTACGTCGGCTGCCAGGAGTTGCCAGGGCTTGTGGGCGGTGATATGGCCAGATGGCCCGGCGGTCCGGGTAATGTCTTTCCCAAGCGCACAGGCACGGCAAGTCTGAATAATTTCCTTGGCAAGGGTGGAGGGGTTCGGGGCCCAGTAAATGTCATTGAACACCTGTAGTAATTTTTTGGTGCCCAAATGGATGCCGTTGTGGGCGTGTAAATGGCGTAGGGTGTCGTGTGCCGCATCAGGGCCCAAGAGAATGTGCCCGGACGGGGTTAAAAGGTGGTCGCCCTGTCGGCACAGCTTGGGAAACAGGTGAGCTGGGATCCAGGGGGGCCGTTCCCTGTGGTGCCAGAGTTTCAGCAGGTCAGGGTCTGGTTGGACCGCGTGGATGGGAAGGCGGGAGAGGGCATCTGCATTGGTGTGGAGCTTTCCGGGCCTGTATGAAATCTCGTACTGAAACTCCTCTAGGGTGTCACGCCACCGGACGATTTGGCCGTTATGGGAGTCTGATTGTCGCAGCCACTGGAGTGCTTGGTGGTCGGTTATTATCGTGACTTGGGTCCCGGAAAGATAAGCCCTGAAATATTGGAGGGCCCAGATTATGCCGAGGCATTCTCGCTTGGTGGCGGCATAATTTTTCTCGGCCGGATTCAGAGTGTGGCTGGCACATGCGATAATGTGTTCCCGGCCGGCCTGTACCTGGGCTAGGACGGCGCCGATCGCGTTAAGGGAGACGTCCATGTAGAGGCGAAAAGGGAGGGCATAATCGGGAAAGGCCACGATGGGGGCCGAGATAAGCTTGTCTTTTAGCTGTTGAAAAGCAGCTCATCGATCCTCGGTCCAGAGGAAAGGTTCCCCTTTTCGTGTCAGATCGTGAAGAGGCTTAGCGATCTGTGCAAACCCCTTCACGAAGAGGCGGTAGTAGGACTTGAGTCCCAGGAAGGCACGGACGCCGTGGACATCCTGCGGAGGTGGTATGTCCGCTATGGCACGAAGCTTGTCGGGATCTGGAGAAATTCCTGCTTGGGAAATAGTATGGCCTAGGAACGAGACAGTTTTCGCGGCCAGGACACATTTGGATGGATGTAGCTTGAGGCCTGCCTGGCGAATTCGGGTGAAAACTTGACGGAGGCGCTGCAAGTGGTCGGCCCAGGTCTGGCTAAAAACAATGACGTCATCAAGATAGGCTAAACATATCTCCCAAGTGAGGCCGCTCAAGACATATTCCATTAGTCTGGAGAATGTGGCAGGGGCGTTGCAAAGACCGAATTGCAGGACATTAAATTCGTAATGTCGGCCATTACTGGCGGAAAAGGCCGTCTTGCCTCGATGATCCGGGTGGACGGGGACCTGCCAATATCCAGACTGGAGGTCGAGGGTAGAAAACCAAGACGCCCCGTAGAGGGAGTCTAGGGAATCGTCAATGCGGGGGAGGGGGGTGGCATCCTTAATTGTGACGTCGTTCACGCGGCGGTAGTCGATGCAAAACCGCATCGTGCCGTCTTTCTTTTTTACTAGAACGACGGGGGAGGACCGGGCTGGTGGAGGGGGAGATAACACCTGCCTCTTCCATTTCGCGCACCTGGCGGTCCTACTCTTCTCTCTGTCGGGGGTTCTTGCGTCGGGAAGGTTGTCGTATTGGTGGGCCTGTCGTATGGATCTCGTGTGACAGGTACATAGTATGCCTTATATCTGCGGGTCCTGTCGCAAACAAATCCTGGAAATCCAGGAGGAGGCAGCGTAAGGTGTCTGACTGTTGATTGGAGAGATGGTCAGGGATGGGGGGAGGGGGGGCGGGGTGGTGGGAGGGGGACGGGGCTCAGGGCTCGGCTTCCTCCATCTCTCCGATGATAAGCCCTTTGGGGAGGGTGAGAGGGGACGGGGCGAGATTGGCGATGCGGATGGCGGCGTGGTGGGGAGGGGGGAAGGTAGGGGACACAAGGCAGGGAGAAAGGGGTCTGGAGGGGAGGAGAGGGGAGAACAAAACGGATGGACCTGAGGGCCTGTTCAGGGGCACCCATGCCTCATGGTGTGAGGGGATGGTAACAGCGGTGGAGATGGTGGCAGGGAAGGAGGGGGCTGGAGTGGGTGGGGAAGCGCTGGGGGAGGGGGAGAGGGAGGTGAAGAAGGGGGGGAAGAGAGGGGGCACTGGGGGAGGGGGAGAGGGAGATGAAGAAGGGGGGGAAGAGAGGGGGCACTGGGGGGGGAGGGTGAGTCCTCCGGCCGGGGCCGCGGCGCGCATGTGCAAACGGCTGGGGTGGAACGGGATGGGGGGCGGAACTGGAGTTGTCGGTGGCGACAGTCGATCGTGGCTCCAAGTTTTTGAAGTAAGTCTAGCCCTAAATATCCGTCATAACTCCGGCAACGATGAATGGGTGTTGGACGGACACTGGCTGGTGGGTGTCGACCCGTAGGGCCCGAGTTTCCCCACGGATGGGCAGGGGGCCATCCCCCGCGTCCACAAGGTGAGTGGTAGTAGGGCGGAGTGGGCCAAACCGTGATTTGTAGTGGGAGAAATAATGGCTGTAAAGCCAGGATCTGGCTGCTCCCGTATCAACTAGTAGTCTGGCCTTCACGCCATTTATTTTCATCTTGTTGTATACTGGGGGGCGATACTTAGGGGTGATGGCCCCCGCCACCGTGGGTTGGTGCAGGGGCGGGCCTAAAAATCCAGCTGGCTAGGGCTCTTGTGCTCCTGTTCCTGCTCTAGTTCTCCTGGAGGGAGTTCGTCCACGGGCGCCAGCTCATCCCCTGGGGCCTCGCCTTCTAGGTCGGACACTTTACGAGAACCCGGGTTTGTGATTCTGCGGCGAGCAGCTTTCAACTGGTCCCGTATGTCGAGAAGGGGGCAGCGGGAGTTGCAGGCTGTGAATTCCCACAGGTTGATCAGAATTAGGTTCGGGTTTTCTCACGGGGCGGGCCGCCGACGGGAGGGGTGTGTCGTGGGTGGGCTAGGCGTCGGGGTCGGGCTGGTATGGGGCAGAGGTGGACGCGGTGTGGCTGGGGGAGCCGGGGGTCGGGTGGGGAATTTCTTGACAACATTAATTTGTTGTGGAGAAGGGCAGGCGGTCAGGAGGCGCCGTATCAGCTGTATATCTCTATCTATATCTCCTGCTGGGTCATGGATAGTAAAGTGTTGCTTCACAACACTTGGGAGTACTCGGAGCAGAGTATTAAATGTATGCTGATCCCGGGTTTCTTCGTCTGCCTCCGGGTAGCCAGCAGTAACCAGGCGTCTTGCCTGTAACAGGGTATTATCTAAATCCCCGTCATATGCAAAACTATCCAATTTGGATAGAGCCACCACTTTCCCTAACGATGGGGTGATGGCTTGGACAGCAAACTTGGTAAAGTTCTGCCAGGTGAGTTCTGGGACGATTTTCGGCGCAATGTTTGCTGCGGCTTTACCCAGTAGTGGTAGTGTGACTGCAATTTTTTGTTGGTCATTTTCAAAGCCAATATCTAGTAAGGGTTTAATTATTGCAAGATATGTGTGTATGTCGTACTGGTCAGGGTCAAACTTGGGTAACTGAACGTGCAGTTTAGTTGCCATTTTTCCAAATATTTCCTGCTTACCTCTCTTCTACGCTCGGATCTAGAACCACCGCTGGCCACCAGTGTAATGCTGCGTAGAATTAGGCTCGACTTCTCGTTCCTATTTCACCCAACGTGGAGCGGGGTCCTCTTTCGAGACCGGAGCTAGTGCAATAAAGAGAGGCAGGACACAAAAACTCTCGGCAACACCGTACACGTATATTACCACAGTCAGACACAGGACAATTCAGCAGATATTACAACACAATAGAGAGCAATATAAAACCTTATCTAGGATATGTGTATCTCGCAGGATACTTGCTTTTTAGATACTAATGACAACACAACAATCCTAGTGTATCAGGAGTGCAGTAAATACAAGTGCGCGCATAGCGCGGAGGGGGGGAAGGGGGGTTGTGACTCACTAGGAGGAGATAGGGGAGGTGCGGAGAGTGACTTAAAACGGCGAGGAGAAAGTTATGGTAATATTGGAAGACGACAGATATTAGCAGGGGAGTTTATACGGTTTCTGCTAGTTAAGATACTTTGGCAAATAACTCTGAGCCTTGATTTACACTTACTTTAGTTTTAAGAGCGAGAGCGAGTAATAGAGAGGGTTTTAGGGGTAGCGTGAGGAGGGAGGGAATTTTATTAATACTTCCTTTCTCGATATTCTCTCGCCGTAATGGGGGTATGTCTTTTTAGGCACAGGCTTATTAATTACATATATGTCAGAGAGGTCCTCCGGGTATAGTCCATAGAATCTCGCTTCACAGCGTGGGGAAAATGTGAAATACTCTTAATACTACTTTCACAATATTACTTCGCGGCTAGCCAATAGATCTTGTTTCAGCGTGGGAAGAGATAGAACACTATTGACATTCCTTTCTCACAGTCTTCCTTCACAGCAATGGGGGTATGTCTTATAGATATCCGGGGTGGCACTCGCACATATATTCACTCAGACCTTAGTCCACATTCTCGACCTGTAACTTCTCATTGTGATCTGATTTACCCCGATATGCATTACATAGATTCACTCCACAATACTTATTCTAGGAGAGAGTCACACTTAACCTAAATCACTTATGTTACATTATCACCCATATTCTCTTAGGGAGGAAGACAGGGGCACGACATTGGTGATTCGGCTGAGCTCGGGGCACCGTCAAGGCAGGGCGAGCCGAGAGGGCACGGGGCGGCTCGCAACGGCGTCCTCTCGTGTCCGGGACTCCCTATGGCTTCCAGACTGGGCTCCGGAGTAAGGCCCTTGGGACTGGGGCCAAATAGGTCCCAGAACCTCTGTGTCAGGTCCCGGCGTCGTGGGGGCATGGAGAGGTCTCGCCCGGGTGTCCTGGGGAGGGCCGAGAGAGACTGTGGGCTGCGGTCTCCAACGTCTAGAGGCGCCGTCAGGGGAGGACTGCGGCAGCGACTTTCACTGGGGCCCGACAGGTGTGTCTGCTCTAGAGCCAGGCGTAAAGAACAGAGACCGGGGGAGGCGAGGAGGTCTGTCCGGGATGTTCTGGGACAGAGAGCCTGGATTTCAATCTCCGGCCGTGGAGACGTCCCTCTCCTTTGCACGCCCTGGGAGCGACCATAGATCGTCTCTACCTGGACACTGGGGGAGCGACCATTGATCGTCTCTACCCGGACACCGTGGGAGCGACCATTGATCGTCTCTACCTGGACACTGTGGGAGCGACCATTGATCGTCTCTACCGGGACACTAAGGAATCGACCATTGATCGTCTCTACCTGGACACTGTGGGAGCAACCATTGATCATCTCTACCGGAGCACTAAGGGAGCGACCATTGATCGTCTCTACCTGGACACTATGGGAGCGACCATTGATCGTCTCTACCGGAACTAAGGGAGCGACATTGATCGTCTCTACTGGAACACTAAGGGAGCGACCATTGATCATCTCTACCTGGACACTGCGGGAGCGACCATTGATCGTCTCTACCAGAACATTAAGGGAGCGACCATTGATTGTCTCTACCTGGACACTGTGGGAGCGACCATTGATCATCTCTACCGGAACACTAAGGGAGCGACCATTGATCGTCCCTACCTGAACACTGCGGGAGCGACCATTGATCGTCTCTACCGAAACACTTTGGGAGCGACCATAGATCGTCTCTACCAGAGGGGCGCTGTCTGGAGTTTTAGTTCTAATTTCACCCCTAGCTAGCTCAGTGATTCCGCCATGCGAAGGTAGTGTCTTTCGCCTACGGTGGCGGTGGCATGGTGGCTGCATGTCACAGGGGCGCACGGCCCGGGCTGACATGCGTCGTTGTTGCCCGGAGTGGTGGTGGCTGGTGGCGGCTACCCCGTGGGGTCCGTGTGGGGGTGTCGGCATGCTTGTGGGCAAACTCTGTTGTTCCTGGTTCGCCCTGTCGTCGGGGATACTATGGTATTCTTCAGGAGTTTCCTCGGGAGCACTGTTAAAGCCATGCATTTCAGATATCTTAGTACGTGTTGTAGAATGGGCTTCTATCCACTAGGTCCTCCTCCTCCTCCTCAGTGAGTGTATATTGGGATATCACCCCTTCACATATGCCACCACTGCGATCATGTGGCTTTGACATCGGGTTACAAGCTTCTTCTATGACGCAATAATATTATTCTGTAGTTCAAATTGTCATGCATATCTGAGGATTGAGTATACACATTCCATGCGTTGTCTGAATGAGGAACAAACTGTACATCTACATTATTTATATATGTTCGTGTGGCCTGTAGTATACCATTCGTGTACAGTGAACGACCTACGCCAACTGGAAACCATCTAAGGACGTCGGTATGCTCACCTCCAGAAGACGTGGTTTCCCGGTGCTTTGGCCAAACTAAAACACATAAGTCGTCAGCCGCCGCACAGGGACAATACCACTTTTCACTGCTCGTCTATAAACCCTATAGGCATACCATCAAAGCACACCTGTTATTTCATCACACCTTCCCTGAGTCAGAGTATATGTCAACCTTGACAGATCAGTACTATTACCTTGGTGACAGATGGTAACATGTGAGGACTGTTGGACATCGAGAAATGTAACTGGATTCATTAAGACAATTTTACATAAATAAATGAATAAATAAATAAATAAATAATAAAAAGAAAATACTGTAAATAAATAAATAAATAAACAGAACAGGTGATTCCCTCAGCTGAATACAAGCGATACACGGCAATCTGAATAAAGTACCAAAGTGAAGTCCTTGACTTCAGAAACATTAAGTTCACCAGGTTCAGGGCAGCTTTCGTGTTGACCAGTGCATGGACTCCCTCACGCAAAACGTGGAGTACAAAACAATTACTCGTATTATCGTTGGTGCATTTCACTATCTTCGGTCGCTTTGCTCTGTTAATCATGTGAGCTATTTGCATAATAAATCACAGATTTCAGAACAACTGCATCTGAAAACTGTCTGCATTTTGTGTCAGTGGAAGAAGGTCTGTTATTATATGATAAATCATTATATGGTAAATAGGGAGTAGACTGTAGCATCAGTCGAAGAGGGTGGTACTCCCAAGGTGGATGGAAAGCTGATGACCGGGAGAGCTGGAGTTCCCGTTTCATCAGCCCTCTGGACTAGCTTCTGATCATCCCCCTTTGCTGAGCTTTTTCAGTGTTTCAGTAACAAAGAGAGTAGGCCAGCATGCTCTCCAATACAAGTTCTTCTGTCAACACTATACTACGCGCACATTACATATTACACCTCCTATTCATAATTTAACCCCTCCCCCCCAAGAAAAAAGGCGTCTCACAACCAAGCCTCGGAGTCCCCAAGGGGGTTGCCGTAAAGCCCGCACCATCTGCCCCTCTCCCGGTATTGACCAAGCGAGATGCCTGGAACCACTGTCTGACTCACTTCTTCATTTCTGCAACATTCACTTCCTCTCCTCTAAATTTCTCTCTGTTGAAAACCACGTCTCCTCCTCTAAACCTCACCTTCTCATCCTAACTGAGACTCAGCTGTCTGAGATGACTGATAACAAACCCATCTCTGTATCCTCCTACTTTCTCTATACTCATTTCAAACCCAAAGGAGGCTGTTGTGTACATGTTCGCACCAATATATCTTGCTCTATGTGTTCCTGAACTTGAATCTTCTGAATTCTCTACTCTCCGGCTTCGGCTTTCCTGTCATTCTCTGACTAAATGTATTTGTGTTGTTTTCTTATCTCCTAATGCTACTGACTATGAAAAATTCTTCGACTATAGTGCTTCTAAGATGGAACACATCCTATCAATTTCTCCTTTCTCTGAAACTCCATTCTGGGAGACTTCAATGTTCACCACCACCTTTGGCTCTCCTCTCCTTTCACTGATCCACCTGATGAACAAACCTACATCTTTTCTTTCATTAGAAACCTAGAGCAGCTTGTACAGCACCCTACTCGCATCCTTGACCACCTTGGAAAGAGTTCCAGCATACTTGACCTCTCCCTTACAACTAATCCTTTTGTTTACATTGTTAATCTTTCCTCTCCGTTGGGCTCCTTTGATCACAACCGTATCACCTTATTCTGTCCTATCACTCAATTAAGGACTGTGGACCCTCCCAAGAAACGTCGGTTGTGGCACTTTGGACCTGCCGAATGAGAGGCCGTCAGGCAGTACTTCTTTGATTTTCCCTGGAATGAGTATTGCTTCCATGGCAGAGAGCCATCTGAGTGTGCCTTGCGCATTACGGAGGTTATTCTCTCGGCCATGAAAGCATACAATCCTTTCTCATATCCTATGACTAATGCAGAAAAAAAAATGTATTTTTTCATGCTTGTTCCAGTGATATCCACAACAAGGAGAAGGCCTACAAGAGGTACCGGAGCTAACCCATCCCTGAATATGTTCTCTTTTAATGTTTCTGCCCGGAATGGTGCTAAGTCTGTTCTTCACCCTGCTAAGAATAATTTCTTTCGTACTAAATGCTCTCAACTCTCCAACTTGAATGCTTCACGCTCCTTTTGGCACCTTGCCAAAAACTTTTCTAACAACTTTATCTCATCATCCTTCCCTCCTCTTTTCCACAGCGATAGCTGTGTAGCTATTTCATCTACAGATAAAGCAGAGCTCTCCGCTCAGGCTTTCTCCTCCAGTTCCACCTTACATAGTTCCGGTGTTGTTCCTCCATCACTTCCCTTCTGACTCCCTCAAGGCTGACATTGAAATTTCTTCAACCGATGTATTTTCTGCCATCATTGGCCTCAGTACTAACGAGGCATATGAGCCTGATGGGGTCACTCCTGTTGTCCTCAAGAACTTTCTTCTGTACATACACCCAGCCTAGGTAAACTCTTTTGCCTTTGTCTGTCAACTTGTACCTTTTCTTCTTGCTGGAAGTTTGCTCTCATTCAGCCTGTCCCAAAGAAAGGTGACCATTCCCAGCCCTCTACCTATTACTCAGTTGCTTTAACATCCTGTGTTTCAAAAGGTTTCGAGTCTATTCATAACAAAAAAAATAATAAATAATATAAATAAAGCATCTTTCCTATCACAGCCTTCTTTCCAATCGTCAGTATGGGTTCCGCCAGGGATGCTTCACTGGCAGTCTTCTCACCTACTTTTCAGACTCCTGATCATCCTCCTTTCGGAACTTTGGCGAAAGCTTTACCATTGCACTTGACATCTCACAAGGCTTTCGATCGAGTTTGGCATAAATCTTTAATTTCCAAACTGCCCTCCTACGGTTTCCATCCTTTAATCTATGTCTTCATCTCTAGCTTCCTTTCTGGTCGTTCTACAGCTGCTGTTGTAGACGGCCACCGATCTTCTCCTAGAGCTATCAATAGTGGTGTTCCTCAGAGCTCTGTCCTATCACCAAATTTTCCTTTTATTTTTCAGTGACCTTCTAATCTGTACATCAAACACCTGTCCACTCGTACGCTGATGACTCCACCCTCCACCTTTCCATTCGCTTCCCACAGCGTCCATCTCAGCAAACAAGGGATAAGGTTATGGTACACCTAATGTCTGACTTAGCTCATATCTCTGACTGGAGTAAAAGTAATCTTGTTTTTAATGCATCAGAAGCTCAATTCTTATATTTATCAATCGACAAAAACTTCCGCAAGAGTACCCTCTAATTTTTAAGAATATCCAGCTCAGTCCTGCATCATCTATAAACGTACTTGGAGTTTCATTCTCTCGTGATCTATCTTGGAATGACCATATAACCTCTTTCGTAAAATCTGCTTCCAAGAGTTTAGGTATGGTAAGCCAACTCTGTGCCTTCTTTACCCGTGCACAGTTGTTGACTTTATATACGGGTTTTATTCGCCCCTGTGTAGAGTACAACTCTCACGTATATGGAAGCTTCCCACGTACAGCTCTTCTCAACAAGGTGGAGTCAAAAGCATTTCGTCTCATTAACTCTCCTCCTCTTACTGGCTCCCTTCAACCTCTGTATTTTCGCCGCACTGTTGCATCTTTATCTCTTTTCTATCGCAGCTTCAATGGTCACTGTTTCTCTGAACTGTTTCCTTGCATCCCTCCATCACTACTGCGGACGTGTAGCACCCGTCTAGCAACGAACTCTCATCCCTTTTCTGTTCAGCTTTCTAATGCAAGAGTAAACAGTTACTCTCAGTCCTTCATGTATGGAACAGGTCAGCTCTGGAACTGTTTCTCTCTGTCTGTATTTCCTACTGTCTATGATCTCCAGCCTTTCAAACACAGTGTGTCCAGGAATTTCGAAATGAACGGATCTTGAATTTGGCTCTCTGTTATCTTTTTTTTTTTTCTTCCTTGGGAGGGGGAACAATTTAGTCTCTTGGTTTTTGGTTCCTTTTTCCTTGCATTATCTCTCTCTCTCTCTCTACATATATATATATATATATATATATATATATATATATATATATATATATATATATATATATATATATATATATATATATATATATATATACAGTATAGATAGATAGATAGAAAGATAGATAGGTAGATAACTAGATAGAGAGATACGGATACTGTATATATATATATATATATATATATATATATATATATATATATATATATATATATATATATATATATATATATATATATATATCATCATCAGCCACAACTAGTCCACCGCTGAACAAAGGCCTCCCCCAGCCTTTTCCACGAATTCCTTGACTGAGCCAATCTTTGCCACGTTTTCCCTGCAAATTTCTCTATCTCATCTCTCCATCTCCTGTCTGGCCTTTTTCTGCTACGCTTACATTCTCTTGGTGTCCAGTCAGTCAGCCTCTTGCTCCATCGGTTATCCCTTATTCTTGCTATATGGCCTGCCCACCTCCATTTCTGTTCTTTTATAACTTCTATAATATCTTTGACTTTAGTATGCCCTCTCACCCAAGTTGATCTTTTCCTGTCTCTTAAAGATATTCCCAACATTGACCTTTCCATTCCTCACTGAGAACGGATTAATTCATTTTCCATTGATTTTGTTAGTTTCCATGTCTCACAACCATACGTCATAGCTGGAATTATGCATTCGTTATATACTTTTCGTTTCATACAAACTGGCAAGCTACTTTTCATAATGTCTCTATGTTTACCGAAAGCTTTCCATCCAATTGTAATGCGTCTTTTTATTTCGCTATCATGATCTTTCGTTAATTTTAGTATTTGTCCCAAGTGTGTCTGGCAATAGATAGATAGATAGTTGTGCTCCTTAACTTCTTAAAGAATTTCATCGGTTATTCTGATGACGCTCTTTGGTGTTTGTGGATTAAACATTACTTTAGTTTTACTTCGGTTCATCTTCAGTCCTTCTTTCAGACTTTCTCTGTTCAAGTCATTTAACATTTCTTGCAATGCCTCCGCTGTTTCTGAGATTAGGACAATGTCATCTGCAAATCTTAAATGGTTTAGCTTTTCTCCATCAATGTTCACTCCTTTGTTTTCCCAGTCTAGCTTTCTGAAAATACTTTCTAGGCATGCTGTAAATAATTTTGATGAATTTGTATCTCCCTGACTCACGCCCATCTCAATCTTAATTTTTTCTGAGTCCTTATGTAATTTAACTGTAGCAGTTCCCACTTTATAAATGTTCTCGAGCAGGTTTACAATGTTCTCATTCACTCCTTGTTCTCGCAATCTATTTATAATTGCTATGTGCTCCACTGAGTCGAAAGCCTTTTCGTAATCAACAGAACCTAAGCACAGTGGTTTATTATATTCTGTAGTTTTCTCAATTAGCTGAATCACTGTGTGCAGATGATCAATGGTCGAATATCCGCATCGGAATCCTGCCTGTTCACGAGGTTGGTTTTCCTCCAAAATTGTTGTTATTCTGTTCGTAGGGACTTTAGTGCAGAGTTTGTAAATGACTGACAATAAGCTAATGGGTTGATAGTTACTAAGATCTTTTGAGTCACCTTTTTTGTAGAGTAAAATAACTATTGCATTACACCATGTTTTGGAAATTTTCTTCTGTTTTATGCAGTGGGTAAATAAGTGAGCAAGCCTATTTTGTACTTCTACTCCGGCATCCAACAGTAAACCTGTTACTATTCCATCTTCTCCCGGAGCCTTCCCTCTTTTCATATTTTTAAGACAAATATTTACTTCGTCTGGTGTTACCTCAAGTATTTCACTTGTGTCAACTGAAAAGTTAGCTATTCGTACTACTGTCTTTGATGCATACAGTTCTTTGTAAAATTCTTCAACTCTCTTCACCATCTTATCTCTGCATTTAATGATTTCACCGTTTTTTTTTCTTTCAGTGATGTCATTTGTCGCTTTCCTAGTGTCATTTTACTTCGGACCTGTTTCAGACTGTTTCCATTTTTGATGGTTTCTTTGATCTGATCCATGTTTCTCTTTCTTTTTTCTTCTCTTTTTCTTTTGTTGATAAGCTTATTTAATTCTGCTCGTTCTATTTCGTCTTTCTTTGTATTTACTTTCGTTTCCTTTCGTTTTTTCATGAGCTCGAGTGTTTTTTCTGAATACTTCCGGCTTTGGTTGTATTAGGTTTTCCTACTGCCTCTGCTAGTTCTCTTAGCACTTTTGTTAGTCTGTCATTCAGCTCATCAGTGTCACATTCAGCATTACTGAGAGCTTGAAATCTGTTCCTTATTTCCAACTGAAAGGCTGCTTTGTTTTCGTTTACTATTATTGGGCATATATTTTATCTTTAATCATCTTCTTTCTTTCATTTCTGAAACTTGAATCTGGCTGTGCAACCCACCATTCTATGATCACTACCTATATTTACTTTGTTGATAACTGTGACATTTGTGATCGTGTTATTCTTATTTGCTATAATGAAGTCGATTTCATTCTTTGTTTCTCCATTTGGGCTTCTCCAGGTCCACTTTCTTCCTGTTCTTTTGTGGAAGAATGTGTTCATTATTCTCATGTTAAACATTTCAGCAAAATTTACCAGCATTTCTCCTCTTTCATTCCTTTCTCCCACTCCAAATTTTCCCATACATGTCCGGTGCTTCTCCATTTTTTGACTTCCCAACTTTTGCATTGAAGTCTCCCATGAGTATAGTATACAGTATGTTGTCTTTTCTTCTTCCATAATCTGGGAGATGTCATCATAGAATGTTTCTATTTATTCATCTAGGCTTTGAGAAGTTGGTGCATATACTTGTATGACTTTCATGGTATATTTTTTGCATAGTCTAATGACAACAAATGCTGCTCTGTCCGATACACTGCTGAATTTAACAATGTTGTCAGCAAGATTTCTGTTAATTAGAAATCCTACACTACTAACTCTTTCATTTTCCTTTCCTCGGTAGTAAAATAGGCGTTTGCTCTTTGAGCTGAATTACGTTTTCTTCTTTTCTGCGGATCTCACTCAAACCTACAATATCCCAACTAATGTTTCCCAGTTCATTCATCAGATTATCAAGTTTGTAATCTTCTGCGAGGCTTCTTACATTGTATGCATAGATCTTCATCGATTTCAATTTGTTTAACATCCAAGAGTCTAATTTTCCATCACAGTGCCTACTCACTTTCGGTGGCACACTGCCCGTAAGCACAGGAGGCAGTGCGGTTGGACCTTTAGTAGACGATGATCCAACAGGAACGCCCGTCAATTCATTTGCAATAGAACTCATGTTTGGTTGGGAGGATTGTGGCAAATAATCTCACCTCCCTGCCACATAGTTTCTGGTGAGATGTAATTTTGGTGCCACCGTATTCATTATATTTGGTGAAGCCCTATATACCTATAGGGGGTCCCATGGTCCGCGCCTTCTAAGACGGTACCTCGTATATCTACAAGGCCTTCCCCTATCCGCCACCCGGGGACGCGCCAGGTAGCAGTGGGATCCTGCCCCTGGTATATATATATATATATATATATATATATATATATATATATATATATATATATATATATATATATATATATATATATATATATATATATATATTACGGGTGATGTCACATGAGCGATTATCTATCTACTTGGCCACTTTTTCCATGCAAATCGATTTTGACGGCAACATCATCGGAGTTACTGGCGACTTTTCCTGTCGATTGTGACTGTAGATGATATGTTTCACGAACAGAATTGTCAGGGAATGGTTGTCAGAAAACCCACTCGTATATCGCCTCATTTCCTGTCGTCGATAAGCCATAGAGTGTACAGACTTGCTGTAAGTAAGGTATATGTTCCAAACTCACAACGTTTTCTATATAACTGGTGCTATAAATTTGGGAAAATGACAAATCATAATTATAGGTACAACTGAGGTCAAGCGCTCATCTAATATTTCACCTCTCCTCATTTTCCTCTGCTAGCCAATAATTCTAATCCATGAGAAGTTTAATATATATTCATCCCTTGCATGATTCTCATTGCCATGATGCATAAGGAAGAAAAGTGATGAACATGCACTTTGTGTGAAGTTGACACAGGAAAACAACGGAACTTTTGTCCCTAATGGTGTCAGTAGATCTTTAACAGGCAGTGTTTCTCTGCTTTGCTGTGACTTTATCACTTCAGTGCGATGATGTATTTGCCTCCATATCTGCTGTCTCAAGTCAGTTTTCTTTAACTCTGAGGAGACTTTTCGAATTAAATGTCAGATACAACCTTCATTAATGGCCTCAGTAGGAGAGATTCTTCATTTGCTGTCGTCTGGAGGTAACTTAAAAAGAAAAAATCGCTGGACTGAGGGAGTTAAAAACTATGTTCATGTGGCTTAAGTATTATAAAAAAAAAATCAGAGAAAATGTCTTATGACATTAAATTTCTGTATTATCTTCTCTCATCTCTCAGGGGAACCAGGTGGAGTTCCGGGAAGTGTTCACATTCGGCGCAGACTCAATGGGCTCAGGAATAACGGAGGAATTGGTGTGGGCGTGGCGACCTGACGACACAGCCCCCATCACCCCGCATTACATTGGGGACGTCATGGCCCCCAGTGACTTCAACGGCAACGTGGTTAGGGTCGCTATTATTGAGGTGAGCCACGTCGTCAACTGTCCCAGTTAAGTACAGCCAGTTTTTATCATGTAACTTGGCTTAAAATTGCCATCGCTCTGTCTTGGATTCTGAGCTGTAACGAGATTGACACTATACAGTACTGTACTATTACGCTAGTCACGAACACATATTATGCAAAGAATGTGCAATTGCAGCATTGCTTTTTTCTGCCACTGAGCTGTGTGAAATATGCTACAACAATACGAAAATCTGGACCAGGTTAAAGTGAAAGAACTATTGTATATGTGTACCAAAATCTAACAACTTTTCTTAATAGAACCGACACTGCAGGTCTGTGAAATCTGGCATATCTGCTATAACAGTTAGATTTTTCTGTTATTTCATCACCACGAACATCAACATTCTGCAATTTACTTGGACTTAAAGCCAAAACTACATGAAAAAATGTCAAGATGTAAATGAGGACTTGCTGTATCTCTCGAATCATTATGTATCACCAATTCTACTAATGTTGTCAATGATCGTGTGCTGCCTAAGTGTGGATTTTTTTTTTTTTTCAGAATATTCCTTTTTATCGCAATTCGTACCTCATCTGAGAAGGATATTCTCATTTTAAAAGTACTCCGCTCTTCAGCTATTCTAATTTAGTCCTGATCAGTTAAAAATCCCCTTTAAGGATTTTGTCACACTGAGGTTGGACTGACATTTGTCCAAGCTTGTGGGTCGGGATAAAAATGTGAGGCACCCCGTTTCAGCTGGACAGTGTTCAAGGCAAGCAGTTTCTCAGTGACAGAAACAGCGTATGTGGCGGTTAGATTCGGCTTGCACAGAAGGTGGCCTAGGGAAACAGGGTGCTCTTCCTGAATATATTCAGACCTACATGATCAGATGAATATGTGCGATTAAAACAGACGTGAGGCAAGGCTCTTTTTCTCTTGGATCATCGTGTATTAGAAATTCTCGATTTCCATCGTCATTCATCATATGCTAAGTAAACTGAAATCAAACGAGTACAGCAGATTTATCTATCATAGTTCATCTTAAATTCGCAATAGAACATTTTCTTATTAATCTGTTCCTAAGTTTATTCCAGTTCTATCTCCGTCAACCAAGCCCCCCATAATGGACTCTCCACACTGAGGCTTTAATTATAGGCAAACAATTTCTCATCGTTACCTACATTATGTCAGGCAGTAACAAACGGCTTGGCCATAACGTGACTCGATAAAATAGGGTGTTCTTTCTATATTTATCCAGAAGTACATGATCGGGAAAAACGTATATCTTATTATGACTGGTATTCCACGTCGTACTGAAAGCTCCCAAATACCTACCCCTTAGCGCGTTATTTTGCATATTGCACCTTAATGTTCCCTCGTATTCTACTTGTTTCGTTTTAAAATCAAGTTAGTTTCCATCCATAACATAACAGTGGATACTGCAGTGCATGTGCTGAATAATTAACTAAGGAAGAGGTATTACGCGATCTTCAAAAACAATTACAATACTAATTAATGTCTCATTATGGCCTCAGTGTAAAAAAGCCCTAATACTTATCTCATATCATATGACTAATGAAATAAAATGGTTTAATCACGATTGTTCTAATGCAGTCCATATCAAGGATAGGGCCTACAAAGGGTACCGGAGCCAACTCACCCCTGAATTTCTTTTATTTTTCTATCAGATATCGTGCTAAGTCTGTTCTTCACTCTGCTAAAAATAATTTCATTCGTACCAAATGCTCTCAGCTCTCCAACTCGAATTCTTCCTGCTCCTTCTGGTACCTTGCCAAAAACCTTTCTAACAACTTTTTTGTCATCATCCTTCTCTCCCCTTTTCCACTCCGATGGCTTTGTAGCTATTTCTTTAACTAATAAAGCAGAACTTTTTGTTCGGACTTTCTCCTCCATTTCCACGTTAGGCGATTCCGGTGCTGTTCCTTCATCACTTCCCCTCTCTGATTTCCTCATGGGAGACATTAATATTTCTTCAGTTTATGTATTTTCTGCCATCACTGGCCTCAGTACTAACAAGGTATATGGGATTCATGGGGTCCCTCCTGTTGTCCTCATGAACTGTGCGTCTGTGCTTACACCCTGCCTAGGTAAACTCTTTCTCCTTTGCCTATCAGCTTGTGCCTTTCCTTCTTGCTAGAAGTTTGCTCTCATTCAGCTTGTCCCGAAGAAGGGCGACCATTCCTATTCCCTTAACTATTGTCTAATTGCTTTAACATCCTGTGTTTCAAAAGTTTGCGAGTCTATTCTTAACAAAAAAAGAATAAATTTAAAGCACCTTTCCTATCAGAAACTTCTTTCTGATCGTCAGTACGGATTCTGCCAGGGACACTCCACTGGCAATCTTGTCACCAACCGTCCAGACTCCTGGTCATCCTCCTTTCGGAACTTTGCCGAAAACTTTGCCACTGCACTTGACTCGATTGAGTCTGGCCTAAATATTTAATTTCCAAACTGTCCTCTTACGGTTTCCATCCTTCTGTCTGTGCCCTTATCTCTAGCTTCCTCTCTGATCGTTCCATAGCTGCTGTTGTAGACGGCGATCTTTCTTCTCCTAGAGCTGTCAATAGTGGTATTCCTCAGGGCTCTGTCCTATCGCCAACTCTCTTCCATTTATTCAACAGTGACCTTCTGCGCTGTATATCTAACCCTATCCACTCGTATGATGATGACTCCACTCTTCACCCTTCCATTCTCCTACTATAGTGTGCACCTTAACAGTTACTTCAACAAACAAAGGATGAGGGTATGGCACACCTAATGGCTGACTTGGCTCATATCTTTGACTGCGATAAAAGTAATCCAAGCTCAGTTCTTACATCTATCAACCCAAGCTCAGTTCTTACATCTATCAACCCAATAAAATCTTCCGCAGGAGCACCCTATTTTTCTTAACAATATTCAACTTGGTCCTGCATCATCTTTAAACATACTTGGGATTTCATTCTCTCGGGATTTTGCTTGGAAGGATCATACTACATCTCTTGTAAAATCTGCTTCCAAGAGATTAGGTGTGGTAAGCCGACTCCGTACCTTCTTTACCAGAGCACAGTTGCTGGCTTTATAAACATATTTTATTCGCCTCTGTGTAGAGTACAACTTTCTGTTGTATTGTTTTTGTTTATTCTTGAGGTGAGCTATTTGCGGGCTCCTGGCTTTTGGTTCCCTCTTCTCTACATAAAAAAAAAAAAAAAAAAAAAAAAAAATGCTTTGCCCTGGTCCCTTCCCAGGACGCGCCCTACATGATGCTCAACAGGGATCGTGCTGGCCGCCTCCACCCTACCGGCTACCTCATAGACCTCACCCAGATCATCGCACAAGAACTTAATTTCACGTAAGTCCTCGCCATCTGCCCTGACCATGTCTGTGAAATGCCTGTTACTGTGCATCCATATTTCTGTGTATGGTATAGCAGAATTGGAGAGAAAGCAGCCTGACAGTGGAGGACGAGGTGACATGGAGGCGCTTTGTTTGTGGCCACCCCTTACGGGCTGAAGGCATATATATATATATATATATATATATATATATATATATATATATATATATATATATATATATATATATATATATATATACCGTATATAAGAGAGAGAGAGAGAGAGAGAGAGAGAGTAAGTATACAGGGATATTCTGTAGACAGATAGCATTGGAATACACTCTGCAGGGGGACCAGATTTATGCTAAGTAATATATTGTATTGTTACCAGTTAATTACTCAAGATGGGACATATCAAATTCATTATCAAGAGTTACGTGAAGCATTAAAGATTACCCTGTTACCTAGCACTTGAGATGTATACTGGAGTGCCAGTAGCAAGCGTCCCCCTACAGCAGTATAAACGTTGACCTTGATGTAATACTGAGTGCTCAGAGTAGTATTTCAGAGGAATTTTGAGTCAGAAATTATGTATTATCTAACCTAATATTCGAGTATTTTTATTCTTATTCTTTTTCTTTTTCTTATTTTTCTTCATATTATAAGCTTCGCCATATAAATGGCGAAGCTTATTTTTTTTGTAATTATTATTATTATTATCATTATTATTATTATTATTATTATTATTATTATTAGATCTTAATGATATTATACTGTAAGGTAACCCAGGTACTTATGCCAAATATAAATGACCTTGACCTGTTTTTAATGGTCATAAACTCATTTTTGGTGCATAATATATCAGGAACTAATTGAGATACAGCCATTTGGTTGAAGATTCTATGATAATGTAGCTTTCTGAGAATGTTGGCTTAATATTTTGGCATTTAACCAAGTGAAAAATATCGAATTCAAATCTTCTCAGTGTATTCTTTGCTGCACGTTTGGGAAAAAAAAAAAAGCTGTAAAGCAGTAACTTAATAGAAATATAGCTGTGGTCCCTCTCATTGTCTGAAAGGAATATGGTTACAGTTAAGCATATGGTTTGCCAGTTACTGAGAGGAGTAGACTGTAGCACCAGTCGTGCAGGGCAGTACTGATGACAGGGAGAGCTGGAGCTCCCGTTTCATCAACCCTCGGGACTAGTTCTTGACCATCCCACTTTGCTGAAAATTTTCGGTGTCTCAGTAACACAGAGAGTAGGCCAGCATGCTCTCCAATACAAGTTTCTCTAAATATCAACACCAAACTACATGCACAATACACACCACACTTCCATCTCGAAAATTCACACAATAAATCATGGCATCTCAATAAATAGCCTCGGAATCCGTATGGGGTGGGGGGGACGGTAAATGCCCCCACCATCCGCCACTCTCCAGGTGACGACTCGAGCTGCCTGGAACCACTGTCTCACTCACTTCTTCATTTCTGCAACATTCGCGGCCTTTCCTCTAACTTTCGCTCTGTTGAGCACCACCTCTCCTCCTCTAAACCTCACCTTTTCCTAACTGAGACTCAGATGTCTGAGGCAACTGACAGCAAACCCTTTTCTGTATCCTCCTACTTTCTCTATACTCATTTCAAAGCCAAAGGTGTCTGTTGATTATGTACTCAGTGACTTATCTTCCTCTCGTGTTCCTGAACTTGATTCTTCTGAATTCTCTACTCTCTGGCAGTGGCTTTCCTGCCATTCTCTGACTAAATACAGCTGCACTGTTTACTTATCCCCTAATTCTATGACTATGAAAAATTCTTCGACTATCTTACTTCTACGATGGAACACATACTATCCATTTCTCCTTTCTTTGAAATCTCCATCCTAGGAGATCTCAGTGTTCACCATCACCTTTGGCTCTCCACTCCTTTTACTGAGCCACCTGGTGAACAAGCCTACATCTTTCCTATCCTGAATGACCTAGAGCACCTTGTACAGCACCCTACCTGTATCCCTGACCTCCTTGGAGAGAGCTCCAACATACTTGACCACCTCCTTACAACTAATCCTCCTGCTTACGCTGTTAATCTTTCCTCTCCGTTGGGCTCCTCTGATCACAACCTTATTGCCTTAACCTGTCCTATCGCTCCGGTATGCCCTGTGGAACCTCCAAAGAAACATCGACTGTGGCACTTTGGAGCTGCGGATTGGGAGGCCCTCAGGCAGTACTTCTTCGATTTTCCCTGGAATGATTGTTGCTTCCATGGCCGGGAGCCACCTGAGTGTGCCTTGCACATTACGGAGGTCACTTTCTCAGGCATGGAAGCATACATTCCCTTCTCATATCCTTTGACTAATGCAAGAAAGCCTTATTTTAATCATGCTTGATCTAATCCTGTCCACATAAAGGAGAGGGCCTAAAGAAAGTACCAGAGCCAACCCACCCCTGAGTCATATCTTTTTTATATTTCTGGCCGGAATCGTGCTAAGTCTGTTCTTCACTTTGATAAAAATAATTTCATCCGTACTAAATGCTCTCAACTCTCCAACTCGAATTCTTCCTGCTCCTTCTGGCACCTTGCCAAAAACTTATCAAACAACTTAATCCCATCATCCTTCCCTCCTCTTTTCAATTCTGATGGCTCTGTCGCTATTTCTTCTACTGATAAAGCAGGTCTCTTAACTCAAACTTTCTCCTCCAATTCCACGTTAGACGATGCATGTGCTGTTTCTCCATCACTTCCCCCTCAGACTTCCTCGTGGCTGACATTAAAATCCTCTTCAGCTGATGTATTTTCTGCCATCACAGGCCGCAATACTAACAAGGCATATGGGCCTGATGGAGTCCCTCATGTTGTCCCCAAGGACTGTGCTTCTGTGCTTACACCCTGCCTAGGTAAATCTTTCGCCTTTGTCTGTCAACTTGTACCTTTCCTTCTTGCTGGAAGTTTGCTCTCATTCAGCCAGTACCAAAGAAGGGTGACCATTCCCAACCCACTAAATATAGTCCAATTGCTTTAACATCCTGTATCTCGAAAGTTTTCGAGTCAATTCTTAATAGAAAAATTTTAAAGCATCTTTTCTATCACAACCTTCTTTCTGATCGTCAGTATGGGTTCCGTCAGGGACGCTCCACTGGCGATCTTCTTACCTACTTTTCAGACTCCTGGTCATCCTCCTTTCAGGACTTTGGAGAAAGCTTTGCCATTGCATTTGACATCTCAAAGGCTTTCGATCGAGTTCTGGCCTAAATCTTTAATTTCCAAACTGCCCTCTTACGGTTTCTATCCTTCTGTCAGCGTCTTCTTCTATGGCTTCCTTTCTGGTCGTTCTATAGCTGCTGTTGTAGACCGCCATCGTTCTTCTAGAGCTATCACCAGTGGTGTTCCTCAGGGCTCTGTCCTATCACCTACTCTCTTCCTTTTATCCATAAATGACCTTCTAAGCCGTACGTCTAACCTTATCCACTCGAATGCTGATGACTTCACCCTTCACCTTGCCATTCGGTTCCCACAACGTCCATCCTTGCAGTTACTTCAACAAACAAGGGATGAGGCTATGGCACACCTAATGCCTGACTTGGCTCGTACCTCTGATTGGGGTAAAAATAATCTTGTTGTTTTTAATGCATCAAAGACTAAGTTCTTACACCTATCAACTCAACAAAATCCTCCACAGGAGTAGTCACTAATGTTTAATAATATTCAACTTAATCCTGCCTCATCCTTGAACATGCATGGGTTTTCATTCACTCGGGACTTATCTTGGAAAGATCATATAACATCTCTTGTAAAATCTGCTTCCAAGAGATTAGGTGTGCTAAGCCGACTCCGTTCCTTGTTTACCCCAGCACAGTTGTTGACTTTATACACGGGTTTTATCCGCCCCTGTGTAGAGTTCAACTCTCATATGTGGGGAGGGTCCCCACATACTGCTCTTCTCATTAACTCTCCTCCTCTTACTGGCTCCCTTCAACCTCTGTCTCTTCGCCGCACTGTTGCATCTTTATCTCTTTTCTGTCGCAACTTCAATGGTCACTGCTCCTCTGAAGTGTCTGCTTGCATCCCTCCACCTCTACGAAAGGTGTAAAGCACCTGTTTATCAGCAAACTCTCATCCGTCTTCTGTCCAGCTCTCTGATGCAAGAGTGAACCGTTACTTCCGGTCCTTTATTTATGCAACAGGTCAGCTCTGGAACTGTCTCCCTCTGTCTGTATTTCCTGCTAGCTATGATCTCCAGTCTTCCAAACTCAGTGTGTCCAGGCATCTCGAGATGATCGGATCTTTACACACACACACACACACACACACACACACACACACACACACATATATATATATATATATATATATATATATATATATATATATATATATATATATATATATATATATACACGGATTCTTTGACATCCTTGTCTTCAGAACCCTAATTGATATTACACTATACAAGAAGTTACCTTAGTGTCTTCGGATCTTGTTTTATATTAATTACACACACAGACACACACACACACACACACACACACACACCTTACTTTCTAAATGGTAAAGCTTCATTATTGTGTCAACACTAGGATAGGTAACTAACTGTTATCATAATTATTTTATTGCACTTTTTATTTTCCATCGATCTTGATATCACACATGAAGATACCGTAGGGTAACGCCAGTCCTTGTGCGAAACATTAATGACCTTTACCTGTTTTGAAACGTGATATACTAATTTTTATTCTAAAAATTGCATATTTGAAGTTGAAATATTTTAGAAATTATTTGAGATACAACTCTTTGCTTGAAAATCCTATGACAAAAACGTTTGCTGAATAATTTTTGCTTACTTTTTTGCCATTTAGCCTGGTGGAAAGTACCAAATTCAAATCTGCTCAGCTTTCTCTTGCAACACGTTTTAGAGAACCACAAAAGCTTTAATGCTGTAACTTTCCAGATATTTAGATGTGGTTCCTCTTATGATCTTGAATGAATATGGTAACAGTTAAGCATACAGTTAACCACTTTTTGAGACAAACATAATATTTACACATGTGTTCTTCGACACATTTTTCTTCAGATCTCTGGGTGATGTTATACAAGAAGTTACCGGTACCTTAGGGTTTTCAGATATTATTTGTATTACACATACCTGTACGTACCAAATGTACGTTGAGTTTCCACTGGATGACAGGTGTAAGTTTATTTGTAACTCTGGGCTTAAGTATAGGTTAGCGATGTGTCAGTCAGGTTCATTAATGTTAGGGTTTTTAAAATGGTTTTAATTTTAGTAAATAGTTTGAAAGAAAAATGGAGAAAGGGAAAGATATATGATTAAAATAATTAAAAATATATTATGAATGCGAACAAAACAGTTCACAGGAAGCCATGTCGCTGATCGAAGGGTTTTAACCCTTCGATCAGTGACATGGCTTCCTGTGAACTGATTTGTTTTCCACACTAGGTAAGTTTTTTACAGTATTGCACTTACTACTTTACAGATACGTTTTGCTTCCTTACTCCTACCCCATTCATTTTAGATTTTATTACCTATTGGTTTACGAACACGGTATTTTAACGGACTTCGTTTTTGTACGTTCATGTTTTTAGTCTTGTATTGATCGTTATAACATATAAAAAGCTTAACCGTGTGCATTTCTCGACTGTAGATTTGCTCTGAATGTGGAATAAGTATTTTCCGAAACGTCAGCAAATAAACACCCTAACTTCGCCACGATGTTTGTGTTCTGCTTGGTGATCTTTTTCCTATTACGTCTGCGATTTCCACGCTCCAAGTCTATACCTGCAGTCCTTTCTCATATATATATATATATATATATATATATATATATATATATATATATATATATATATATATATATATATATATATATATATATATATATATATATATATATATATATATATATATATATCCAGTACCCGATGGTTGATAGGCAAAAAAAAAAAAAAGATTCCTTAGTGAAGCTACAGAATAAGAATGAGTAACTATACTCCATTTCACCGATTCTGGCACCATCAGTGATGTCCTCAACACCTGTAGCATTGATAAGGATCCTCAGTACTGGATAAACCTTTTTGTACTGCCTTTTATATTGGTTCTCAAGGTAATAAGTAGAGGTTCACCTAGTGCAAATGATTTACATCAACACTACAGGCGTTGAGGACATCACTGATTGTTAAGGTAACCAGATTTATTGGAGCTAAAAGCGGGACACTGTCACGTCTGTATATATATATATATATATATATATATATATATATATATATATATATATATATATATATATATATATATATGTATTGTGAGACAGTGGCCGCTGTTGTATAACACCTCACCCTGAGGCTCTTAATCAAACACTAACGTCCCACACTAACTCCGAACATACTGTATGGTACAATGAATGGGCCCGACCAAAGTTACCAGTAAGTGAGCATTACAGATTTTATATTAGTAATTCGGTGTTTCATTTGGTTAGGATTTTGCATGATTCTACTAATTCATCACAATTTCATAAAAGAAGGTGATGTTTTACTTAATGCAATAGGAATTTTCAAAATGAGGGACATTTGAGAGAAAATTTGCTCAAAAAGTAGGACATTTTAGTCACAATTAAAAACAGCGGGACAGACGCCAAAAAAGCGGGACTGTCCCGCCTAAAAGCGGGACTATGGTCACCTTGCTGATGGTGGCAAGCTTGGTGAAATGGAGTATAGTTATCGTCCGCCTTTAGAAGGCGGAGCGATAATGTTTTTGCCTGCCTTTGTGTGTGTGTGTGTTCGCATTATATCTCACGAACGGCTTGAGATATCAACATGAAACCTTCTGGGTATCAAGATATGGCCAAAATCTTGGCTGAGTTCGAAAATGGGCACTCGGGGTCGAGGTCAAGGTCGCCAAAGTGGCTGCCAAAGGTCAACTAGTTTTATTGCCCTCCTTTAGCACCATTGTATCTCATGAACAGCTTCAGCTAACAACATGAAACCCTTCAGAGTATCAAGATATGGTCTGAATCTTGGACTTGGCCAACAACGTATTCAGGCGGGCGATTGTCATTCGGCTTCCGAATGTTTTTCTTTCATTATCATAATAATAATAATAATAATAATAATTATTATTATTATTATTATTATTATTTATTATTATTTTTTCCTCATTATTATTATTATTATTATTATTATTATTATTATTATTATTTATTATTATTTTTTTTTCACTTATTATTATTATTATTATTATTATTATTATTTTCATTATTATTATAATTGTTTTTTATTAATATTACCAGCCTCGATAGCGAAGCTGGTATTGTTTTCAGTTTGTCTGTGTCTGTTGGCGCGATAACTTTGCAACCGTGCAAGATATCATCACAAAATCTTATATGTGTGTAGTAGGGGGAAAAAAATCGATCACGAGTTCGAAATAGGTGAAAGTAGATCAAGATCTCTGTGTCTGTTACCACGATAACTTCGCAACCGCTCAAGATATCGTCACATAATTTTACAGGTGTGTAGTAGGGATGAAAATCTCCTACGAGTTCGAAATTGGTGAAGTAGGCCAAGATCAAGGTCATACTCTAAGCCGCTCTAGATGGTATCGGCTCGCGGCTGATGTAGATTCCTCCCTTCGAGAGGCTCTAGTTACTATTATTATTACTGTTATTATTATTATTATTATTATTATTATTATTATCATCATCATTATTATTCCTGCAAAACAGGATGGTATCATTTTCGGCAACGTGCCCTATTTCTTAGCTCTAGACTCAGTCTGTGTGTGTGTGTGTGTGTGTGTGTGTGTGTGTGTGTGTGTGTGTGTGTGTGAGAGAGAGAGAGAGAGAGAGAGAGAGAGAGAGAGAGAGAGAGAGAGAGAGCACATGCCCCCTCAACAGATAAAAAATTCTCAGAAATTGTGAAAGGAGGGAAGAAATAGCTTTGATATCGCAGTATATGGCATGCTATGGACTCTCATTCGTAATGCGATATTTAGAAAGCGTAACCCTCCCAGTGATTCTTCGGGGGGTCAGCCCCCCCTCTCCAAAATTAAAATGTTCAGATATAGAGGATTTTGAGCACATGGATTTCAAAGAAATCTGCATACATATCTCAGGATTGGGTATACAGTTTCCATATTTTCTTTGAATGGACAGGAAGAAAGAGCACATCTACTCTATTATTATTATTAATATTATCATTATTATTATTATTATTATTATTATTATTATTATTATTATTATTATCATTATTATTCTATCTATCAATCTATTATCAGACGTCTCAATCCCGTTCGGGGTGGCCACAAACAAATCGCCTCCACGTCGCTCTGTCCCCCGCCATTTCACTGCCCCGCTCCCAGCTCACACCCCCCTCTCTCATATACCTCTTCATCCCATCCCTCCATCTTATCCTCGGCCTCGCCCTCCCTCTTCCCCCCTCCACCTCACTTACATACACTCTCTCCGTCAGTCTTTCACCCTCCATCCTCTCCACATGGCCAAACCACCTCAGTGTATTCCTCCTAACGCGTCCTATCACATCCACATCCACACCACAACGCTCCTTTATATCCTCATGTGTCAGCCTGTCTCTCCATGTGACTCCACAGGCTCCTCTTAAATAACTCATTTCCACTGCTCTCACTCTTGACTTCTGTCCTTCCAGCAACGTCCAAGCTTCAATTCTATACGTTAGAGTTGGTATCACAATACTGTCATGTAGTAACTTTTTCACTTCCATGCTCACTTCCCTGCTTCTTATCACTGCTTTCAGGGAACCAGCAACCTTTCTTCCCTGCTGTACCCTTTCAAGCACTTCACCCTCCAAACCTCCATCCTTACTCATCACACTACCCAAGTACTTAAAGGTACTCACATTTTTCATTTCCTCACCATCCAATCTCGCTATACATTTACTGACTTCACCTCTCTCAAAGACCAGCACTTTACTCTTCCTTACATTCACCTTTAGATTCCGTTTCTTACACACTCTCGCAAACTCATCCACCAAGCCTTGCAGCTCTCCTTCGTCTTCACTCAACAACACAGTATCATCTGCAAACAACAGTACAGGGAGTTTTCAAACACTACCTTCTCTCACCAGGGCCACTCCAACATCCACTACCCTACCTTGCACCTCTTTTATTACCCAATCCATGTACAGATTGAACAACCATGGAGACATGACACATCCCTGTTTCAACCCAACCTTCAATGAGAAAAATTAACTCAGTTCACCATCCACACGCACTGCAGCCTTAACACCATCATACATACTCTTCACAGCATTCAACAACTTCCCATCTACTCCATATATTCTTAATACTTTCCACAATCCTTGTCTATCCACCGTGTCATATGCTTTCTCCAAATCCATGAAAGCCGCATACAACTTCTCTCCCTTCTCTAGAAACTTTTCCACTAAAGATCTAAGAATGAATATCTGATCTACACAACCTCTTCCCCTCCTAAAGCCTCCCTGTTCTTCTCCAACTATTTCCTCTGTTCTTTCTCTAACTCTGTCAATAAGTATCCTACCATACACTTTTCCTATTATAATAAGAAGACAGATGCCCCTATGATTACCACACACTTCTTTTTCCCCTTTTCTTTTGTACGAGGTACTCATTATACCTGACTTCCAATCCTCCTGGACTCTACCTTCCTCCCAGGCCAATCTGCACATTTTCCACATTCATTCTACTACTGTCTCTCCCCCATACTTCAGCATTTCACCACACACTCCATGAATTCCTGGAGCTTTCCCCAATTTAACTTTCTTCATTGCTTCCACAACTTCTCTCCTACTGATTTCTTCCTGTCTTCTCACCTCCCTCCTTCTCCCAGCCATTCCCCTGCCACTTATACTCGCATTACTTCCATCCTCTATGTTCAACAATTCCTTAAAGTCTTCTCTCTATCTGCTCACTTTTTTTTCCTTCCCCACTAGTAATCTACCATTTTTATCTTTCACTCCCCTGCTAACTTCACTTCCACCCTGTCTTACTCTTTTCACCTCTTTCCAGAACATTTTCTTACAGTCCCTCCACTTTACACTAAGTTCCTTCCAAATTCCTCATCCACTCTCTTCTTAGTCTCTCTTACTAATCTTTTCACCTCTCTCTTTCTTTCTACATATAACTCTCTCTTCCGCCTCTCAACTTCTTCCACGCCCCTATTTCTCATCCATTCATTGTATGCTTTCTTCTTTTGCGCCACATCCTGTCTCACCTCTTCATTCCACCACGCTGTTCCTTGCACACCCCTCCGTCTTCTCTTCATCCCACAACCACATCACATGTTGCACATATTTCTTCTGTAAATATCCTTCACACACCTTCCACGTCCTTCATCTGCTCCATTTCATATTTGCCCAATCGTTCCTCCATTATTATTATTATTATTATTATTATTATTATTATTATTATTATTATTATTATGGTGGGAGCGACCATCATCCACCCACTTAGTGTAGTGGTACTCTGTGTTTAGGGTAGCTCTACACTGAGTGTCAAGCCAAATGATTTCCTGTAAACCAGGAATGCATTTACAACTCTGGGTGGTAACCTTATAACCGACCAACACGTGTTCCCTACATGACAATGGGTTGGCGGCGGGTTAGTGTCCCTCCCCGGAAAGCATCTAACTAATAATACGAACAAGAAGCCTCGGACCAGGACTGACCAAAAGGTGACCACTAAGGACCGAACAAAGGACATGGTACGGATCGCTACTTGGAATGTAAGGGATGAAAATGGTGAGGTGAAATACAGATTGTCCAGGTGCTTGAGGGTGTGGAAGTGGATGTATGTGGATTAACTGAAACTAAATAGTGAGGTGAGAGTGTAAGAGAATGGGAGTATGAATGGAGCATATGAGCTGGAGTAGGTGAGAATGAGAGGGGAAAAGAAGGAGTGTGTATTGTTGTGAGTAACAGATAGAAGGAGAGTATAAGAGAGTATGGATCCATCGGCTCAAGGGTTATGTGGGTAAGATTGAAAGTTGGACTACAAATGTGGGCGTTGTGTGTGCGTATGCGCCAACACAAGATCGTGCAAACAGAGTGAGAGAAGAGTTCTGGATATATGTGGAAGCGTGCATGGAAAACTTTGAAAGGAATGAGAGATGTGTTTTTGACTGGAAACATAAGTGGAAAAATTGGGAAGTAGAAGGTGGTTGGAGTAGTTGGTGTGTGTGGTGTGCTTGCTGAGATAGATGATAATGGCAGTGTTTTAGTGGACATTTGTGCCGGGAGGGGGTTAGTGATGGCCAATACCCTCATCAGGCACAAAATGATCCATAGGAATATGTGGCAAATGATGAGAAGGGTGGGTGGTGAACTGAATGAACGAAAAGCAATGACTGATTATGTGTGTGTGGATAAAAGAATGAAAAGGTGTGTAATGGATGCAAGAGTATATAGAAGTTGGGGGAGTGAACTTTCTGACCACCACTTGGTGGTGGTAAGAATCAAAATCCAAATGAAATGGAGAAATAGAAGTAGGGAAGAACAGGAAGTAGGATATGCAAGGAGAGTGGAAAGGTTACAAGAGGATGGAGAAGTGGAGGATTGATTGGGTAAATATTGATTAGAGCAGATAGGGGACGTGGAAGGTGTGTGCAAGATATTCACAGAAGAAATCTGTGCAGCATGTGAGGTGGTGTGTGGGGTGAAGAGAAGACGAAAGGGGGTGCAGGGAATAGCGTGGTGGAATGAAGTTGTGAGACAGGCTGTGGCACAAAAGAAGAATGCATATAGTGAGTGGATGAGAAACAGGGGCGTGGAAGAAGCTGTGAGACGGAAAACAGGGTTATATGCAGAGAGGAAGAGAGAGGTGAACAGATTAGTAAGAGAGAGTAAGAAAAGAGTGGATGAGGAATTTGGAAGGAATTTGAGTGTAAAGTGGAGGGAATGTAAGGAAATATTCTGGAAAGAGGTAAAGAGAGCTAGACAGGGTACCAAAGAAGTTAGTTGGGGAGTGAAAGCTAAAGATGGTACATTACTAATGGAGAAGGGACAATTGTAAGCAGATGAAGAGAACACTTTACGGAATTGTTGAACACAGAAAAGGAAAGTAATGCGAATATAAGGGACTGTGGAATGGCTGGAAGAATGAGGGAGGTGAGAAGAGAGGAAGAAATCAGTAGGATAGAAGTTGCGGAAGCAAGGAAGAAAGTTAATATGAGGAAAGCCCCAGGAATTGATGGAGTGTGTGGTGAAATGCTGAAGCATGGGGGAGAGATAGTAGTAGAATGGATGTAGAAGATGTGCACATTGGCCTGGGAGGAAGGTAGAGTCCAGGAGGATTGGAAGTCAAGTATAATTATTCCCTTGTACAAAGAAAAAAAGGAAAAAGAAATGTGTGGTAATCATAGGGGCATGGAAAGTCTTAGTGTAACAGGAAAAGTATATGGTAGGATACTTATTGACAGTTAGGGAAATAACAAAGGAATTAGTTGGAGATGAACAGGGAGGCTTTAGGAAGGGAAGAAGTTGTGTAGATCAGATATTCATTCTTAGATCTTCTGTGGAAAAGATTTTAGAGAAGGGAAAGAAGCTGTATGTGGCCTTTATGGATTTGGAGAAAGCATATGACAGGGTAGATAGACAAGGATTGTGGGAAGTATTAAGAATATATGGAGTAGATGGAAAGTTGTTGAATGTGTGAAGAGTATGTATGATGGTGCTAAGGCTGCAGTGCACGTGAATAGTGGACTGAGTGAATTTTTCTATTTACAGTAAAGGTTGGATTGAAGCAAGGATATGTTATGTCTCCGTGGTTGTTCAATCTGTAAATGGATGGGGTTATAAATGAGAAACCAGGTAGGGCAGTGGATGTTGGAGCGGTCCTAATGAGAGAGGACAGTGTTTGGAAACTCCCTGTACTGCTGTTTGCAGATGATACTATGTTGTTATGTAAAGACGAAGTGGAGCTGCAAGGCTTAGTGGATGAGTTTGGGAGAGTGTGTAAGAAACAGAATCTAAAGGTGAATGTAGGGGAGAGTAAAGTGATGGTCTTTGAGAGAGGTGATGTCAGTGAATGTCAGTGAGGCTGGATGTGGGGAAATGGAAAATGTGAGTACGTTTAAGTACTTGGGTAGTGTGATGAGAAGGGATGGAAGTTTAGAGGGTGAAGTGCTTGAAAGGGTACAACAAGGAAGAAAGTTGCTGGTTCCCTGAAAGCAGTGATAAGAAAGAGGGAAATAAGCATGGAAGTGAAAAAGTTACTACATGACAGTATTGTGATACCAGCTCTAACGTATGGAAGTGATGCTTGGACCTTGTTGGAGGGACAGAAGTCAAGAGTGAGAGCAGTGGAAATGAGTTATTTGAGAGGAGCATGTGGAGTCACATGAAGAGAAAGACTGAAAAATGATGATGTGAAGGAGCATTCTGGTGTGGATGTGGATGTAATAGGAACCGTTAGGAGAAACACACTGAGGTGGTTTGGCTATGTGGAGAGGATGGAGAGTGAGAAACTGATGAAGATAGTGTATGTGATTGAGGTGGAAAGGGGGAGAGGGAGGAGGAGGCCGAGGATGAGATGGAGGGATGGAGTGGAGAGGTATATGACAGAGGGGGGGGGTGAGCTGGGACCAGGGCAGTGAAATGGCGGGGGACAGAGCGACATGAAGGCGATTTGTTTGTGGCCACCCCTTACGGGATTGAGGAGTCTGGCAATTGATAGATAGAGTTTATTATTATTATTATTATTATTATTAGTAGTAGTAGTAGTAGTAGTAGTAGTAGTATATTTTGATATTATTATTATTCAACTTCTGCGTCCCCTTCTACAGTATACGATGGCACGAGACGCTGGATGGTGAATACGGCGTTCCAAAAGCCAATGGCGGCTGGACGGGCATGGTGGGGGACCTGCAAATGGGGGTGGGTGCCTTTGCTTTCTCCATCTCTCCCATATACACGTAGCTGGTTTATTAAATCTTTTATCCTACTTCACTTATTCTTCCTACTTTGCTTATTTATGTTACCTCCCTTTATTTTATTTCACTGCTTTTCTTTATCAACCTTTTGCTCTCATTATGGGAGTCTAATCTACTATTCTAAATTGCTTCCGCAAGTTTTCTCTTTTCATCCACCATTCTCTCCATTTTCATCAACATCCTACATATTTTCTGTTGGTATTACCTTCATCCTCCATTCTTTTCAACACTCTGTTTACTTTCTTAACCCTTAGCAGCAGCCACCACCACTCTCACCAACACCCCATCAACCTTATGTCTTATGCAATCTCTCTCTCTCTCTCTCTCTCTCTCTCTCTCTCTCTCTCTCTCTCTCCATATATAGACAGACAGACAGACACACACACACACACACACACACACACACACACACACACACACACACAAATATATATATATATATATATATATATATATATATATATATATATATAGATATATATATAGATATATATATATATATATATATATATATATATATATAGATAGATATAGATATATATATATATATATATATATATATATATATATATATATATTTTGCAAGGAGAGTGGAAAGGTTACAAGAGGATGAGAAAAAGGCTGAATATAAGAGAGAAGTGGAGGAACGATTGGGTAAATATGAATTGGAGCAGTTGGGGGACGTGGAAGGTGTGTGGAAGATATTCACAGAAGAAATATGTGCAGCACGTGATGTGGTGTGTGGGGTGAAGAGAAGACGGAAGGGGTGCAAGGAACAGCGTGGTGGAATGAAGAGGTGAGACAGGCTGTGGCACAAAAGAAGAAACCATACAATGAATTGATGAGAAATAGGGCCGTGGAAGAAGTTGTGAGGCGGAAGAGAGCGTTACAGTATATGTAGAAAGGAAGAGAGAGGTGAAAAGATTGGTAAGAGAGAGTAAGAAGAAAGTGGATGAGGAATTTGGAAGGAATTTGAGTGAAAAGTGAAGGGACTGTAAGAAAATGTTCTAGAAAGAGGTGAAGAGAGTAAGACAGGGTGGCAATGAAGTTAATAGGGAATGAAAGATAAAATTGGTTGATTACTGGTGGAGAAGGGAGAAAAAGTGAGCAGATGGAGAGAACACTCTAAGGAATTGTTGAACATAGAGAATGGAAGTAATGCGAGTATAAGTGGCTGGGGAATGGCTGGGAGAAGGAGGGAGGTGAGAAGACAGGAAGAAATCAGTAGGATAGAAGTTGTGGAAGCGATGAAGAAAGTCAAACTGGGGAAAGCCCCAGGAATTGATGGAGTGTGTGGTAAAATGCTGACGCATGGGGGAGAGATAGTAGTAGAATTGATGTGGAAGATGTGCAGATTGGCCTGGGAGGAAGGTAGAGTCCCGGAGGATTGGAAGTCAGGTATAATTATTCCCTTGTACAAAGGGAAAGGGGAAAAAGAAGAATATGGTAATCATAGGGGCATTTGTCTTCTTAGTGTAATATAAAAAGTGTATGGTAGGATACTTATTGACAGAGTTAGGAAAATAACAAAGGAATTAGTTGGAGATGAACAGGGAGGCTTTAGGAAGGGAAGAGGTTGTGAAGATCAGATATTCATTCTTAGATTTTTAGTGGAAAAGTTTCTAGAGAAGGGAAAGAAGTTGTATGCGGCCTTCATGGATATGGAGAAAGCACATGACAGGGTGAATAGACAAGGGTTGTGGAAAATATTAAGAATGTATGGAGTAGATGGGAAGTTGTTGAATGCTGTGAATAGTACAGTATGTATGATGGTGCTAAGGCTGCAGTGCGCGTGAATAGTGGACTGAGTGAATTTTTCTATTTACAGTAAAGGTTGGATTGAAGCAAGGATATGTTATGTCTCCGTGGTTGTTCAATCTGTAAATGGATGGGGTTATAAATGAGAAACCAGGTAGGGCAGTGGATGTTGGAGCGGCCCTAATGAGAGAGGACAGTGTTTGGAAACTCCCTGTACTGCTGTTTGCAGATGATACTGTGTTGTTGAGTGAAGACGAAGGGGAGCTGCAAGGCTTAGTGGATGAGTTTGGGAGAGTGTGTTAGAAACGGAATATAAAGTTGAATGCAGGGAAGAGTAAAGTGATGGTCTTTGAGAGAGGTGAAGTCAGTGAATGTACAGTGAGGCTGGATGGTGATTAAATGGAAAATGTGAATACGTTAAAGTACTTGGGTAGTGTGATGAGTAAGGATGGAGGTTTAGAGGGTGAAGTGCTTGAAAGGGTACAACAAAGAAGAAAGATTGCTGGTTCCTTGAAAGCAGTGATAAGAAACAGGCATGTGTGCATTGAAGTGAAAAAGTTACTGCATGACAGTATTGTGATACCGACTCTAACGTATGGAAGTGAAGCTTGTACATTGTTGGAGGGACACAAGTCAAGAGTGAGAGGAGTGGAAATTAGTTATTTAAGAGGAGCCTGTGAAGTCACATGGAGAGACAGGCTGACAAATGAGGATATAAAGGAGCGTTGTGGTGTGGATGTGGATTTGATAGGAAGCGTTAGGAGGAACACACTGGGGTGGTTTGGCCATGTGGAGAGGATGGAGGGTGAAAGACTGACGAAGAGAGTGTACTGTATGTGAGTGTGGTGGTGGGGGGGCGTGGGCGGGGGAGGCCGAGGATGAGATGGAGGGATGGAGTGGAGAGGTATATGAGAGAGGGGGTGTGAGTTGGGAGCGGGGCAGTGAAATGACGGGGGACAGGGCGACGTGGAGGCGATTTGTTTGTGGCCACCCCTTAAGGTGTCTGGCAATATACTGTATATATATATATATATATATATATATATATATATATATATATATATATATATATATATATATATATATATATACAGTATACCCATTAGGAGCGTAGGAGCCCCGGACTAGGCAAATTCCTGAGTGGCATTACTTGAGAAATAAAGCTCAACCACCTTATATACAGTAGATAGAGAATTAGACTGATAGATAGATAGACCATGTACTTATTGTTCTGCTCTTTCCTCCTCTCAGCCCACTGAGCCCCCTTGCCTCTTTATATATCGCAACGTCACCAACTGTTCGTGCAGTGCTACATTATTATTGTAACTGATGTCCAAGTCCAGGTGTTGGATGCAAACCACATAAAGTACACACAGGTTGTTCTCAGTGTTACATATACATCTTCAGAAGACATCTGCTTTGGTCTCTGGTATTTCACCTGTTCGCCCGATGATGAAACTCATCATTTCAAGATGTAGTTTTTTTTCTTTTTCTAGCCACTTGCAGTGTAAAGTTGTTAGAATAATAGACTAGCAATATTTTTACCAAATGAAGTATACCAAAGTATACAAATTCTCCCATTTCTGTACATTATGGTCATAGGTAAAAAAAAAATATGTATGAACACTAAAACCAACAGCATATTTCTGTTTTGGATTTCGGTATTGTATCAAGGTGATGGCACCCTTCTAAAAAAAAAAAAAAAAAAAAAGGAAAGAAATAAAAAAAAGTATTACCCAGCAGGTCTTCAATTTTTAACCCGCCGCGTGCCAATGCCGTTTTCAAACGGTCTGACATAATTCCCCGGCCAATGCCAGTGCCGTTTTAAAATGGTTCAAAATAAAAAACTTCACTGTAACTGCATTTTTCAAGATTCAAAGGTAAAAACTGGCAGGCATGTAAGGTAACTTCCTCTACCATCCCCCAGGCTGTCAAGGCCATACACTCACTCGCTCCCCCCCCCTCACACTCACTCTGCCTCACTCTGCCTGTGTATCTCACCCAGTGCTGTACATAGTGAAGGCATTTTGTAAATATTTTCATGTAAGTATAAGTTGTAAATATTTTCTTGTAAGTGTAAGGACTATATAGTGAAGTCAAGTTGTAAATAGCTTCTTGTAAGTGCCAAGACTGTACGTAATGAAGTCAGGTTGCACCTATCTTCAAGTAAGTGTAAGATAATGCATTCACAATGAGAAAGACATGCAAATTGTGATAGATGCTGAAGTAATAAGTAATCAGAAAAGTGTACTGAACATTGCTATACCTTCCCAGCATAAATACCTGAGTATACTTTACATAGAAAATGGCTTTCACTCACGTACATGGTGAGCATGAGAGAGTGGCTATACCTGTACATGAGTATGCAGGACTCAATAAAACTCATTTCCGAGCCTCGGTGATCATTTTAATGGCGAAATTCGTCGTTTCCACATCAAAATCTATCATTTTAGCCAAAAAAAAAAAAAGTTGAAAAATAGCCAGCACTGGGGTGACCCATAGGGCTAAAAATAGCCAGCACGCAGCGGGTTAAGGAAGTTAACCAGTTATTGAAACAGATGAATCTACTCCATTCGTACCGCAGACTAGAAACATCATTTGCAGTGGCTTTTATGTATATGTAGAATACTAACTAATACCATGAACAATATCCTGGTGCAATAGTTTTTTGAGAGGTTTACGGAAAAGATTTTCTTTTCCCTTGGTATAGTATGTTGTCATCAAGGAGTGACTGTAAGGGATCAAATATACTTAAGGAAATGTCTTTAATTGTTATACTGAAGGTTCTAGTAAGGCACTGAAGTGGGTTTGCGCTTTTTAGCAACCAACTACCAAGGCTATAATGATACATTATAATCATAGCATGATCAGGCCACAGTAAGAGGAGTTGTAGGGAAGCGTGGGAGGGGAGACTGCCTGGGCACTCAACTTGTCACACTGGGTTGTTAAAAATTCAGTGCAGTTTGTGACATAATACCTTGGTCGGGAACAAATGATGACTAATTCCGACCTGACTGAACCTGAATGGATACAGAGGACATAAATGGTTCTAACTGACCTGAATGAGCCCAACTAGACTTGAATACCTGGACCTCAAGTGCCAATAACAAGGCCGAAGTAGTTGCAATGGCCCTGGCTGGACATAAAATGACATTGATGAACCTCGATAGACTTAACTGGTCCTGACTCAATGAACAAATATTAGCTTGCGTGAACCTGAACTGGCAAAATGAGACCTCGACTGCTCTGACTGTCTTTAAACTCTACTGATATGACCAAAAATAAATGACACAACAGTACCCGTTGTGTCATGAACTGACTACTGCATCCTCGTCTCTCAACCAGCGTGCAGATATCGCCCTGGGCTCCATCAGCTTCACTATACCCCGCTCAGCCGTCATCGATTTCTCTCCCGCCATCGAGTACTCCAGCCTGCGGATCCTCGTCCTCGCCGAGGGGGAAGACAAGGCGCTTGACTGGTCCACCTACTTCGCCATCTTACACTGGTGTGCTACCTCCCCTCCTTGTTTCCTTTCTTTTTTCTTTCCTTATTGTTTTCGTTTAGTCCTAATTTCCTTCCTTTTCTTCCTCCAATGTAGTAAACTGTGATACAGTACAGTACTAACTTTTAAAAATCGTTTGGTTAAGTATATATTTGTCTTCTAACCTCCAGCTAAGTGTGTTCACTACTGAGTAATACTATTGTGTAGTATATTAAACCTTTTTTTCTCTCTCTTTCATAGCCTGGAAGATACAACAGCAGAAAGACTTTGATAAATTTTGACTTAACGTTGCTTTCCTTTTCAGGTAGATAGTGCAGAATAAGATTTCCTTTCCCTGTTTCCTATGAAATTCCCATAACAGCTTTTCTATGCTGCGTGGTGGTTCTTCTCACTATTTCCTTCCGGCTTCGACTGGAGGGTTTGATAAGTAGGAGAGGGGCCCTTCATGCTTTTCTTTCCTTGTCTTTAACTGATAGAATAGTTTTGTTAGCTATATCCTTCCCTATACCAAACAGCCGCGAAAGGACCAAGAGGTCTGTTGCTGTTTGTTTTCCTTTGCAATCCCTTTGTATTCCCTTCCTTATTTCCCTCCTTTTTTCCTTCCTTACTTTTTGGTGCGGTGATGATCAGTCATTTCTCTCCTTGGGGCTAAGATACGAATAAATGTGTGTGTTTGGATGAATGAATTGGGAATGTGTCGTCCTGTCTCGGCTACCCCCTTTTCTTTGGAGGAAGCAGCCTAGGTATATAGATAGACAGAGTTTCTTCCTTTCTTCTTTCCTTGTTTCCTTCCTTTCTTTATTCCTTATTTCCTTCCTGTCTTCCTTTTCCGTTCTGTCTTCCTTAAGTTCATTTTGACATGATATTACAATTACTTTATTAGCTTTTCTTTGCAGTCTGCTTCAGAGTTCTTTGAATGTCTGTTAATGGCTTGAAAGTAAGTATACCGTAGATAAGAGTAAAAGGGTGATTCTTAAGAGAAGTGACTCAAAGTGTGTTGTGAAGGGGAAGACTCGAACTAGTGGAAGGTTATGTATCTTGGTGCTTTAATAGGTAAGAGAAAGAGAGGTAAATGTGTAAAGGAAGTTGAGACTAGAGCGGCCAAAAAATAAATAAATGATAAAAGCTTGCCAACGTGCTATGATGGCCTTGATAAACAGAGGGTCGGGTACAATATACAAGAGAATTACATGAAGGTATGTTAGTTCCTACATTAATAAGTTCGCTGTTCATCCATCGGCATTGAATAGCCTGACGAAAAGGCCATAATTACTGAAAGCCTTCTCGCAGTGTGTGTGTGTGGGGGGGGGGGTAATGAAGACCACATTTAATCCCACCAAATGCAAAAGTCTCCCCTTCGCTGAAACAATCGTCTGTACATAGCAGGATTTTTGTGTAAAAAGGCACACTGTACTGAAAAATTTAATTATTTCATTTTTATTACTTTCTCTCTCACAATCGGAGATATGCCACAATTGCTTTCCTGAACTGGTCGCCATCGTAAGCTACTCACGTACACCTGCTTCGTCATTCTTCACCCAACAACACAACTGGGAATCTGCCGGCAAACAGACAGATGCGGTTCATGTTCTAGGTGATGATTAGGACTAAACCAAATATAGATTGTCCCTTAATCTCACGAGGCCGATAACCTGTATTTATTATAAATATATACTGTATATCTATCTATCTATCTATCTATCTATCTATCTATATATATATATATAAATATATACTGTATATCTATCTATCTATCTATCTATCTATCTATCTATCTATCTATATATATATATATATATATATATATATATATATATATATATATATATACCGTATATATGGTGGCCGGTCAGTTCAATCTCTGGTGAACTCAACCCCAGTCAACCCAACCCTAGTCAGCTCAACCATAGTCAATCCAAACCCACTCAAATCAACCCTGGTCAACTCAACCCATGGTCATGATCAACTCAGTCCATGGTCAACTCAACCCCAGTCAACCCAACCCTAGTCAGCTCAACCTTAGTCAGTCCAAACCCACTCATCTCAACCCTGGTCAACTCAACCCATGGTCATGATCAACTCAACCCATGGTCAACTAAATCCCAGTTAACCCAATCCCATTCAACCCAACCCCAGTCAACTCAACCTATGATCAACTCAACCTCGGTCAACTCAACCTTTGGTCAGCTGAACCCACGGTCATCTCAACCCATGGTCAACTCAACTCGTCAACCCAACTGTGGTCAACTCCACCTATGGTCAACTCAATCCCAGTCAACTCAACCCCGGTCAGCTCAACCGCAGTCAACTCAACCCCGGTCAACTTAACCCCAGTCAACTCAACCCCGGTCAACTCAACCTTGGTCAGCTCAACCCAAGCCAACACATCCCATGGTCAACTCGACCCCTTGTCAACTCAACCCAAGCCAACTCAACCCATGGTCAACTCAACCCCAGTCAACTCAACGCCAATCAACACAACCTATGGTCAGCTAAACCAGTCAACTCTACCCAGGTCAACTCAACCCATGCAAATTCAACCCTGGTCAATTCAGCCCATGATAAACTAAACCTGCCATACTGTGTTCCACATATCGAATATATGTTTGAGCTATAATATTTTTTGTAATGTTAGTACTGTCCCTGCACTGGTTCTTCCCAGCCCCAGCCCTGCGACACGTGGGGCCGCAGTGCTTGGCGCGACCTTTTTATGCCTTTTTTTTTTTTTTTTTTTTTTTTTTTTTAAGGATGGGGAAGGGCCATGAAGACGATGGGTCAGCTCGAGCATTGGTCAACAGGGATTAGGGGGGGATTTCTTTTCACAATGAATTTATTGCCATGTTTTTAGTTGTAAATGCATTTATCATTACTTCATGTGAGCAGCTGCTATAAGAAAATTATTTTACTTAACTGTATTTATTTTTTGTACTCTGCTGCAAGGGAATTATTGGATCCTTTTAAAAATACGAAGTTTCAGCTGTAACCTTAGTCTTCATGGACTCTAATGGAGGGGCATTATTAGCCTAAAGGGGGTACCACATGGGAGCAAATATCGACAACAAACTCATGTTAACAACATATTGTTGATGGAATGACGTCAAAAAACTTCATACCCACAACATGAAGCATTTCAAACACGACCAAAAACAAAGAGTCTTATCGTTGATAAATTTGAGAATCCGTTGGACAACTAGTGTTTTTAGCGTTCTAATCCATATAAATTTCCATGAAAATGTTCATTTTAATCATATAATCATTCCGAAAACAAAAACAAAATAATGAATATTATTTTGGAAATTATTTAAAGCCATGCTTAAATCCATTTTGAAGAGTTGGTGGGCAATCAAAATTAAGGCATTTTCATGAATACTGATAACTGCGTATCCAAAAAAAAAATATGGCTTTAAAAGTTCAGTACATCCACAAAGGAGAACTAATACTTTTACATGAGAAAATTTCATTCTTTACTGGGACAAATAAATGGAATATTTCGAAAATAAAAACAAAACAATTAAATTTAATTATGAATTATCTAAAGCCATGCTTACATCCATTTTGACAGGTTGGTGGGCAATCAATATTAATGCATTCTCGGGAACACTGAAAATGGTGTATGCAATGAAAATGGCTATAAAGACTCATTACATCCACAAAGGAGAACTAATACTTCTAAATTAGAAAATTTCATGCTTTATTTAGTAGTAGACTGTAGCGCCAGTCGAACTAGGCAGTACTTCCATGGTGGATGGAAAGCTGTTGACAGGGAGAGCTGGTGCTCCCGTTTCATCAGCCCTCGAGACTAGTTCCTGACCATCCCCTTTGCTGAACTTTTTCAGTGTCTCAGTAACACAGAGAGTAGGCCAGCATGCTCTCCAATACAAGTTTCTCCATCAACACCAAACTACATGCACAGTATGCACTGCACTTTCTTTTCCAAAATTCAGTAACAAATCATGGCTTCTCAACACATAGCCTCGGAGTCCCCAGGGAGGGGACCATAAATGCCCCCACCATCCGCCCCTCTCCAGGTGACGACTCGGGCTGCCTGGAACCACTGTCTCACTCACTTCTTCTTCATTTCTGCAACATTCGCGGCTTTTCCTTTAACTTTCTCTCTGTTGAGCACCACCTCCCCTCCTCTAAACCTCACCTTCTTTTCATAACTGAGACTCAGATGTCTGAGGCAACTTACACCAAACCCTTTTCTGTATCCTTCTACTTTCTGTATACTCATGTCAAAGCCAAAGGTGGCTGTTGTGTATATATACACAACGACTTATCTTGCTCTCGTGTTTCTGAACGAGATTCTTCTGAATTCTCTACACTCTGGCTTCGGGTCTCCTGTCATTCTCTGACTAAATATATCTGCGCTGTTTACTTATCCCCTACTCTACTGACTATGAAAAATTCTCTGACTATCTTACTTCTACGATGGAACACATTCTATCCATTTCTCCTTTCTCTGAAATCTCCATTCAGGGATATTTCAATGTTCACCACCACCTTTGGCTCTCCTCTCCTTTCACTGATCCACTTGATGAACAAGCCTACACCTTTTCTATCCTTAATGACCTAGAGCAGCTTGTACAGCACCCTACCCGTATCCCTGACCGCCTTGGAGAGAGCTACAACATACATGACCTCCTCCTTACAACTAATCCTTCTGCTAACACTGTTAATCTTTTCTCTCTGTTAGGCTCCTCCAATCACACCTTTATTACCTAAACCTGTCCTATCGCTCCGGTAGGGCTTGTGGACCCTCCAAAGAAACGTCGTCTGCGGCGCTTTGGAGCTGTGGATTGGGAGGCCGTCAGGCAGTACTTCATTGATTTTCCCCGGAATGATTATTGCTTCCATGGCCGGGAGCCATCTGGGTGTGCCCTGCACATTACAGAGGTTATGCTCTCAGGCTTGGAAGCATACATTCCCTTCTCATATCCTCTGACTAATGCAAATGCCTTAGTTTAACCACGCTTGTTCTAATGCTGTCCACAACAAGGACAGGGCCTGTAAAAGGGACCGGAGCCAACCCACCCCTGAATCACATCTTTTTTACGTTTCTGACCGGAATCGTGCTAAGTCTGTTCACTCTGCTAAAAATAAGTTCATCCGCACTAAATGCTCTCAACTCTCCAACTCGAATTCTTCCCGCTCCTTCTGGCACCTTGCCAAAAACACTTCTAACAACTTTATGTCATCATCCTTCCAACCTCTTTTCTGCTCTGATGGCTCTGTAGCTATTTCTTCTACTGATAAAGCAAATCTCTTCACTCAGACTTTCTTCTCCAATTCCACCTTAAATAATTCCAGTGCCTGTTCCTCCATCACTCCCACCCCTCTAACTTCCTCATGGCTGACATTAAAATTTCTTCAGTTGCTGTATTTTCTGCCATCACAGGCCGCAATACTTACAAGGCATATGGGCCTGATGAAGTCCCTCATGTTGTCCTCAAGAACTGTGCTTCTGTGCTTACACCCTGCCTAGGTAAACTGTTTCATCTTTGTCTATCAACTTGTACCTTTTCTTCTTGCTGGAAATTTGCTCTCATTCAGCCAGTCCCAAAGAAGGGTGACCATTCCCAACCCTCTAACTATCGTCCAATTGCTTTAACATCTTGTATCTCAAAAGTTTTCAAGTCAATTCTTAATAGAAAATTTTTAAAGCATCTTTCCTATCACAACCTTCTTTCTGATCGTCAGTATGGGTTCCGTCAGGGACGCTCCACTGGCGATCTTCTCACCTACCTTTCAGACTCCTGGTCATCCTCCTTTCGGGACTTTGGAGAAAGCTTTGCCATTGCATTTGACATCTCAAAGGCTTTCGATCGAGTCTGGCCTAAATCTTTAATTTCCAAACTGCCCTCTTATGGTTTATATCCTTCTGTCTGCGCCTTCTTCTATAGCTTCCTTTCTGGTCATTCTATAGCTGCTGTTGTAGACGGCCATCGTTCTTCTCCTAGATCTATCAACACTGGTGTTCCTCAGGGCTCTGTCCTATCACCAAATCTCTTCCTTTTATTCATCAATGTCCTTCTAAGCTGTACATCTAACCTTATCCACTTGTATGCTGATGACTCCACCCTTCACCTTTCTATTCGGTTCCCGCAACGTCCATCTCAGCAGTTACTTCAACAAACAAGGGATGAGGCTATGGCACATCTAATGTCTGAATTGGCTTATAGCTCTGACTGGGGTAAAAATAATCTTGTTGTTTTTAATGCATCAAAGACTCAGTTCTTACACTTATCAACCCGACAAAATCTTCCGCAGGTGTAACTATTAATGTTTAATAATATTCAGCTTAATCCTGCCTCATCCTTGAACATGCTTGGGGATTCATTCACTCGGGACTTATCTTGGAAAGTTCATATTACATCTCTTGTAAAATCTGCTTCCAAGAGATTATGTGTGCTACGCCGACTCCGTTCCTTCTTTACCCCTGCACAATTGTTAACTCTATACATGGGTTTTATCCGCTCCTGAGTGGCGTACGACTCTTATGTTTGGGGAGGCTCTCCACATACAGCTCTTCTCAATAGGGTGAAGTTGAAGGCTTTTCGTCTCATTGACTCTCCTCCTCTTACTGGCTCCCTCCAACCTCTGTCTCTTCGCCGCACTGTTGCATCTTTATCTCTTTTCTATCGCTGCTTCAATGGTCACTGCTCCTTTGAACTGTCTCCTTGGATTCCTCCACCTCTATGACGGGCACGTAGCACCCGTCTAGCAACAAACTCCTATCCCTTTTCTGTCCAACTCTCTAATGCAGTAGTTATCCGTTACTCCCAGTCCTTCATTATATGCAACAGGTCAACTCTGGAACTGTCTCCCTCTGTCTGTATTTACTGCTAGCTATGATCTCCAGTCTTTCAATGAATCCAGGTATCTCGAAATGATCAGATCTTGAATTTGGTTCTCTCTTGTATTTTGTTTTTCTCTTGGAAGGAACAGTTATTGCAGGCTTGTGGCCTTTGGTTCCTTCTTCCTAGCATTATAAAAAAAAAAAAAAGCAGTGCTAATGTTGTTTTCGCAACTAGCTACACCAGAATGGATTTTTTGCTTACTTCACTTACTTTTCATCCTATTGTTTGCATTAAATATAAAGACTTGAGCAAGCTTAACTTTGCAAAAAATATATAGCTCAAACATATGTTCGATATTTGGAACACAGTATGACATGTTTAGTTTATCGTGAGCTGAGTTCACCGGGGTTAAATTTACATGGGTTGAATTGACCGGGGTTGGACTGACTGGTTTAGTTGACCATAGGTTGAGTTGACTGGGGTTGGGTTGTTTGGGGTTGAGTTGGCCATGGACTGAGTAGTCCATGGGTTGAGTTGACCGGGGTTGAGTTGACTGGGGTTGAGTTGACTGGGGTTGAGTTGACCTTGAGTTGAGTTGACTAGGGTTGGGTTGAGTTGACCGAGGTTGAATTGACCATGGGTTGAGTTGACTGGGGTTGAGTTGACCTTGGGTTGAGTTAACTGGGGTTGAGTTGACCTTGGGTTGACTTGACCGGAGTTGAGTTGACTGGGGTTGGGTTGAGTTGACCTTGGTTGAATTGACCATGGGTTGTGTTGACTGGGGTTGAGTTCACTGAGGTTGAGTTGACTAGGGTTGAGTTGACCGGGGTTGAGTTGAGTGGGGTTGAGTTGACGGGGGTTTAGTTGACTGGGGTTGAGTCGACTAGGGTTGAGTTGACGGGGGTTGAGTTGACGGGGGTTGAGTTGACGGGGGTTGAGTTGACGGGGGTTGAGTTGACTGGGGTTGAGTTGACTAGGGTTGAGTTGACTGGGGTTGAGTTGACTAGGGTTGAGTTGACTGGGGTTGAGTTGACTAGGGTTGAGTTGACGGGGGTTGAGTTGACGGGGGTTGAGTTGACGGAGGTTGAGTTGACTGGGGTTGAGTTGACTGGGGTTGAGTTGACTGGGGTTTAGTTCATCAGGGGTTGAATTGACATGGAACCGAGGAAAATTAAACAAGTGTCACCGACGTCAAAGGAATTAATGACATTCGTTCATTGATCATAATATTTAATTCTCTTTTATCTTTTCATTGTTTCTTGTCTTCTTCTCCTGCTATCTCCTGACCTTTTCCTTCTTTTGTGTTCCCGTGATCTTCTCTTCACTAAGGCATGTGTGGATGGCTCTGGGCGGGATATGGGTGGCGATGGGCGTTGGTGTGGTGATGGTGGCACGATCTTCCCCTCAGCTCACCGTCTACAACTACCTATTCTCTTTCGCAGGGGCCTTCGCTCAGCAGGGTGAGACACTAGGGAGGTGGAGGTTAAAGCACTGCTCAGAGTCATACTGTAAATGGAACTGAAACTTTAGTAACACCTCTTCCGTAGCGATTTGCTATTAATCTTACAGCTTGCTATGGCCTTACACACTGTTACTAGTATCGACAAAGTTTGCATCAATAATGTGCAGAATTATGAGGTGTAATAAACTCAGTTAATAGCAGATGAGGAAGAGTTACGAAATTCCCATGCCAGCTACATTACGGTGCTTAGCTGTGTACTTAACCTGCACGGGATTCTGCATAATGACAAATATCAGTATAAGATTTTTTTTTTTTTTTTTTTTTTTTTTAAGCTAAGGCCAGTATCTCACCATCGGTATTCTGGCAACTTTCCCTGGCAACTTCATCCTGGTGATATTCTGTTGGCAACCTTTCAAGAAAAGCTGTAACATGGGTCATAGCAGTCAGAACTGCCGAGGAAAGTCGCAAGCAACACCCAAAAAAGTGGCCGCCAAGACCGAGTTTCCTGGGAAGTGTTGATAGAATAACCGCTGATGCGAAACTGCCTTAAGCTTCATTAGGAGACAAGTCTGATAAGCCATATACAGTATATATATGCATTCTGTCAGTTCATACCTCCCTTTACTCTGTGCCACAATCAGTATCATAAATTTTCCCCATTCCATTATTATCTCCACATCCCTTCTCCCCATAGGATCGGAGGTAGAGCCAGGGTGTGCTCGAGGGCGCCTGGTGTTCCTCTCAGTGTGGGTGGGGTCGGTGCTGGTGTATACATCCTACACAGCCCGCCTCACCTCACAGCTGGCCGTTGTCAACACACAGCCCCCCTTCAACACGCTCCTGGAGGCCCTCACCACCGCCGACTACCAGATCATAACACAAGTCGGCACGTCATACATTACAGCTATGGAGGTAGGTGGGGAGAGAGAGAGAGAGAGAGAGAGAGAGACGGACGGAGGGACAAACAGATAATCCCGTTCTATATTATCTTTATTTACACAGCTGTCCAATGTCTCCTTAGGTCATTTGTCCTTATCTGCCTGCTTTTTTTCGTCTTTTACATTATATATAATGTTGTTTTGCCCTTCCTTCTCCAGTCCCTGTCTAGAAAACGTAGTATACTACTACTCTGCTTTTTAAAAGTGTGTGACATGCAAGTATAGATTTTTTAGGTATACAGTCAAAGAAACAAATACCCTCCCAGTTTTGTCTGAAGAAAATTTATAGGTGGCAAAATACAGTGAAAACTCTTATCTATACTAGTGTGTGTTTCATAATAATGGTTCGATTTTCTCGTTATGTATGCGTCGAAAGTTGGAAAGATACACGTGACTCTGTGCAGTCAGGGACAGAAGTTGGTCTGATATTCCACTGCAGCCTCACACATAGGCCATGTCCATCACTATCTTCCCTGACACATAAAAAAGAATCATCCTTGGGAAGTGACGCATAGCAAACCTTCCTCAGCTTAACAAATACTGTTCGGCTGAGAAAAATAAGGAGCATAAGAGTGTGTGCCCAATACGCCGTAGATTTCCAAAGTCATGCAGAATATTCAGCTCTCAAGTTGTGGGGCCACCACAGCACCTGTTGTTGTACTTGAATTTAGTATTAGTTTATTTTGAGTAGGCCTTGACTTCACGGTGGACATCGGGAAAAAGACAAGACGGGAATTAAACTAAGTGGCTTTGCAGGAGCTGGGTATTTGTCTTCTCTCTGTACTCTCGCTCAAAAAAGAATCGGTGCACACTTCACGTGAATGAATCTGACACCACAGACGACAGTCTCTGGAAGATGTCTGATGACTCTACCCTATGTTGGTAAACCTGCTTTCTTGTTTCATGGGTGTGTCACATATCGCTTGACTGTGACATCTGTGGACGACATTGTAAACAAATAATGCATTCAGATGATAACAGATGAGTATTGACACATAACGCATTATCTCGATCATTTAGGATATCACTGGGCCTCTCCTGCCCGATACTCTTTTGATCTTGTGTACATTGCCCCAAACTGTGCTCTTTTTACTCTAGCGACCTAAAATTGCCATCTCCCGATCCTGAATGATGAATTATAACAACAGATAAACTCTAGAATCTTGTACTCTTCACGAAGAAGAGCTAAAGGAAAGGTGTAGAACCGTGGTATTGTCCTTCTCTGCCGCTGAGCTACGTGGAATAAGCTGCAAAAAGAGGAGGATCTGGGCCAAGGTAAAATAAAAAGAGTATAATCAAGAATACAAAACCTGTCTCCGAACCAGAGTTCGCGAGATCGAGGCCTGCAGCTGCTGTACTCGCGCATACAGGCCGACCCATCCCTGCTCTACAAAACAGACATCGGGGGCCTCAGACGAATGGTGAAATCCAAGGTGGGTCTGAGCACGTCCTGCGTATTCTTGTCAGCTTGGAAGACTTTCTAGCATCTCTTCCTTAGCGATTTATTTTGCATACTACTTAACATTCTCTCGTGTGCTATTCTTGTATTTTTAATTGGATGTAGATTACATAAATAACATGCAAAATAATGTAAACTTGACATATGCCGAAAACGCCTAAGAAAGAGGTGTTAGAGAACCTCCATAGGTGATGAGCATACGGGTGTGTCTTTCACCCCCATAATTATGCAGAAATATAGAAAAAAAAAATGTATTGTCTCGTTTTTTTTTTTTTTGAGGGGGGGGGGAGGAAGAGGCCGATATAACGAAAAATTATCATCACCACAACCACCATCATCATCATCCAGGTTTTCCATGTTCACACTGAGAACGGAGATCCATAACAAACGCACATTATATCACTGAAGAGACTAACCAGATGGGAAAGGAAACCTGTACCCTTATCACTATGAATGTTTAGTTTCAACAATTGTTACTTTTAATATTTAGAATGGATGATGATGATGATGATATGGCGATTTGTTTGTCAGATAAGTATTTGTTAAGGTACTTGGAATCGGTTGGTTGGTTGTGTTATAATATTAATAATTAAAAAAAAAAAAGCAAGAGCTTTATCAAAGGTTTGCTGAAGTCGAGGTACGTAACGTTGTGTTTTTTCTCCATCTGGGGCCGCAGACACCTCAGAGGTAGATGGTTACTAATTCTTAAGATAGAATCGACCTTTCGTGAACCCAATCTGCAAAACTGAAACTCTTCAATTCTTCTCTAACTTTTTTTTTTTACTTTATAGTTTTCCTACTGTTGATGTAAAGCTTATCGAAATATAACTTGAGATTACCGACCAATCCCCCTCTGAAAAAAAGTTAGTACGTTCTATGTTTTCCATATGTCTAGTATTGCTCCCATGTTTAGTGGTTATTACATTAAAAAGTATGGTAAACGGTTGAGATAAGTCTTATATACGCCATTCAATATTCTATACATTATTTCATCTGGCCAAAGAAATTTCTGTGGCTTTAATTTAACGATTTCTTCCGGTACACACTCCTTACCAATACTTATTATACTGACAATACCTGTATTACAAATGCTCAAATTAAATACAGATCTCTTTTATGGGAGCACGCAAAAGAATTTCTACGGTGAACACTTAGAGAAACAATAATTTAGAAGGGAGCAAATTACTTTATCCTTACATGTGATGCAGCAAGAATCGGTCTTGATGGCATTATCCTTTCTTTTATCCGTATTCTCCTTGGCAGAAGATTTTGTAGAACGTCTTTCCCATCACTGTTTTTTCGTATTACTTCATAATATTCTCTTACGTATTACTTGTGTCTCCTTAAAAGTATTACTTCCTATAACCCAGGAAACCATTCTCTGCGTTGAGTGGCAATCGCTTAACAAGCAATTAAAAGCATGATGGCTAGTGTGACTCTAAAGAATGAAAGCGCTCCCATTGGATGTGACCTTCACGGGTCGCAATAAGAAGGAAGGTTTGGGTTTATAATTTTCTTCATAAAATAGAAGGAAACAAAAGATTAGACTCAGCAAAATGTATTCTGTCCAGACGAGAATTAACGAAAATAAAGCCAAATTCAGTACTCATTCATTCTGAGATACCTGAGCACATTTCCCACATGATAATGCTCAGGAACGAGCACCTGGCCATTTCAAAATATGTTTTTACTGATTAGGCTAGCCACGGATCCTTAGACTCCTTATGGGAGAATAAAGGATTGAATTACACAAACACACACACACACATACACACACACACACACACACACACACACACACACATCATTATATATATATATATATATATATATATATATATATATATACATATATATATATATATATATATATATATATATATATATATATATATATATATATATACATATATATATATATATATATATATATATATATATATATATATATATATATATATATATATATATATATATATATATATATATATATATATATATATATATATATATATATATATATATATATATATATATATATATATATATATATATATATATATATATATATATAAGTAGGAGTTCTTTCGCCATTGCTGTTTGTTTTGGTTATGGATTATGTTATGAGAAAGATTGTAAGGAGAACAGGTGCAGGAATTAACTGGAAAGATAATAAGAAGCTGATAGATTTGGACTATGCTAATGATATTGTACTGATTTGCGGAAGTATTTACGAGATGCAGAGGGTGCTTGATTGTCTGGTGGAGGAAGGAGAAAAAGTGGGATTGGTAATCAATTGTGGAAAGACTGAAATTATTAATATGAACGTAGAGAACCAAATCGATTGTGTAATTTGGAATAATGTGGTGAAGAATGTAGAAAACTTTAAATATCTGGGAACGATTGTATCATCTAATGGATCATTAAACAATGAAATTGAGGAGAGGATTAGACAAGCTTGGCGAGCTGTTGGAATGTTGAAATCTGTTTGGAATAATAATATGCTTTCGGTACATACTAAAGTGAAAATTTACAGGTCCATGGTTAGACCAATTTTAATTTATGGGCATGAGTCATGGTACAGTACAATTGCAACAGATCAGAAAGTATTAAGATTTGAGAATAAAATACTGAGATGGATTCTTGGGGTAAAGTGGCATGACAGAGTTACAAATGAAAGAGTGAGGGATATTACGAGAGTGGAACCAGTTAATGAATATGTGAGACTGTCTCGCTGGAAGTGACTGAGGCACATATACAGAAAAGAAGGCAGTTTAATACAGGATGTGCCAGAGTGGACTGCTAGAGGAAGAAGAGGTAGAGGTAGGCCGAGGGAAACCTGGTTGAGGACAATGAAAAAAGAAGCAGGAGAGGAATGTTGGTGGGACCTGAAGGAGATGGCAAGAGAAATATTGGTAGAGAGAGTTCATCGAGGCCCTATGCATCCCGTGGGGTGCCACAGGAAATTATATATATCTATATCTATATCTATATATCTATATCTATCTATCTATATAGATAGATAGATAGATAGATAGATAGATAGATAGATATAGATATAGATATATATAGATAGATAGATAGATAGATAGATAAATATCTATATATATATATATATATATATATATATATATATATATATATATATATATATATATATATATATAGTTTTCATCAGATTTCACATTAATATAATTTCAGGTACACCTGTTTTATGTATTTGTTTATTTATCTGATGATATATAAATTGTTGCATTCCATTTATATTTGGCAGCGTAAGGTTGGGTTGCTCCAGCTACAGAGCACCATCGACTACCTGCTGAAGGGTAACTGCTCCTATACTTGGGTGGGACAAGACTACTTCACTGAGTACCTCTACCTCGGCTACAGGAAAGGCCTCTCCTACGCAAACGTCCTATCTGCTTAGTGAGTTTTCAGTTATTCCGTCTTTTTTCCATCGTGTGTATATTTTTGTCCTTCCTTCATTCCAATTACGAGTATTTTTCAGTATTAGTCAGTTCAGTCCAATCATGCGTATATATATATATATATATATTCACAAACATTTCCTCAATTTTATGCACTACACCACACGCACTTTACATTTCACACAACGTATCCCACTACGTTACAGGGGTTGGCGCCAGCAGGGTCATGCGGCCAGAAAACTTTGCCCCCGCTAGGCCGCTACCTAGTGGCGGCCTTTTGGGGGGAGGCGTGACGGGGGTTCTGCCGGCACAGATCATGGGTCCAGGGCGAGATGGGACTCGAACCTGTGCTAGAGGGTACAGGGCATTGCGGTTCCCAGGCTGCCGCTTCCGCCCAATAGAGAGGGGTCCGAACCTGAGAGTAGCGCCCAAGGAGGCTGCCCTATCAGTGGGTGTATAATGGCGGGACAGTTGCAGTGCCAAGGCGCGCTTGGAGGGTGTCCCTGCAGCTGTCCTGGCGGGGTGCCCCGAGGCCTCTACCACAGCAACTGGTAAGCTGATGGGCTGGTAGTCCCAGGTCCATTGCCTGGACCTGGGACTGTGCAGTGAGTGGGGCCTGTGGTATGTCCACCCCCTTTATTAATACTGACTATGACTAAAAATAAGTTTCAAAGCAAGCCTGAGGACATTAAATCGCCCATGGGGATGAGGGTGGGTTCATGGAATGTGGGAAGTTTGAGGGGAAGAGCGGGGGAAGTCGTTGAGGCATTCAGTAGGAGGTGGGTGGATGTGGCGTGTTTGCAGGAAGTCCGGTACAGGGGTGGATCAGCCAGAAAGATTGTTGGGAAGGACTGTTGCTATAAGTTGTTTTGGCAGGGGGGGGGGGACAGGCGGATATGGGGGTGCTGGTGTGATGGTTGCAGAGAAATGGGTGGAATATGTTATGAATGTTATGAGAGTAAGCGATAGGATATTGGTAGTGAAAATTCTGGTTGGTGGAGGCGGTGGCTGAGTCGGTAGAGAGGCAGGCGGCCTGCAGTCCTGATGGACCCAGGTTCGAATCCCGGCTGGGGCGGGGAACAGTTTTAGGATCTGAATTTCATAAAAAGCAGGCTTTCCTGATCTACCAGATGACCGGCCGACATGTCGTAAAAATACCCCCGGTAATACCAATACACCAGCCCTGTATGAGACAGCCCTAGTATGTATTCAATGTGGACGATGAGTGTTAGCGCCGAAGTGGTGACATGTGGAGGTGTAGGAGGACTACTGGGCCTTGGGATAGGCTACTGCCCCCGAGATATAGGCCCTGAAGCCTTTGCCCAGAGTCGGACACATTAAAATATCTATCTATCTATCTATCTATCTATCTATCTATCTATCTATATATATATCTATATATCTATATATATATATATATATATATATATATATATATATATATATATATATATATATATATATATATATATATATATATATATATATATATATATATATATATATATATATATATATATATATCGGCATATGCTCCACAGGCAGACTTGGATGAAGTAGAGAAAGATGGATTTTGGGATGACTTAATACGAGTAGTAGGTGGTATGCGGGATGATGAGAGAGTGGTTTTGGGAGGGAACTTAAATGGTCATGTAGGTGAAGCAGCTCAAGGTTATGAAGGAGTACATGGAGGATGTGCGTATAGTATAGGGAATGCGGAAGGGGAAAGGATACTCGAGTTTGGGGAGGCAACAAACATGATTGTGTGCGACACACATTTTACGAAAAGGGAAAGTAGGGTAATTACGTATGAGTCTGGGGGAAATAGCAGTCAGATAGATTATTTTCTGGTTAGGAGGGCTGATAGGAGGTTAGTGAGGGATATTAAAGTTATAGGAAGTGAGGAGTGTGTGCAGCAGCACAAACTATTGATTTGTGATATGGTGCTTAAGGAACGAGTGATGAAAAAGAGGACTTATGTACCCAGGAGGAAAATATGGAAGCTGGAAAACCAAGCAGTAAGGGATGCCTTCTACAGCGAGATGAGGAGAGTGGTGGCTGAACAGGGAGCCGTAGACAGAGGCGTTAATGAACAGTACAGAGCCCTCAAGAACAACCTCTTGAGAGTTACTAATGTAATATGCTGTTGGATTAGAGGCCCACCAAGACATAAAGGAACTTGGTGGTGGGATGAGGGTGTAGAAGCTGCAGTTAAGGAGAAAAGAAGGCTTTTCCGGGAATGGAAGAAGGGTGGTAACGAGGAGGAATACTTGGCTGCCAAGCGTAGGGCTAGAAGAGAGGCATACAGGGCAAAGTCTGAGTCGCAGAGACTTTTACTTGATAACTTAAATCATGGGGAAAGGAAAAATATGATATTTAAGGTGGCAAATCAGATGAAGAGGGATAATTGGGATATTATATGTGAGCAGTGTGTGAAGAATGATGAAGGAAGGGTAGAGGTGAACAATGATGATATTAAAGATGCATGGAGAGAGCATTATAACCGGTTGTTGAATGAGGAGTCTGACTTGGACAGGGAAGGTTTGGAGCCGGCAGGTCCAGCGTTTGGCCCTTGGCCTTTGATTGACGCTGCTACTGTGAGTGAGGCTATAGGCAGGATGCAGGTGGGGAAGGCAGCAGGTATGTCGGGGTTGACTGCCGAAATGTTGAAGGCCTCAGGCGATATAGAGGTAAGGTTGGTCACTTACTTGATAAATATGGTTATATATGAGTGTGTTGTCCCAGATGATTGGTTGAAGAGTGTAATTGTAAATGTATATAAAGGGAAGGATGATGCCCTGGAAAGAGGAAATTATAGAGGTATAAAGCTCTTAAACCAGATAATGAAGGTAATGGAGAGAGTTCTAGAAGGTATGATTAGAGAAAGAGTGAATATTGATGAGATGCAGTTTGGGTTTATGCCAGACAGAGGGACCACTGATGCCATATTCATTGTTCGACAGCTTCAGGAAAAATATATTGGGAAGAAAAGGGATCTGTATTTTGTTTTTGTTGATTTGGAAAAGGCCTTTGACAGAGTCCCTAGAGAGGTGGTGAAGTGGGCAATGAGAAAGCTTGGCTTGGAGGAGTGGCTGCTTAGGGTGGTTATGGCTATGTATGTGGGTGCTCGCATCCAGGTAAGAGTGAATGGAGATTTGAGTGATGAGTTTTCCGTGAACATAGGTGTGCATCAGGGATCAGTTTTGAGTCCCATGTTGTTTACCATGGTACTTAAGGCCCTCTCACGTGACTTCAAAAACGGACTCCCGTGGGAGATGTTGTATGCTGATGATTTGCTGTTGATTGCAGAGAACGAAAGGGAGGCGGAGGAAAGATTTAGGAAGTGAGAGATGGTATGGGGCATAAGGGCTTAAGGGTAAATGCAGATAAAACAAAAGTGATGATATCTAGGGTTGGTGGCGGTACTGTCAAAGACGAGGGAGAGTGGCCATGTGCAGTTTGCCACAAGGGCGTGGGAGGTAATTCCATCTTGTGTAGTGTTTGTGACAAATGGGTGCACAAGAAATGTAGTGGTATCAGAGGTAGACTGCGAGATAATGCTGATTTTATGTGTGCGGCGTGTCGGTGGAGATTGTCAGGCGTGAAAGGACTGAACTTGCTGGTGAGTCTCTCGAGTGTGTGGAGGAGTTTTGTTATTTAGGAGACATGTTGTTGGCTGGAGGTGGGGCTGGAGCTAGCTCTGTGGCTAGGATGAGAAGTGGTTAAAACGTTCAGGGAGCTGTTGCTTCTCCTGACACTGAGAGGACTCTCCCTACGTGCTAAGTGGTCTTTGTATGCAGCATGTGTTAGGAGTGTAATGCTGTATGGTAGTGAAACCTGGGCAGTAAAGAAGGAGGATATTCGCAGGCTCGGACGTACAGAAAGGACAATGATTAGGTGGATGTGCAGTGCATCCCTGCGTGCAAGGCTGGGGGGGCTTGGTCGATGATGGAAGAGTTGAGAGGTAGGATGGGACTGGAGTGTATTGGTGTTGTGATGAGGAGAGGTAGATTGAGATGGTTTGGGCATGTGGAGAGGATGGGGGATGATAATTGGGTGCAGAAGGTGAGAAGTGTTAATATTGGGGGTGGGATTGTGAGGGGTAGACCGAGAAAGGCGTGGAACAAGGTCATTAAGTGTGACCTCAGGGTTAAGGGACTGAACAGGGAGGCTGCAATAGATTGTGCAGCATGGAGAGCCGCAATTAGGTGACCAAGGCCGACGCATGCAAGCATGTTGGAGCCTTCAAAAACGAAAAAGAAAACGAAAACGATATATATATATATATATTCTTACTAGCTCCATAAGTCTTTCTCTTAAATACCTACATTCAGCACATCTCTCAGCCTCGTATATTCCCTCGTTCGTTATCCACCATTACCGTATCAGACATATGTCACTCGTAATCGATATCACGCGATGAACACATATCACTGAGCATAACTTTCTGCAGATTCAGTTCATTACCTGTGCTTCAAACTTTAATTGATTATCATCCCTTCGCATTAACTCTTTGACAGCTAGATAATCTCGTGATTAAACAAAATTTATCCGATGTCTGCTTTAATACAATTCCTAAGTATAATATGAATTAGGAAACTGTTTCTCTAGGTAGTTTCTTAAGTGTTTGACTGTTAGGATTTCTAAAGTGTTTGACTGTTGGGATTACCTTCAGCTAAACAAATTCATCTGATTTTAACATGAATTTAATACCTAAGTGGATCAATTGCAGTGAAAGAGTTGATATTTATGCCACTGAATAAGTCCTCGTGAGATTTAGTCTTGTTTTATGTTCTTTTTTGCTGCTAAGTCCACAGAAATTGCTACCTAACAAAGCTGTGTTGACACTTTGCCTCAGTTTCCAGTAACGTAATCTACCAGTTTTACGGAAAATGTTGTGATATTTTGAAACACATTACCGACATTAACTAAGAACTTATTGTATATTACCAACTGCAAACAAGTAATGCTATTTTGCAACACTTCACCAATATTATAACAATTGTATTTTACCAGGTGTATAAACAAAGTTTGTGATATTTTGAAGCTTATCGCTGAAATATAGCAAGAAAAATGTTCTACATTCCCATTCACTCCAGCATCGTGCGAGCCACCGACGTCGGGATACTGCCCAAGCTGCGTGCCAAGTGGTGGGGCCACGGCCAGGCCAACTGCGGGTCGGCCACCTCCTTCCGCGAGCTAGGGTTCTCCAAGACCATCTCGGCCTTCGCGCTGCTCTTCATGGGCGGCTTGGTCAGCGTCGCCTTTCTCGTTGTTGAGTACTTCTGCCATCGCTTCGGAGTTTGGCGTCATTTGGGAAAAGTGTTTCAGTCAAGAGGATCCAGGAGCAAACGACGAAAGAAATATCCAACCATAAGGGACCAGCAGCGGACTTTCATGTACCAGCCACACCTCAGACACTTGCCGCACACACACTCACCGTTGTCAGAAATATCTGTGCACTAGTTTGCAATAGTCTAAGATTAATATGATTCAGTTTACAACCAACGTATTATCTGTGAACTCATTTACATTTGACAAATTATCTTTGAACTGGCTTGCATCTGAACTAGTTTGCATTAAACGAGAATCTGTGAATTGGCTTCCATTTAACAAATTGTCTATGAAATAGGCTGCATCTGATAAAGGAGTGCGTTGAGGTGGGTAAGATGCGTTAGATCATCCACCGATATCTGAGATCAGGGGGTGTTTGACTTCAGGTAGAGGACAATCATCTCTTTTTCAAAATAATTAAATACATATTTGCCTCCCCTGAAAAGCCTCTTCAGCTAGTTTTAGCTTCTGTTTGCCCTTACACATAACTGTTATTAGCAATCTTTCATGTTAATCAATGTTTTTATTTAAAACTATCTTTTCGTCAAACTACACCTGTTTTACCCTGTGGATATGCGTAGAATTCATGTTGTCTATGATACATTATTTATCGCCTTTCACAAGTACCCTTTAACTTCCCAATAATTCTCATAACCTGTCCACTTCTCCATTCGATGTAGTCATGTGGTTTTAAGACTAAGAATGCGCTAATCCAGCTCAGTGTCTTCAAAAACTGTCATCTTGGAATAAAAAAATAAAAAAAAATAAATAAATCGTGAACATTGAGTCGGGTGCCAAATAAAACTACGGTATATTCTAGTTCTATATGCACCATGAAAACTAACATCTTACTCTCAGATCATCGGCGTATAACATCAAAAGAACAAAGAAACAATGATCTTTCCGATCATTTTTTTTTTTTACTTTCCTTTAAAGAATATTGATGATTTTTTGGTCAAAATTTATTTTTAATTTTCTTTTCATCCTTTACTTAATAAGCTCAGCATTATGGGGAACAGATGTAGCTGAAAACCGAGAGGTAATGGGTAAACGATGGCTGTTATTATGAATCTGAAAATACTGGCAGTGATAGTGTTGATACAGAGGAGTTGATCAACGGTACGAATATTAATGGGTTCACACGCGAGTACACATGAGTGAGTAAGTGGAAATGAGTAATGATATGTCAGGGATAGATGGAGTGAAAGGATAAAGGATGGCAAATGGATGGGTAATGACATTCACACAAACCATCTTATCATAATCTAAAACTGGGAATAAGTAACAATTAGTAAAACAGCTTGCAAGGCAGCCACATCACAGCAGCAGGAGAGGGTGGGAGGCTTTGCCGGAGATGCGTGCCATGCAGCAATGTTGTCACAGTGCCGGGGTGGAGGTGCTTTGGGGTAGGTTGGCCACAATGATCAGTTTCTGACCCTAACATTGTGTTCGGTTGACGGTTGACGATGTATTGGGTAGTTTTGGTGTGCCAGGAAAAATGATAATAGACAGTCGGTGAGCATATCCTTCTATGAGGAATGCAGTGGTTAACGGATATTAATCCTCCTTCTGACATGAAAAGAATGAATGATAAGGATGGCACTGAGGTCAGACTCTGTCGATGTTCGGAATCTGTCATATGAAGACAGACTAAAAAGACTAAATCTGCACTCACAAGAGAGAAGGGTAGAGAATGGGGAGACTTAATGGAGGTGTTTATGTGGATAGAGGAAATAAGGGAAATAATAGCAAAGTTGTTAAAGTCAGCACACAGGACAGAACTAGAAGTAATGGTTTCAAAAATTACGTTTTAGTAAGGAAATATGTAGAAATTGGTTTGATAATAGAGTAGCGGACGAATGGAATAAGCTACCTAGTGATGTAGTTGCTGCCCCTTCCATTGAGAGTTTTAATCATAGACTTGATAAACATAAGGTAAGTAAAAGGTTGGGTATAGAGAAAAAATATATCTTATAACCAGTACTAATTCATTCTTTTCTCTTTTTCAGGTTACACTATGATAGTCTCTTTTTCTTCTTTCACACTTTCCTACAAAATGTTCACGCCAGTTTTTCTAAGCTGAGTGGTGTTCTTTCTGACTTCTTCCTGCCTGCTTCCGCTGGAGGGTTTGGAGGGCGGGGAAGAGCCTTCTTCTTTGCTATCCTTATCTCATTCTAGTAGTTCAGTTACTCTTCTAGGAGCTGCCTAGCATGGGCCAACCGGCCTACTGCAGTTATCCTCTCTTCTTATGTTCTTATGTACCAAGGCCTGTATTAATAATTATTAAACGTCTAGGAGTACTCCTAAAATTGCTACTAAAAGTGGTTGTAGCTGAGAGTTGCTTCTAAAAGTTCCTCCTAGGAGGACTCGTAGTAGTAACTTCGTTCCTACCATGAAGTGTTACCAACACACAGGATCTCTGCTTAATATATTTTAAAAATTACCATTACAAAGCCTTAGAGCATCAGTATGTAGTTTAAAAATGAAAAACTAGTTTTTATATATAGAAACAACATCTATTTGATCATATATTATGATTCGTTACAAATGTCGATAAAATGGATAAAATGTAAACATATCGTGTGGTCAGCTGATCGTGCCTGCTACCATCGGGGCATCGTGTGCACATGGTGCAATGACCGTCAACAGTGGCACAATTTCAAGATTCCACGGCTGCAGATAAATTCAGGAGAAAGAGAAACTGGACGGAGGGAGTGTACGAGGGACCTTCACAAACCTCATAACAATGTGTGGAGCAGTTAGAGCATAGAGTGTTTCCGTTATCACATTGCTCACTGATGGCTGTGATGGTCCAAAGTCATCACAATTACACTGCTGCATTTTTCCAGTTGCAAGGTACCTAAATAGTATCAACACTTTCATCTCGGATGTGAGAGGATGGTTTCGATGTGTGGGCCTTTCCAGTACATCTCTTATTAAATCAGTAATAAACAGAATGCCCTCACGATCGAAACGGTACCTTCTTACAAGTTCTTGATCATCATATTCCATAAATTCATCCTTCCGAGCTCGAAAATTTCTGCGTGGTGGATGGTGTCGGTCAGCCATGGTCTATGTTGTCTTGTCTCTTGGTGTTTGAGGGACGCAGTTACTGTGTTTACTGTCACTAAAAGCCCTCCTAACTCCTTAAAAGTCCTTGTGGAGGACTTTTATTTTTTAGCGATTTTACGAGTAAACTTAGGAGTTGAAAGTAACTTTTAGGAGTACTTTTAGAAGTTAGGAGCCAAATTTCACTTTGAGAGGAACTTTTACTCCTAGGAGTTTTTATTAATACGGGCACAGGACTTTGCACATAATTATTGCCCATAACATTATCCTGAGAGCCACCTCTGACGAGCGAATTGAGGCGAGTGGAAAAGGTGCAGGCGAAGTTTAGTGACAAAGTATATTGATGGTCTACACGATGGTTGACTGGTCAGTGGGCAGCTGTAGTGTCCGAGCACGCAACTCAAGTTTCAAAGCATCGTGATGAAGCGAGCTGTAAACAGTTGACTGGATGCAATGATGATGGGACTGTGTTCAATTATCAGTTCTTCCTGCTTGTACACGTTCGTTTTTCAGGCATTTTCTGGTCAGATAGTAATGTGGATGGGCTTTAATGGCGATGACCAGCAGTAAAGGCAAGGGAACCGCCCTACAACTGATGGGAAGCATTCAAGTCGTTCATATACAAGGTAAGAAAGAGGCGTCGGATGGGTAAATTGCCGGGATCACTCATTAAGACCAAGATAATCAGTACATACCAACAATGATGAGCTCTTACGGTGAGATGAAATAAATGACTGATAGAGGAAGGAGGGGACTGGAGGAGTGTATGAAGAATACTAAGTGTCCGATATGTTACAAGACACTGACCAGAGGAAGTACGTAAACAGATGTATCCCCGGAGCTTAGGCGGAGGTATGAATTTATATTTATCGGGATCTTAACCAAGTTGCAGTATGAGCAAATCTCCATAACAGTTATTAGTACAATATAGATAGATATATAGACAAATAGGTAAGCAGTTAGATAGATGGACAGATATTACTGTAAATTCACGCTACTTTGATCGTGAAATGTACGGTTAATGTATGAGTGAAGACAAAACTTTCAGGCTTAAGCAGATTCATTCATTGCGTAACCTTAAGAACTTTGTCAATCATGTCTTCACACCTAAGCCTCCTTGAGGAGAGGGGGGAGGAATATTTCCTCAGTATCCCTGCTTGTAAGGGGCAACTAAAATTGGCCTTTGTCTCCAGTCCTTTGCTCCTTACTGCGCTCTTCTTCTCGTCTCTCCTACCTCTCTTCTTGATATTTTGGTGTTTTTTCCAGCCTTTACTTTCCCTCTATTAGTATGAACCCCATGGGGAAGGGAGGTAAAAATACTTCCCCAGTATCCCCTGCATTATATCGTAGAAGGCGACTAAAAGGGGCTCTATTTGTCTCCAATCTCTCTTTCCTCACTGTCCTATTCTCATTATCTGTCCTCGCTCTCTTCATGAAAATTTCCTGTTTCTTCCCACCTTTATTTCCCCTCTATGACAGTCACATCACCAGATAGTGGGAGCCTCCTGGTGGTGTTGCTCATTCCGCCATTTTGTCATCTAAGGCAGAACTGTTGCCTCCCCACGTGTTTGCCGTGCGTGGCGTCCCTTAATGCTAGGATACGAGAGTCCTGGTGGTTGAGAGATGCTGCACGTTGCGCCCTCCAGCCAGCAACACACTTCTTTCGTCCCTTTTTCTGGCTAGATGGGCGATCTGGTCTGGCCCGACCAGGTCTATCGGCTGGTCATGCGTTGGTTAGGCTTGGGTCAAGTGGGCACTGGGGGCCTGATGGCTCCTATCGTCCTGGAGTCACCCTTGTCCGGGTCCTCCAGTGGTTAACTCTGTATACTTACTCAGTACCACTGGGTCTACAGTGGTGTTATCCCTGCCATCTGACCTCCCATTGCTGGACTCCATGGTTGGTGGAGGGGTGAGTAAATGAAGCTTTATTACACCTACATGACCACTTTTTCTACTGCAACCCATACCTCTGCTCCCTGTACCATCTCAGTGTCTTCCTCTTCTCGCCCCCGTCCCTCTGTTGTTGCCCTACCCGACCTCTTTAGCCCGCCTCTTCTTGTTAATGATGATCTAAAATTTCACCTTCGGTTACTGTCTCATGTTCTCATGTAGGCTAGGACGTTTCTTTCCACTCCCGGTCTGATGGCTCCCAACTGATCATTGTTCAATCTGAGGATCAAGCTCCTCTCATGGCGAGTCTCAAATTCTTCAGGGACTTCTATCTCTGCAGAAAAGGATGTCCGCCTCAGTTCTGAACTTGGTGACCTTCCATCTGTGCTCTGTTCCACACTCCCTGTGACCACTCTTCGCAAACAGTCAGTGAACATAGCCCGTATACTCTTTGACAGTTGCCCTCCCCCCAATTATGTTATCACTGGGGGTATCCGCCATTCTGTGCAGGATTATTTTCCTCCTCCACGCCAGTGTCAGTCTTGTTGGTGTTTTGGACACCCTGCAAAGTTTTGCAAGTCTGCCCTCACCTGCCCTCTGTGTGGTCAGGTTGGTCATGCCAGTGATGCTTGTTCCATTACTACCCGGTGCTGTCCTAATTGCCGTGAATAGCGCTTGGCTTTGTATAAGGGATGCCCAGAGTTTCATTTTGAATCCGAGGTTGCTAAAGTGCGAGCTCAGCTAAGACTTTCCTTACGTGAAGCCTGTCGTGAGGCTCGTCTTGGTGGTTTTTCTATCTCTGACTCTTACTCCCAGGGTCCACAAATCTCTCGTTCATCATTCAGGTGTCTCTTGTTTCTCGGCCTTCTGGAGTCCTGCCCTCTCCCTCTCCTGCCATCCCCTCTGCCTCATCTTCTCCTTCATCCTTCCCTCTCTTCACCTCTTTTTTCCGTTCAAGACTCTTCTGTCCCTTCATCTTTCCCCTCCTCCAGGCCTTCCCAGTCACCATCCTCTGCCTTCCCTCATGTCTCAGCCTCTGTCCTTGTCTCTAATTCTTTCTTTGCACGTGCTTTTCTTCCTGATTGATCTCCTTTCCTCCTTTGTTCCTCGTCTCCCCCCCCCCCCGCCTCCTTCTACCTCTGTAGGCTCTCGGTCCTTTCCTTCATCCCCTTCTCTTCCGGTAGGCAAACGTCCACATGCTTGCGCTTCCTCCTCATCTCACATCCATGGTCTCTCTCCCTTAGCTTCTCCTGTCTAGCCTTCCAAACGTTTCTCGTGCTCAACTTCCCCACCCCTTTCCCCTTCCTCCCCCTTGTCCACCTGTCAGCACCCTCAGATCATCTTGACAGTCTTCACCCAAATTATCTCTTCTCCCTCGGACACATAGACCATTCATGATATCATCTCCTACCTTCACTGTCCTTCCTCCATATCCTCCCTTGCTTCTGTGGACGAGTGCATCCACCTCCCTCCTCCCTTCCCCCTACTCGCGTTCCTCCTTCCCCACCTGTACCTCCCCCTCCCCCAACTCTGTCCATCCTTCCCCCTCTGTGACTTCCGTTTCTTCTTATTCTCCTATTCCTTCGGTCCCGATCTCCTTATGCCTCCTGGGCACTCTCTCCCTGACCGTCCTGTGCTCCCGCCACTTTTTTCCCTGACTTAATTCATGTTTCTCCTCATGGCCCTTCTGCAATGGAATATACGCGGTTTTTCATCCTATCGTCCTTAATTACGATACCTTATATCCGTTCATGATCCTCTTCTTATATCTCTCCAGGAAACTTTTCTCCCTGCTTCTCTTGTTCCTATTCCAGGTTTTATTCTGCTCAGGTCTCCTCCTCTTTCTTCTGCTGCTCTTCTTATCGATAACACTGTTCCTTTTGAACCCTTTTCGGTTTCTTCCTCCATCCCTCATGCTTCCGCCCATCTTTTTCTTCACTGCTGGGTCACTGTCTGCTTTCTCTATTTCTCTCCTTCTCTTCCTTTTGATTTTACTGTCTTTTCCTCCTTACTTCATTCCCTTCCTACCCCGATTCTCCAACTTGGAGACTCCATCTGCAAACCCTATGGTGCGATTCAGTGGTCACCCCCAGAGGTCACCTCTTTGAACAGTTTCTTTCTACTTCCAATCTCTGCGTGCTCAATACTGGCTCTTCTACTCACTTTGACTTTCGCACTCGTTCTTATTCTTGCATCGATCTGTCTCTTTGTTCTCCTTCTATTTCTCTTAACTTCCACTGGTATGTTCTTGACGACTCTCTTTTCAGTGATCACTTTCATATTAAGCTTTCCCTTACGTCTTTCTCTCCGGTTCCCCGTCCTCCCGTTAGCAATTTCGTGATGCTGACCGAAGCTTATTTTCCTCTGTTATGATCCCCTCTTTACCTCCTTTCTCCTTTTCTTCTCCCCACGAGTAGCTTTCTTTTTTCTTGGTGGTTTTAGAAGCTGCCCTCACTGCTATCCCTAGAAATAACAGACCTCCTACAGCCAAAATTGTGCCGGGGTGGACTCCTGAATGCATGTGCCCTTCTTGTTAAACGTGATGCCTGGAAAAGCTTCTGTCGTCAGCGATCTACACTGGACCACACCCGTACTCTATTACTATTTCAACATGCATCTGCTGCCTTCTGCCGTGCTATCCGTCAAGCCAAATGCCACTGTTGGATGTCTTTTGTTTCTAGCATTTCAGTGGACACTCCCATTTCAGTACTTTGGTCCCTTATCCGTAGAGTCTCTGGTAAGCATATCCTGCCTCAGGCTCCTGCTTTTTCTTTAGATGGCCATTTTGTAGCTGATGCTTCCTTGGTTGCTGAAGCTTTATGTAGTTATGTTAGTTTTGAAAGCACACGGCCCCACCTTTCTCTAGATTCTCGCCGTATTAAGTTTCTTGAATCTGTCCTCATTTCTTTTACTCTGCCAAGGGGGCTATTAATCCCCCTTTCTCTCTACCTGAGATGTCGTCCAAGCTTCAGTTGTGTAACGATTCCAGTGACTGTCTTGATAGTATTCATTATAGTGCGTTGAAACATCTCTCCTGATGCCCTATCTTTCCTCTAAGCTCTGCACAACAGAATTTAGTTTGAGGGTTTCTTTCCTCTTGCTTGGAGTGTGGCGGTCATTCTCCCATTTCTTAAGCCTGGGAAAACCGGTTTCCTTCCTCAAGACTACCATTCCATTGCTCTAACCAGTTGTTTATGTAAACTGCATGAACGTATGTTAATCGTCTACTTATGTGGTACCTTGAATCCCTCAGTCATCTTTACTCCATACAGTTCGGATATCGAAAAGCTCATAGCACTTTAGATCCTCTCCTTCGTTTGAAGTGTTTCACCCGCTCTGCCTTTTCCCTTCGCCAGTCTGTCATTGCTATATATATATATATATATATATATATTTGGAAGAAGCATACAATACTACATTGCAATATCATATTCTGCTTTGTCTTTGTTCCCTTGATCTTATGGTAACATTGGTGTTTTTCTTCAAAATTTCCTTTCCCTCCAAGCCTTCCACGTCTGCCTCAGTGCCCATCTCTTCCGTGAAGGTGTTCCCCAGGACTGTGTCCTCAGTGTTACCCTTTTTCTTATTGCTATTAACAGTATTGTCTATTCCCTGCCTTCCGTTGTTTCAGCCTCTCTGTATGTCGGTGATTTTGCTATTTACGCTGTGGATTCAGATCTCCCTAGTCTCCAGTCTCTTAGTCTGCCATTACAGCAGCCTCCACTTGGTTCACCACCCATGGTTTTCGTTCCTCAACCTCCAAGTCTTATGCAATGTCGTTACCCTTTCCCGTACTATACCTCAACTACCTCTTTACCTGTATGATGTCTCTCATCCTCTGTCTCACCTTTTGCGGGGACCTGACAGCACAATGCTTCTTCGCCTCCACTGTCCTTATGCGTGCTTCTGCCCGTACTCTTTCGAAACTTGATTCCATTCATCATACTGGTCATTATTTAGCTATAGGTGCCTTTCGGTCAACTTAGGCCACAAGCCATTGCGTCAAATCGGGATTTCCCCCCCCCCTCCTCTCGTCGTTCTCTCCTTACAGTTTAGTTTCATGCACGTCTGTTTCAGTTTCCTTCTAATTAATTGCTCCGCCGCCCTCCCTCTCTCTGGCATTCTTTTCAGTCTGCCTCTCATCTCCTTCCATTCTCCCTCCGTGTCCCTGCTCTTCTGCAGTATGTTGCTTTCACCTTTCCATCCATTCTTCCCCTTGTCTTCTACCTTCTCCAGTGGTCTGTTCTTCTTTTCTCCTTTGTTCTCGCTCTCTTCTTTAACTTGTCATTCTCCGCTCCCCTTTTCTTCAACACAGGTCTTCTCACTCTTCTGCTACTTCTATCTTTACTTATGGTTCTACATCTTTTCACGGCGTTGGTTTTGCAGTCGTCTCCCCTGGGTCTTCTTTTTCCTGTTCTCTTCCTTCTTTTGCAGGTGTTCTCACAGCGGAACTTTATGCATTTTTATTTTTTCGGTCAGAAGTGTCTGTTTTGTTCCTCTTCCTTCTCTTTTGTTATCTCCTATTCTCACAGTGCGCTTTCTTCTCTACGGGCCTCTTCTTCTCATCCCCCTGTCACCCAGATTCAAGAGTGGCTCTTCCGTTTTCCCGTTCGCAAGAAGTAGATTCAATTTTGTTGGGTCCTTGGTCATGTTAGGATCGCCGGTAATAAACGTGCAGGCTCGCTGGCTCGTTCTACTGCTCTGTCTCTCACGTTTCCTCCTCGACCCATTCCTGCTCTTGTTTGTTTTCCTTTTCGTCCTCGCCTCCTCTGTGAGTTCTGGCAAAATTCCTGGGACTCCTAGGTCAACAACAAGCTTCATCTCGTTAAACCTTCTATTCTTCCTTGGCCTATTTCCACTCACCCCAATCGTCAGTGGGAGACTGTCCTTGCTTGTTTTCGCCTGGGTCACTCCCGCCTCACTCTTGGTCCCTTAAGGCAGCGTCACACTGGGACAAAAGTGGCTTACATGCGAGCCAGTTTTGCGACCCGCTAGCCAACCTGACTCATGGTGAGTGAGATTTCGCTTGCGAGGCGAAATGGATAACAATTCTTGCTCACAGCTTGTTGGTGGGATTAGAACTCAGATGAGCCTATATTAATTTTGTAATTGGTGAGAAAATATGCTATTATTTACAGAAGGAAACTTTAACTAAAATTGTTAAGTAAATAAAATTTAATTCTTGTGGTTTTTATTCACTTTGTTGCTGTTTGCTGATGATACAGTACTGTTGAGTGAAGATGAATGGGAGTTGCAAGGTCTGGTGAATGAATTTGGGACAGTGTGTAGGAGGAGGAAGCTGAAAGTTAATGTAAACAAAAGTAAAGTTATGGTGTTTGAGAGGAATGAAGTCACAGAGTGTGCAGTGAGGTTTGATGGTGAGGATATGGAGAATGTGAGTGCATTCAAGTACTTGGGTAGTGTGATGAGTAAGGATGGAACTTTGGGGGATGAAGTGCGTGAAAGGGTACAGCAGGGAAGGAAGGTTGTTGGTACACTGAAAGCAGTGATGAGAAATAAGGAGATGAGTATGGAAGTTAAGAAGTCACTGCATGATAGTATTGTGATCCCTACCCTGACGTATGGAAGCGAGGCATGGACCTTGCAAGAGGGGAACAAGTCAAGAGTGAGAGCAGTGGAAATGAGTTACTTGAGAGGAGCATGTGGAGTGACGTGGAGGGACAGGTTGACGAATGAAGAAGTGAAGGAACGCTGTGGGGTGGATGTGGATGTGGTTGAGAAGATTAGGAGAAATACACTGAGGTGGTTTGGACATGTGAAGAGAATGGAGAATGAAAGACTGACTAAGAGGGTGTATGTAGGTAAGGTGGAGGGAGGGAGAGGGAGAGGTAGACCGAGGATGAGGTGGAGGGATGGAGTTGAGAGGTATATGAGGGAGGGAGGGGTGAGTTGGGGGGAGGGTAGTCAAATGGTGGGTGACAGAGCGACTTGGAGGCGTTTTGTCTGCGGCCACCCTTTGAGGGGTTAGGGCGTCGGGCTATAGATAGATAGATAGATTTCTTTCTTGTAACATGAAATAAATATTCGGACACTCGGGTGACCAGCCAGCGGGGGCTGTCTGTTTTGTCTCCAAACAACAAGTAGAAATTAGATTTCGATATGGATCCTGCAGCAAGGAAAACTCTAGTAGACTGCTTTGTGTCTCTGGAGTTGTTAAAGTACGTTAGGAGGTTACAGAAACTGAGGAGAAGGGAGTGGATACTCCCTGGTGGTTTGTTTACAAATGACCGCGAGGCGCCAAGGCAGACGACACTACTAGCCGTTTCGGCTCTCACAAACACACGAGTGTGACGGACACTAGACTCTGCTAGCAGTTTTGGCTAGCAAAACTGGCTCGCATGTTAGCCACTTTTGGTCTAGTATGACGCCACCTTTAATGAGTGTTGACCCCCCACCACTTTGTTCACACCGTAACTGCCCCTTGACTATCCTACACCTTTTTCTCGACTGCCCGTTCATACTTCGCGACCGTCGTTCTGATTTTCCCTTCCTCTTATTATTACCCTGCCCCTCGTTGCCTACTGATTTCCTTAACGATTCTCCTATTTTTTTTTTTATATTTCTACAATGATTACTTTTCTTTCTGCCCTGCGTGTTTTGCATCTAATTTAATTGTCCTCCATTCTTTGCTGCCTTATTGCCACATAGCGTTTCTTGGCTTGGTGCTAGTTTTTTCACACTCTTCACTCATTTATTCATACTCGTATCATATTATAAATTTGGTGTTATGGCATGATTTGTATAAAGATCTCCCATTGGCGCCCACCCCTCCTCTCTTCCTGGGTCAAACTTTTCAACCGACTGACCAGTCAAGCCACTTCACAGCCAGGCCACTTGACTTCCAGGCCACTTCACAGCCAGGCCACTTGACTTCCAGGCCACTTCACAGCCAGGCCACTTGACTTCCAGGCCACTTCACAGCCAGGCCATTTCACCGTCACTCCACTGCCAAGCCACTTCTGCAATCCTTAAGGAGACGTAGGACCACCTGATCAAAGTTAAAAAAAAAAAAAATCAAATAAAAAACTATCTTTTAACCGATTCAGTGACTTTGTAAAGGTGTACAGAAGGGCGCTTTCGAGTATGAAGAGGATACATCAATAAACCAGAAAAATATGGTTACATATAGAATGTGTTAGGTTAGGTTCGGATAAGTTTGGTTAGGACAGCTTAAAATTGTTTATGTTAGCATAAAACAGGTGTGGTTTGGTATGAATAAAATTGGGTTAAGTTACGAATATTTAGGTTATGTTTGGATTAATAGGAACTGATAAAGGTAATTTCGTTCAAAACTGTGGTTCTAAGATGGCGTCCGCCTGTATTCACGCACCACAAGATGGCGTCCGTCTCTAAACAAACACTCCTTTTCTAGACGCTTTTCACCACTTTTAAAGAAGATATAAAAAGAACAATGAAACTTGAAAACGCAACAAGAAAATACTATGGAACCCCATGAGCAGCAAGGTTAACGGAAAAACAACAACAACTGCAGAAAAGGTTGTCCTACGGTATGTCTCCTTAAGGATTACCGTCATTCACCGCCAAGCCACATCAACGCTAAGACCGCTTCAGTGCCAAGACCATTTCAACACAAAACCACTTCAACAACAAGACCACTTCGGGAAGTCCACTTCAACAACAAATCTACTTCAATACCAAGATCACCTCAACACCAAGACCACTTCAACACCAAGACCACTTCAACACCAAGACCACTTCAACACCAAGACCACTTCAACACCAAGATCACCTCAACACCAAGACCACTTCAACACCAAGACCACTTCAACACCAAGACCACTTCAACACCAAGACCACTTCAACACCAAGACCACTTCAACACCAAGATCACCTCAACATCAAGACCGCTTTAACACCAAGACCACTTCAACACCATGACCATTTCATCACCAAGACCACTTTAACACCAAGACCACTTCAACACCAAGACCACTTCATCATCAAAACCAATTCATCACCAAGACAGCTTCATCGCCAAGACCACTTATGTGCCAAGACCGCTTCTATAGCTTCCCCCATGTCTGTTCCATTGCCACTCATATCTCTGCATTGCTTTAGTGCCATATGAGTATGGTCTTTGATACCTGAAGCTAGGATTCCATTATTCAACTCAGTTCTTCGCCAGAGTGTACAGAGCTACTCTATTTCCTTCCTTTCTTCCTTCTTTCTACCAAGCGCTCTTTCAGTTTGGCACCATTCCTGTATTTATTCACCAGGTCGCTTCAAAATTAGAACGGTTTTTCATCGGGACAATAGCCACAGACTCCTTTTTGAACTTTTTTATTTATTTACTTTAAGAAGTTTCATTTGGTCAAACGTCAGATAATTATAACACGCAAAATTTATATTTTATGTTTCCCCCCTTTGGCGGGGGGGGGGGGCACAATCTGGCCGCACTATGGGGTGGTACTACTACTCTGCGGCCATGTTGTGTAAGGAAGAATTCTGCCACCGTATTCCCTGCGTGTCGTAAAAGGCGACTAAAAGGGGCGGGGTGAGGGGACTAGGGACCCCTCCTCCGTTTTTTTAGTTCCTAAAAAGAGACAGGCCAGAGAAAGGGATGGGGGATTGCGTTATCCCCGTACCCTGAAGATTGGGTCTATGAATGTGCGTGGATGTAGTACGGTTGAGGCGAAAAGGGAGGATGTTGGGAGAATGTCTGTGAAGAGAAAGTTCGATGTGTTAGCTTTGAGTGAAACAAAGATAAAAGGAAAGGGTGAGTCTAAGTTTGGAAGTGTGAATGGAAGATTATCAGGTGTTGATAGAAGAAGGGCAAGAGGTGTGGTCTTGTTAGTGAGCCCGGATGTACAGCGGTGTGTGAATGAGTGGAAGGAGGTGTCATCGAGACTGATGTAGATGAAAGCGAAATTTGAACGTGAGTTGTGGGTGTTCGTGAGTGCATCTGGGCCTGGTAGTGAAAGGGATGAAGAAGAGAGGGAGTCTTTCTGGAATGATGTTGATGAATGTCTGCAGAGTTTTGGAGACAATGTGAATGTGGTAATGATGGGAGATCTGAATGCTAGAGTGGGAAATGTAGCAGTTGAAAGTGTACGTGGTATGCATGGTGTGCCTGGAAGAAATGAAAATGGGGAACGAATGATAGGGATGTGCGTTGAGCGAGAGATGGTGATTGGAAATAATTTGTTTGAGAAGAAAGATATTTATAAGTATACATGGGTGAGACAGGAGGGTGGAAGGGTTGTTGATAGAGCACTGATGGACTATGTGGTTGTGTCCAGGAATGTAATAGGAAGATTGTTGAATGTGACAGTTTTGAGAAAGGGGGGTGGAGGTAAGTCTGACCACTACCTGGTAGAGGGAAGTTGAGAGTAGTGTTACATAGCCTATGATTTCATCATCCTTTGTGTAATTCTAACGTACAGTGTGCTGCCTGTTTGATCACGAGCGTGTTCTACCTCACTCCCCCCTTCTACCGTTATAGTTGAGTAAGTCGTTCTTTCTGTTGTTCAGAGCGGGATTGTCAACTCTTTGTCCCCATGGCTTCATTTGCGCGTCCTTCTTACAAGTTGTATCAAGCTCTGCCGGCCCCTATATAATGAGCTCAGTCTCTATATTAATTGCCACTTAGATCTACTCCTCATTTTGTTCACATCTCTGTCCTCCCCTGTACAGTTATTATTATGAGTGCTCAGGAAGTCTCCAACCATCTAGCAGCTGTGTAATTAGAGTATAAGTGTTATTGCATTTTGTTCTTGTACTGTAAAGCATAAGTTGTTAATTTGTAGGTCTAGTGAGGTTTTTGTAATTCATGTAAGGTTCTTATTGTTAGCCATCATTAATAATAGTTTGTATCTGTAATAATTTATCTTGCATTAACTGAGCATTACCCAGTGTATTTTCATTTTATCAGGGCTGACTTAGATAAATTTACTCTTGCTAATTTCGTGTTAATAGAGGCTATTGCAGTTAACCATATATTTAACCTGTTTTTTGCCATTACATTATCCTCATGAGTCCTGAATGTTTTGTTGTTAGTTTGAGCATTAAACTTTAACTTGTAATTTTACCTAGCTCTTTGGTTTTGAACCTGGAACTTTACGGGACAGTAGTGATTTTTAGTATTCTCACTTAAAGTGTACATTATCTTTCGCTGTTCCGTAACATAAATTTGGCGACCTCTTATCAGGATATTCAGGATATTATCATAAGGATATTGCTTGATATTTTGTGACTGTGGTTTATTCATGATGTCTACTATTACTACACTTGATGAAGCCAAAGATTTTTGTCAAATGTGCAAACAGTGTGTGATGTAGAAAACAGAACAAAGAATGAACTTAAGCTTGTTGCTCAACAATTGGGAATTGCAGTTCACTCTCATCATTCTAAAGATCAAATTGTTGACATGATTAATGGAAGCTTGTTTAATGTAACTCCTCGAAATGAGCAAACGCAGATTGAAATAGCTAAGTTACAGCTAGCCCTGCAGGAGGCTCGTGGGAAGGAAGCTGAATTTCAAGCACGTGCTAAGGAGGCTGAGTCTCAGGCTAAGGAGGCGGAGTCTCATGCTAAGGAGGCTGAGTTTCAGGCTCGTGCTAAGGAGGCTGAGGCACAAGTTGAAATTGCTAGGATTCAGGCAGACCATGAGTATCACATGAAACAAGGTGGAACTGGATCATCTAGCTCTGATGATTTTGATGTGGCTAAAAATGTTAAACTTGTCTCTCCTTTTAATGAATCTGATTTAACAAAGTATTTTCAGTTGTTTGAGAGGGTAGCAACAGGTTTTAATTGGCCCAAACAGTATTGGCCAGTACTCCTTCAAACTGTTCTCACCGGTACAGCTCAAGTAACTTATGCATCTTTGCCTCAGGATCAATGTGATAATTATGATGTAGTTAAGAGCTTGATTCTTAAGGCCTATGAGCTTGTTCCTGAAGCTTATAGAGTAAAATTTAAGACAACTTACAAGCAAGATAAGCAATCCCATGTTGAGTATGCAAAAATCAAAGAAGATCTGTTAGAGCAGTGGTTAAATTCTAAGAATGTGGATTCTGATTTTGACAAATTTAAGCGGATGATTTTGCTGGAGGACTTCAAAAGGTGTGTTAATAATGATGTAAGCCTATATCTTGATGAGAAAAGAATAGATAATTTGTCTGATGCAGCAGTTTTAGCTGATGAATATGTTCTCACTCACAAGAGATATTCTAGAGGAAAAGGGAAAGCTGAGAGTAAGTACGTTGCCTCTACTCAGAGTACAGGTAACAGGAAAGAGAATAAAGATGATGTTTCTCAGGAAGTAAATACCAGCTCCACCTCTAGATTTCAGAAAAGTAAATGTACTTATTGTAGTAAGCTTGGTCATACTACGGAGAAATGTTTCAGGAGACAGCGTGATGTGAACAAAAAGGAGTCTTTAAATATTCAGTCAATTGGTCTAGTGTCAACTCTTGAGAGTTCCCAGAATTCTTTAACTGAGTTAACTGAACCTGCTTTGAGGGGTAAATAAAATTCTCATGATGGAGCTCCTCTTTTGAGCAGTAACGTGGGTGACACTCTCAAGAGTTCATGTGCTAATTTCCTGTCTGATGGTTTTGTCAGTCCTCTGGACAGTAATGACAGGAAATCAGTTAAAATATATCGTGATACAGGTGCTTGCCAATCCCTTATGCTGACCAGTGTTCTAGGCTCTAATGTTAATTCCTCTGATGAAACTGTAATCTTACAAGGTGTAGGGAATAATTACTTCTCTGTCCCTCTGTGCAGAGTGAATTTAGAGTCTGGTTTTGTTAATGGTTCCGTTATGGTTGGGTTGGTTGAGACACTCCCAATGTCAGGTGTAACTTTCTTACTTGGAAATGATATTGGTGGAAGTCAAGTGTGTCCAGCTCCTCAGTTGTCTAGTGAGCCAGTGGCTGCGACCCAGGATTGTGATGTCCCTGATGTGTTCCCTGCATGTGCTGTCACTAGGGCTAAGTCTAAAGTTACTGGTGATTTAGAGGATAATGATGATGATGATGTTATCCTAGCTGACACTTTTCTTGCTAATTTGGACCACTCACCAGATGAGGCAGTAACCCGTAGTGTTGATAATTTGTCTCGTCAAGAGTTGGTTGAGTTGCAGGTTGCTGACCCTGAGTTGAAAGGTCTAGCTACCTCTGCTTGCAGTGAGGAAGAGTCAGCTGGTGCTTCTACTTGTTATTATATAAAGTCAGGAGTACTTATGAGGAAGTGGAGACCCCCAACAGCATCAGCCGACTGTGAATGGGAGGTTGTACATCAAGTTGTTATCCCTCGTGTTTGTAGGCAGGATATCATTAGAGTGGCTCATGATTCCAGTTTGGCAGGACACCTTGGAGTGAGGAATACTGTGGCACGCATTTTGAAACACTTCTACTGGCCAGGTATCTTCAGGGATGTTTCCTGGTATTGTAAGTCTTGTCACACCTGTCAAGTTGTGGGGAAGTGTAATCAGACCGAAAAGGTTGCACCTCTAGTTCCCATTCCTCCTTTTGAGGCGCCATTCACCCGTGTGTTGGTAGATATTGTGGGCCCTCTTCCTAAGACTTCTTCAGGATTTTCTTATGTGTTGACCCTGATTGATATGGCTACTCGTTATCCTGAAGCCATTCCACTTAGAAATATCTCAGCAAAAGAACGTGGTTAAGGAAATGCTAGGGTTCTTCACAAAGTTTGGTCTGCCCAAGGAGGTACAGTCTGACCGGGGAAGTAATTTCATGTCAAATGTTTTCAAGCAGTCTCTGAAAGAGTTGGGCATCACCCAGATCACGTCTTCAGCTTACCATCCCCAGACCCAAGGAGTGTTGGAGAGATATCATCAAACACTCAAATCGATGCTCAAGAAATACTGTCTGGAACATCAGAAAGACTGGGATAAAGGTCTTCCATTCGTTGTATTTGCCGCAAGAGAATCTACAAATGAATCACTGGGCTTCTCACCTTTTGAACTACTGTTTGGCCATGAAGTAAGAGGACCCCTTAAGCTACTCAAGGAATGCTGGCTGTCGGAGGAAGATGACGTCAACCTGCTGGAGTATGTGATGAAATTCAAAGAACGGCTGTCCACTGTTTTACAGCTGGCGAGAGAGAATTTAGGAGCTGCTCAGGAGAAGATGAAGACTTGGTATGATAAGAAGTCCAGGTTACGCCACTTTCAGCCAGGAGATCAGGTTTTGATTCTGCTACCAGTTCATGGGCAACCTCTTCAAGCCAAGTTTAGTGGTCCTTATTTCGTGGAGAAGAAACTCAGTGATGTCAACTATGTCATCGCCACACCAGATTGTAGAAAGAACAAGCAACTTTGTCACATCAACATGCTAAAGTTATATCACAGGCGGGACGAAAATAATCCAGTCTGCACTGTAGCTGTTCCACCCGAGTCTGCAAGTGAAGCTCTCCCATGCAGCATGAGCCTGAGTGATAGTTTGGGGAAGAATCCTGATATCATGAATGATCTCCAGACTAAGCTTTCCCATCTACCTCTCGAGGAAAGGCAGGAGTTTTCGGCATTACTGCAGGAGTACCCGCAAGTGTTCCGTGCCACTCCAGGAAGAACTACTGTGTTGATGCATGATGTCGATGTTGGAGACGCAAAGCCAATTAAACTGCCTCCTTACCGTGTGAACCCAGTGAAAGTTCCTCTCATCCAGAAGGAGCTTGGCTACCTGTTGGACCACAAGATGATTGAGCCCTGTCAGAGCGAGTGGAGTTCTCCTGTCACTCTAGTCCCTAAGTCAGGTGGGTCACAGTGGCTTTGCATCGACTACAGACGTGTTAATCAGATAACCAAAACAGACACTTACCCTCTCCCTCGTGTGGAAGATTGCATAGACAAGATCGGAAAGGCTAGGTACATAAGTAAGTTTGATTTGTTAAAGGGATACTGGCAAGTACCTATGACTGAACGTGCTAGGGAGATCTCATGTTTTGTAACACTAGGAAAGACTTTTGCATGTTCGGTAATGCCATATGGTATGAAGAATGCACCAGCCACATTTCAGAAGCTCATGAATGTTGTAACAGAGGGTTTGGCAGGGTGTGTTGTTTATATTGATGACGTATTAATCTTCAGTGACAACTGGAAAGATCACCTATGCCATGTCAGTAAATTTCTTGAGCGTTTGGTTCAGGCTAATCTTGTAGCTAATTTATCAAAGTGTGAGTTTGGTCAAGCTAAAGTTCAGTACCTTGGGTACGTAATTGGTGATGGACATGTTGCACCACCAGGAGCTAAGGTTCAGGTTATAAGTGATCTTCCCAGACCTAAAAGTAGGAAAGAGCTACAAAGATTTTTGGGAATGGTAGGTTATTACAGGAGATTTGTTCTTAACTTTTCTATTCTTGTATCACCACTTACAGACCTACTGAAAAAGGGAGTTAAATTTGTCAGACCGATAACTGTGAATCCTCTTTCAGCAAACTTAAAGCTATCCTATTAAGTCAGCCAGTGCTCGCTACTCCAAATTTTGCTAAGCCTTTTAAGATGGCTGTTGACGCAAGTGAAACAGGAGCTGGGGCTGTTTTGCTGCAAGAGGATGATCAGGGTGTTGAACACCCTGTATCTTATTACAGTAAGAAGTTCACTCCACCTCAAAAGAACTACTCCACTATTGAGAAAGAGCTTTTGGCCTTGATTTTGGGTTTACAGCATTTTTCATTTTATTTGTGTTCTGGTTTTGACCCCATAGTCATTTATACCGATCATAACTCACTGAAATTCCTTAGTAAGTTTAAAGATAAAAATCAGAGATTGACAAGATGGAGTCTACTTCTTCAGGAGTATTCATTAGTCATACAACATGTCAAGGGGAAAGAAAATGTTATTGCAGATTGCTTATCTAGACTTTAGACAGATTGTTTTAGAGTAATAAGAAATTTCCTTTGTAAATTTCTTTTTTCTTTGTGGGGAGGTGTTACATAGCCTATGATTTCATCATCCTTTGTGTAATTCTAACGTACAGTGTGCTGCCTGTTTGATCACGAGCGTGTTCTACCTCACTCCCCCCTTCTACCGTTATAGTAGAGTAAGTCGTTCTTTCTGTTGTTCAGAGCGGGATTGTCAACTCTTTGTCCCCATGGCTTCATTTGCGCGTCCTTCTTACAAGTTGTATCAAGCTCTGCCGGCCCCTATATAATGAGCTCAGTCTCTATATTAATTGCCACTTAGATCTACTCCTCATTTTGTTCACATCTCTGTCCTCCCCTGTACAGTAATTATTGTGAGTGCTCAGGAAGTCTCCAACCATCTAGCAGCTGTGTAATTTGAGTATAAGTGTTATTGCATTTTGTTCTTGTACTGTATAGCATAAGTTGTTAATTTGTAGGCCTAGTGAGGTTTTTGTAATTCATGTAAGGTTCTTATTGTTAGCCATCATTAATAATAGTTTGTATCTGTAATAATTTATCTTGCATTAACTGAGCATTACCCAGTGTATTTTCATTTTATCAGGGCTGACTTAGATAAATTTACTCTTGTTAATTTCGTGTTAATAGAGGCTATTGCAGTTAACCATATATTTAACCTGTTTTTTGCCATTACATTATCCTTATGAGTCCTGAATGTTTTGTTGTTAGTTTGAGCATTAAACTTTAACTTGTAATTTTACCTAACTCTTTTGTTTTGAACCTGGAACTTTACGGGACAGTAGTGATTTTTAGTATTCTCACTTAAAGTGTACATTATCTTTCGCTGTTCCGTAACAGTAGGTAAGAGATGGGTGAGAGCTAGGAGAGTTAAGTGTGACAGGGAGGTTTTGAAAGTGAGTGAGTTGGATAAAAGGGAGAAAATGATAGAGTATGAAGAGAAATTGAAAGATGAGTGGAACGCAGTGAAAGATCAGGAGAATGGCAGTGTGGAGTAGGAATGGCAGTTGTTTAAGAGTGCTATGGTGGGGCATGCAGAAGAGGTGTGTGGTATGAGATGAGTGGGTGGTAGCGTAAGAAAGGGAAGTGAATGGTGGTATGAGGAAGTAAGTATGGCTGTGGCTGAGAATATGAAGTGTGGCTGCAGAGGAATGATGAGGTGTCATATGAGAGGTATAAGGAAATGAGAAATAGGGCGAGAAGGGCTGTGTGTGATGCTTGAGTGGCAGCAGATGACAGATGGGGTAGGCAGTTGACTGAGAATTTTCAACAGAATAAGAAAACGTTTTGGAAGGAGGTGAAAAGGGTGCGAATGGGAGAGTCTGGGAAGGAAGAGCGAGTAAAAGCAGAGGATGGAAAGATGTTAACTGAGATGGATGCAGTAAGGAAGAGATGGCTGGAGTATTTTGAAAGATTGTTAAATGTAGAGGAGGAAAGGGAGGCTGAGCTTGTGGCAGATGGAAGGGTGCAAGGAATAAATGTGTTGGAAGAGTTGAGTGATTCTTTGATCACGAAGGAGGAAGTGCAGGAGGCAGTAAAGGAAATGAAAACAGGGAAAGCTGCAGGTATGGATGGGTGTGCTGTGAAATGCCTGAAAGGTTGTGGAGCAGCTATTGATCACTGGTTAGTAAGATTGTTGAATGTGTGCTTTGTGAAAGGTATGGTGCCAGCTGACTGTTTGTGTGGTCCCATTGTATAAAGGTAAGTGTGATAAGCATGAATATACTTACTTTAGGGGTATAAGTCTGTTGAGTGTTGTAGGTAAGGTGTTTGGTAGTGTTAAATAGAATTAGGACCCGTCCACACGACCGGGCAATGCCCGAAGGGCACACATTGTTACCAAATCACGTTCCATTTCACACGTTTAGAGGGTGGGTGGCGGGCACGAGTGTAAATGACGTCATAAGCAGGGAAGCCACGGGCAAACCATCGAAATGCCCTTGCCCGACATCGACTGGACATCCACTACATCACCACAGCTCGGTCTGCCGTGTGGACAACACACGGTTGTAGCCAATGGCCGCCGGGTACTGCTTGATCTGAAAACACTGCTAAAAAAGCAAGGGATATCCACTCAGCGGGCTGTGCCTGTCGGGCACTGCCCGCTCGTGTGCATGGGGCCTTAGAGAGGGTACAGAGGGAGTGATCGGTTGTTAGCAGTGTGGCTTTAGGAGAGGGAGGGGATGCGTTGATCAGGTGTTTGCTGTGAGACAGGTGTGGGAAAAATATTTAGCTAAAGGTAAGGATGTGTTTTGGGCCTTCATGGATTTAGAGAAAGCATATAAAGGAAGGCAATGATTGATTATGTGTGTGTGGATGAAAGGATGCGAAGATGTGTAAAGGATGCAAGAGTGTATAGAGGTTGGGGGAGTGGACTTTCTGACCACTACTTGGTGGTGGCCAGAATTAGGATGCAAGTAAGATGGAGGAATAGAAGAAGGGAAAGACGAGAGGAAGGAGTAGTTGCAAGGAGAGTGGAAAGGTTACAAGAGGATGAGAAAAAGGCAGAGTATAAGAGAGAAGTGGAGGAACGATTGGGCAAATATGAATTGGAGCAGATGGGAGACGTGGAAGGTATATGTAAGATATTTACAAAAGAAATATGTGCAGCATGTGATGTGGTGTGTGGAAGGAAGAGAAGACGGAGGGGGGTGCAAGGAACAGCGTGGTGGACTGAAGAGGTGAAACAGGCTGTGGCACAAAAGAAGAAAGCATACAATGAATGGATGAGAAATAGGGGCGTGGAAGAAGTTGAGAGGCGGAAGAGAGAGTTATATGTGGAAAGGAAGAGAGAGGTGAAAAGATTGGTAAGAGAGAGTAAGAAGAGAGTGGATGAGGAATTTGGAAGGAATTTGAGTGTAAAGTGGAGGGACTGTAAGAAAATGTTCTGGAGAGAAGTGAAAAGAGTAAGACAGGGTGGAAGTGAAGTTAGCAGGGGAGTGAAAGATAAAAATGGTAGATTACTAGTGGAGAAGGGAGAAAAAGTGAACAGATGGAGAGAACACTTTAAGGAATTGTTGAACGTAGAGGATGGAAGTGATGCGAGTATAAGTGGCTGGGGAATGGCTGGGAGAAGGAGGGAGGTGAGAAGACAGGAAGAAATCAGTAGGATAGAAGTTGTGGAAGCAATGAAAAAAGTTAAATCGGGGAAAGCCCCAGGAATTGATGGAGTGTGTGGTGAAATGCTGAAGCATGGGGGAGAGATAGTAGTAGAATGGATGTGGAAGATGTGCAGATTGGCCTGGGAGGAAGGTAGAGTCCCGGAGGATTGGAAGTCAGGTATAATTATTCCCTTGTACAAAGGAAAAGGGGAAAAAGAAGTGTGTGGTAATCATAGAGGCATTTGTCTTCTTAGTATAATAGGAAAAGTGTATGGTAGGATACTTATAGAAGGAGTTAGAGAAAGAACAGAGAAATTAGTTGGAGAAGAACAGGGAGGCTTTAGGAAGGGAAGAGGTTGTGTAGATCAGATATTCATTCTTAGATCTTTAGTGGAAAAGTTTCTAGAGAAGGGAAAGAAGTTGTATGCGGCTTTCATGGATTTGGAGAAAGCATATGACAGGGTGGATAGATAAGGATTGTGGAAAGTGTTAAGAATATATGGAGTAGATGGGAAGTTGTTGAATGCTGTGAAGAGTATGTACGATGGTGCGAAGGCTGCAGTGCGTGTGGATGGCGAACTAAGTGAATTTTTCTCTTTGAAAGTTGGTTTGAAACAGGGATGTGTCATGTCTCCATGGTTGTTCAATCTGTACATGGATGGGGTAATAAAAGAGGTACAAGGTAGGGCAGTGGATGTTGGAGTGGCCCTGGTGAGAGAGGATAGTGTTTGGAAACTCCCTGTACTGTTGTTTGCAGATGATACTGTGTTGTTGAGTGAAGACGAAGGGGAGCTGCAAGGCTTGGTGGATGAGTTTGAGAGAGTGTGTAAGAAACGGAACCTAAAGGTGAATGTAGGGAAGAGTAAAGTGATGGTCTTTGAGAGAGGTGAAGTCAGTGAATGTACAGCGAGGTTGGATGATGAGGAATTGGAAAATGTGAGTACGTTTAAGTATTTGGGTAGTGTGATAAGTAAGGATGGAGGTTTGGAGGGTGAAGTGCTTGAAAGGGTACAGCAGGGAAGAAAGGTTGCTGGTTCCTTGAAAGCAGTGATAAGAAACAGGGAAGTGAGCATGGAAGTGAAAAAGTTACTACATGACAGTATTGTGATACCAACTCTAACGTACGGAAGTGAAGCTTGGACATTGTTGGAAGGACACAAGTCAAGAGTGAGAGCAGTGGAAATGAGTTATTTAAGAGGAGCCTGTGGAGTCACGTGGAGAGACAGGCTGACGAATGAGGATATAAAGGAACGTTGTGGTGTGGATGTGGATGTGATAGGAAGCGTTATGAGGAATACACTGAGGTGGTTTGGCCATGTGGAGAGGATGGAGGGTGAAAGACTGACGAAGAGAGTGTATATGAGTGAGGTGGAGGGGGAAAGAGGGAGGGGGAGGCCGAGGATGAGATGGAGGGATGGGGTGGAGAGGTATATGAGAGAGGGGGGTGTGAGTTGGGAGCAGGGCAGTGAAATGGCGGGGGACAGGGCGACTTGGAGGCGATTTGTTTGTGGCCACCCCAAACGGGATTGAGGCGTCTGGCAATAGATAGATAGATAGATAGATATAATAGAATTGGTAGGGAGGCTTGTGGACTGTTTTAAGATTGTATGGCCTTGATGGCAGTTTACTAAATGGAGTGAAAAGTTTTTATGTAAATAGTAGAGCGTGTGTAAGAGTGAGAAATACTGTAAGCAATTGGTTTCCCGTGAGAGTGGGACTGCGGCAGGGATGTGTGTTGTCGCCTTGGTTGTTTAATATTTATTTGGATGGTGATGTAAGGGAGGTGAATGCAAGAGTGTTAGGTGGAGGTCTGAGTTTGGTGAATGCTGGTGGTAGAGAGTGGAATCTGAAGCAGCTGCTGTTTGCGGATGATACTGCACTGGAGGCTGATTCGGAGGAGAGATTGAGATAGTTGGTAGGGGAGTTTGGAAGGATGTGTAAAAGGAGGAAATTGAGAGTAAATGAGAATAAGAGTAAAGTGATGAAGTGTACGAGGTTGGTAGATGGTAGGAGGATGAATATAGTTTTGAATAGTGAGTTGCTTGAGGAGGTAGAGTGTTTTAAGTATTTAGGGTCATAAGTAGCTGTGAATGGAAAAATAGATGCAGAAGTGAAGTTTAGCTTGAATGAAGTAGGAAATGTGCTGGAAAGAATGGAAAAAGTGTTTAGATGTCATTTGCTTAGAATGGATGTAAAGAGAAGGCTGTATGAGGGTGTTGTGGTACTGATTGCGTTATATGGGGCTGAAACATGGAATATGGGTGTAGCAGAGAGGAAAAGTTTGAATGTAATGGAGATGAGGTGTCTGAGGAGTATGTGTGGAATGATCCGCATGGATCGAGTGAGAACTGATGAAGTGCGAAGGAGAACTGGAGTTGTGCAGGAGATGGCTGATCGAGTTGAGCAGAGGGTGTTGCGATGGTTTGGGCATATGGAGAGAATGGATAATGAGCAACTGTTGAAAAAGATAACAATCTGATGTGAGACGTGTAAGGCTGAGAGGAAGACCACGAATAGGATGGATGGATTGTGTTAAGAGAGCGTTGGATGCGAAAGGGATGTCTGTTGAGCAAGGATGGGTGGCTGTGCGTGATAGAAATGATTGGAGAGAAACTGTGAATGAATAAATGATAACGCAGGCCTGAGGGGATATTCTCCTGCATTTGGTCTGATCAGCTGATCATGTCAGGTGTGGGTAAGGGGATGGGTCCATTATGATGTGGCAGGGGTAAACCAACTCTGCTGTCGGACCCTGCTGCGGATGTCACTGATTACACTGCGCAGTTGACCCTAGTGCGGTGTGGTGCGGTGAGGATCTGTCCCTTCTTCCCGTGGAGCTAAGATGCGAATGAATGTGTTTGAGTGGATGAGTAAATTGGGAGTGTGTCGTCCTGTCTCGGCTACCTCCCTATCCTTGGGGGAAGCAGCCTAGGTGTATAGATGGAGATGTTTCTGTATGTTCATTAATTAGCATGGCAACTTGCACAGAAACTTGTCAGTGTACTGTAACCATGTGGAGATTATCATGTATTCCTTTGAGACTGTTGGCAATCTTGTACTGAACCTGTGTCTGCAAGAACGAGAGAAATCTATCTTTAGACTAATGCCTGGTGACTGGTGAGACTAAGCGTGATGAGAAAGGTCAGTACGGTAACGGTGTAGGTGGCTAGAACTCTATGAAAACATAGAATTGTTTAGGTTTAGGAAACATCACGCAAAGCTAAGAGGCGAGGCAGTAACAGTAAGTGGTTCGTAAAAGGAAAGCTGGAGACGGTAAGGGGATACCTGATCGTAACCTGACGGGAAGACACCGGAAGGAGAGGGCAAAGGGCTGAAAAATGCTAAGAAGTAAAGGTGAGAGAAACTGGGGGGGGAGGGGGAGGTGTATTTTTACATTTATTTTTACATGTACAGTGTGTAAGATTAAAAAATACAGAAGTTCAAGACCAGAGAAAACGCAAACAGTTCTGAAGCAATTAAGACATGCCCGAGCCAACAGGGGACCTATGCTCCTCTTGTCATATGCTGTGATAGATACCTTCCTGTAATAAGTACATTCCTACTAAACAACTGCTTTCCTATCCCTTTCTCGAAGACATTACCAAGGGAAGGGTGAAGGAATGATAGATCCTCTGTAGAGTTTCCAGGCTCCAAGTGATGTCTACATCAATGAAGTTTTCTAACCTCTTCAGATCCATAATCTCTCTTAGACTAAGGATGACTGTGTTACGTTAGACATATATATTCTGAAAATGTCCTTAAGTTTAACGGGATTTCAAATGTATCTTTGGGACGAAAGAATGGCCTGAACATTTCGGAGGCATCCTGGATCTTAACTTTGGATATCTTGTTGGCAATATAGGCACTAGTGTATATCTCATATCGCAATTTGCTGTATGTAGTGTCTGCTGGAGACATACACAGCTTCTCACTAGGAATGTCAATCCACATGATGTATATCCACAATTCTGATGTCCCACACCACCAAGAATGTCTAAACACATGATGTATGTCAAACAATCTCTTTTGGTCTTGTAGATACAAGAAATTCATGACACGAGCAGGTTAACCAGACTGAGCCAGTTACCTGACGTCATGGAAACTAATCATGGAAATCTACCAGACACTACATCCCCACCGAGCCATATATATTCTCAGATTTCGGAGAGCATAGACAGAGAGCCCGAGAGTGCGATCAAGGGCAGAAGGCAGGAGATAGAGTCAGCTAGAAGGTTTGCCTTCACGCTACGTTATGCTGTCAATCACATTTCGATATAACTGTGTAAACTCCAGTAAACTCCGTAACCCAAGAAGTGACCATAACTCGCCTCACTCACGAAAAAAATGATACACAGAGAGGGAAGGTGAGAAAGTGAGAGACATACTTATTCACTCTACTCGACGACACACAAATTTTTTAGCAGCGGCTCACGTTACACTCCACTGGTGGTAGAGGGGAAGCCTAATCTACGTTACACCTACAATCTTTCCATCTAATCAAACCCCTTGGCTACGTTCATCGATATTGGTGGCAGCGGTGAACAACAGTAAATTACGTTCGTCGATATTGGTGACAGTGGCAAGTTAGAGTCATACAATGCCACACAACTTTAGACTGGCGGTATTTCGACGATCTACAGTTACAACTAACCTCTCTCTCTACGTCCATCTACAGCTATGTCAACGATATTGGTGACATCGGCAGGTTCGAGCCATACGCCGCCTCACGACTTTATACTGGCGGTGATTCGACGATCTACAATTACAACCAACCTCTCTATCTCTATACGTCTATCGACGGCGACGTCATCAACATTGGTGACAGCGGTAAAACGAACTACAATCAAACCACACCTAAGGAGCTTATATACAGCAGATGACTCTCCTGAACTGCAACAGGAGATTAACGACTCAATCACCAATCAACGAACAAATTAAGAATCAACTTCACAAACAATATCTACGACTCCTCAACAAGCAACAATCATCAAATTACAAGCTAATACAGTGAGAACAAAACTAGAAACCAAGTGAGAAACGAAAAGCAACAACAAGCAACGTGAGGAAGGAGGAAGTGCACCTGTACTGTGCTGATAGTGTTGACCCAGCGTGGTGATGTAGCATCAACACATCTGACCTTCAATCCTCCCTCCTCCAACCTCCACCACCACCCACCACGACTTCCACCACGCTTCCCCACCACCACCATTTTCTCCACCACAACTCCAGAGTAAGGCAGTGACTCAGCAGTGTCATCATTTGCTAAGAGCATCATAACGCGTCAGTCAGCCCAAGTGCATGAGATAACCATCCTGCCATCCTGCACCTGCCAAGCTGCCTGCCTGCCAGCCTGTCTGCCTACCCCGCAGTGATGACACCAACTGCTGTCGCAGTCATACCAGGACTCTGACCTACCCACCACCCTACCTACATGACCACCTACTTATGTATCTACCTACGACCCAATGGGAAAGAGTGGAGCTGACGATAACGCAACGACATCAAAACAACTGCCAGTCTTCTTCCAATACCGTCTTCTGCCATCGTCACCACCACATTCTCCATTCCAACTACAGTTAATGTCAGTGAGTTGAACATTGTTAGTTTAATAGCCCTACTTCATTTACATACAACCTTACATATATACAGAGTGATAGACAATATACAGTATATCCATACATCAACATATAATAGACATATGAAAATCAAGTATGACCAGAGAATTAAATTATAAGCACGCATATATCCTTTATATTACAGTTAAAAGGAAAGTCAAGTGAGAATGACCAACACAAATGAAGCTAGAAGTATTGTGTTGTACTCAGCCACACACATATATGCTTCCACCCATCACCTAAAGATGAACGTAAAAGTGAATGCACATAGATTGACTTCACAGCCACTGGAGAACCATAGTATCAAGTGACTGTGGTACAAAGGAATTTAAGTGAATACTGAACATGTTGTAATTATTCTTTGTATAATTTTATATAAAATAACCAAATGTGGGGTTACGCCTAATATAATTTGAATATAAACTGTGCAACACAACTAAGCCAATACACCAGTGATGTCTCACATAAGCAGATAGCAAGTACATCACATATGGCTAATTCTTGATACGATTGATTACTGTAGGCTTGCCACTGAATTGCAATTATTCTATAAAATATACACATATAATCAATTATATAACTACAAAGACTACACTTGTGATTCCTGCAATTATGTTACAATTGCTACAGATATGTAACTGCAAACACAAGCATTGCTGCAGTTATGTAACATTTTTTTATTAACAGAACAGAGGAAGGAAAATAATTGAATAAAAAAAATAATAAATCCATACAGCAGATTACTGGCGTCCTCCATTCATAAAATATCTGTAACAGTTGGACTTGAACAGCTGTAGGTTGAAGTTTGGGGGGAACATACTCCGGGGTAGCGAGTTCCAGAGAGATGCAGTTCGGGGAATTAAAGAATTCTGATAGGCAGAAGTTCTGCAATATGGCTGTGTGACATTCCAATCATGAGCTCTTCCAGATGTCCGTGCAGCACAAGGGAAGGCATGGAGAGGTGGCACAATGGACGCAACTTCTTCTGAGCATTTGCCATAAAAGTATCTCTCAAACAATGTAAGGGAGGCAACATTCCTTCTTACTTGTAGGGGAGGTACAGTAGTTTATTTATAATAGCAGTGTTATTAATAATTCCAACAGCTTTGTTCTGAATTTTGTCTAGTTTTAGTGCAACCTCTCCACATCCATTCCACATGGGTGAGCAATATTCAAGCTGAGAGCGCACATGACTTATAAATTATAGCTAACTGCTTGTCAGTGAAGTTACAGACTCTGTACAATAATCCAAGTTTCTTTGAGGCGGTTTTAGCAAGTGATCTGACATGAGAGGTCCAGCTGAGGGCATTGTTAAGTGAAACACCGAGAATTTCAATACTTTTGGAGATGGGAATATCAGTACTGAAGGTAATATATGAATCCGGCAATATCTGTATATTAGTATCTCTATCTATCTATCTATTGCCAGACACCTTAATCCCAAATACGGGGTGACCACAAACATATCACCTCCACGTCACCCTGTCCCTTGCCATTTCATTGCCCTGCTCCCAATTCACACCTCTCTCCATCATATACCTCTCCACTCCATCCCTCCATCTCATCCTTGGTCTTCCACTCCCTCTCTCCCCCTCCACCTCACCTACATACACTCTCCTTGTCAGTCTCTCACTCTTAATCCTCTCAACATGGCCAAACCACCTCAGTGTGCTTCTCCTAACTCTTCCTATCACATCCACAACACTCCTTCACATCCTCATTTGTCAGTCTGTCTCTCCATGTGACTCCACAGGCTCCTCTCAAATAACTCATTTCCACTGCTCTCACTCTTGACGTGTCCCTCCAACAACGTCCAAGCTTCACTTCCATGCGTTAGAGTTGGTATCACAATACTGTCATGTAATAACTTTTTCACTTCCATGCTCACTTCCCTGTTTCTCATCACTGCCTTCAAGTAACCAGGAACCTTTCTACCCTGTTGTACCCTTTCAAGCACTTCACCCTCCAAACTTCCATCCTTACTCATCACAATACCCAAGTACTTAAACGTACACACATTTTCCATTTCCTCATCATCCAACCTCACTGTACATTCACTGACTTCACCTCTCTCGAAGACCATGACTTTACTCTTCCCAACATTCACCTTTAGAATCCGTTTCTTACACACTTTCCCAAACTCATCCACCGAGCCTTGCAGCTTCCCATCGTCTTCGCTTAACAACACAGTATCATCTGCAAACAACAGTACAGGGAGTTTCCAAACACTGCCATCTCCCACCAAGGGCACTCCAACATCCACTGCCCTATGTTGTATCTCTTTTATAACTCCATCCATACACAGATTGAACAACCATGGAAACATGACACAACCCTGTTTCAACTTTACCTTCAAATAGAAAAACTCACTCAGTTCACTATCCGCACGCACTGCAGCCTTAGCACCCCCATACATACTCTTCACAGCATTCAACAACTCCCCTTCTACTTCATATATTCTTCATACTTTCCACATTCTTTGTCTACCCACCCTGTCATATGCTTTCTCCAAATCCATGAAGGCCGCATATAACTTCTTTCCCTTCTCTAGAAATTTTTCCACTGAAGTCCTAAGAATGAATGTCTGATCTACACAACCTCTTCTTTTCCAAAAGCCTCCGTGTTCTTCTCCAACTAATTCCTTTGTTATTTCCCTAACTCTGTCAATAAGTATCCTACCATATATTTTTCCTATTACACTAAGAAGACAAATGCTCCTATGATTACCATACACTTCTTTTTCCCCTTTCCCTTTGTACAAGGGAATAATTATTCCTGACTCCCAATTCGCCGGGACTCTTCCTCCCAGGTCAATCTGCGCATCTTCCACATCCATTCTACTACTATCTCTCCCCCATACTTCAGTATTTCACCACACTCCCTCAACTCCTGGGGCTTTCCCCACTTTGATTTTCTTCATTGCTTCCACAACTTCCATCCTACTTATTTCTTCTTGTCTTCTCACCTCCCTCCTTCTCGCAGCCATTCCCCAGCCACTTATACTCGCATTACTTTCATTCTCTATGTTCAACAACTCACTAAAATGTTCTCTCCTTCTGCTCACTTTTTCTCCCTTCTCCACTAGTAATCTACCAATTTTATCTTTCACTCCCCTACTAACTTTATTGCCACCCTGTCTGACTCTCTTTACCTCTTTCTAGAACATTTTCTTACATTTCCTCCACTTGACACTCAAATTCCTTCCAAATTCCTCATCCACTCACATCTTACTCTCTCTTACTAATCTTTTCAGCTCTCTGTTCCTTTTTACATGTAACTCTCTCTTCCGTCTCTCAACTTGTTCCACCCCCCTATTTCTCAACCATTCATTATACGCTTTTTTCTTTTGTGCCACAGCCTGCCTCACCTCTTCATTCCACCATGCTGTTCCTTGCACTCCCTTTCGTCTTCTCTTCACCCCACACACCACCTCACATGCTGCACATACTTCTTCTGTAAATATCTTGCACACACCTTCCACGTCCTCCATCTGCTCCAATTCATATTTACCCAATCGTTCCTCCACTTCTCTCTTTTATTCTGTCCTTTTCTAATCCTCTCCTTGTATATACTCCTTCCTCCCGTCCTTCCCTTCTCCTATTTCTCCATTTTACTTGGACTTTGATTCTGGCCACCACCAAGTGGTGATCAGAAAGTTCACTCCCCCAGCCTCTATATGGTCTTGCATGCACAACACATCTTTGCATCCTTTCATCCACACTCACATAATCAGTCGTTGCCTTCCTTTCATTCAGTTCACCATCCACCCTTCTCCTTACTTTCCATGTATACCTGTGGATCATCTTGTGCCTGAAGAGGGTATTGGCTATCACCAACCCCCTCCTGGCACAAATGTCCACTAAAGCACTGCTATTCTCATCTATCTCCGCAGGCACACCCCACTCACCAACTAGTCCATCCACCTTCGCATTCCCTACTTTACCATTCATATCACCAATCAAAAACACTCTAATTTCTTTCAAACTTTTCCATGCACACTTCCACATTTGTCCAGAAATCTTCTCTCACTCTGCTTGTACCATCTTGCGTTGGTGCATACACACACACAATCGCCCACATTTTTATTCCAACTTTCAATCTTACCCACACAATCCTTGAGCCAACTGATCCATACTGTCTTATATTCTCCTGCCATCTGTTACTCACAACAATACACACTCCTTCTTTTGCCCTCTCATTCACACCTACTCCTGCACATATACCCAATCCATACTCCCGTTTTCTCACACTCTAACCTCACCATTTAGTTTCAGTTAATCCACATACATTCACTTTCGCACCCTCAAGCACCTGGACAATGTCTCTTTCTTTCACCTCATCATTTGCACCCCTTACATTCCATGTCGCCATCCATATCATGTCCTTTGTTCGGTCTTTAGTCGTCATCTTTTGGTCAGTCCTGGTCCGAGGCTTCTTGTTTGCTTTTTTTCTTTTTCCTGGGGAGGGGCACTAACCTTCCACCAACACACTTGCTGTCACAAAGGGAACACATGTCGGGTGGTTATAAGGTTACCACCCAGCGTTGTAAATGATTTCCTGGTTTATAGGAAATCATTTGGCTTGCCACTCAATGTAGAGCTACCCTAAGAACAGGGTACCACTACTAGCATTAAATGAGACAAGGTTATTTTGTCCCCATTCATTGATCTTAGATAAGTCTTGATTTATGGAGACGGCTGTACTTAGTTGAGAGTTAATCATATTAAAATTTGTAAACGGGTGTTTGAGTGTGAATAAATTATGAAGTGTTGAGTCATCTGCATATGAATGGATGAGATTATGGGTGACAGATAAGAGATCATTAATATGAGCTAGGAATGGGGTTGGCACCAGAACTGATCCTTGTGGCACGCCGGCGTTAATGGAGTGGAAATTGGAATATACATGACCTACAGTACTTCTAAGCTTATTTTTCTGTCATTGAGATACGAGGAAAGCAGACGAACAAAAGATGTTAGTCCATAGCATGGGAGTTTGGACAGCAGGAAACAGTGCCACACTCTGTCGAAAGCTTTATCAATATCAAGAGCTACTGCATGAGTTTATCCACTGTGGTCAGTTGACTGATGGATGGTATGAGTCAGGAGATTATGTCAGTGGTGGACTTTCGTGGCGAAAACCATATTGTCTATCACTAATTAAGTTGTTGGATTCAAAGCGTTTAACTATGTGCATATTAATTACAATTTCAAATACTTTACCAAGAGAAGATGTGATAGCTGTTGGTCTATAATCAGAAGGGTCAGAGGATCTTTCTTTCTTTGGAATTGGGTGAATATTGGCTTCTTATCATGAATTAGGGAATGAAGAAGTATGCATAGTCTGATTATATTAGGAAGAACAGAGGCAAGTTCTGGGGAACACTTTTTCAAAACAGTTGGAGGAATTCCATCTGGGTCTGGAGCTTTGTTTGTTAGTAAATTGTCTAGGATGGATTTTACGTATCTAGTCTGCATTTTAAGTGCAACAATTTCGGGAGAGTCAAGTTCAAGTGATGGGGCGTTCTGGCTGATTTCCTATATGGTAGAATTTCTGGCAAATATACTGGCTAAGATATTCGCTTTCCTACATTGGTATTTGTAATGTTGCCATCTGAAGAATTTGGTGGGGGAATGGATGATGATTTACTAAAGTCTTTATTGAAAGAACTGAGAGTTGACCACAATATTCTATTGTCATCAAGGGTTGTTAAGTAGTTTTGATGCTTGATTTTGAAGAAAGTTTGATTTAGCGAGATTTATTACAGCTTTTGCATGGTTTCTAGAATTTTAAATTCACAAAGTGATTCAAATGTTTTTATTTTAAGTGAGAATTATATGCTAATGATTATTGCGCCGTTACCCTGGCGCAATTGCTATCAAATCATTTTGGAGAGTTCGATCTTTTAGTGAACTGTTGACTTGGTATGAATAAATCCATACCAGCTAGTATTAAGTCATTAACCCCTACACCGCGGGCATGTTTACCAATGTTTTGCGTGTCCCGCGGGGTTATTCGGGCTCCGACACTCTCAAAAAAATTTGCCAAAAATCAGTTATTAGTCCTAGAATATTAAAATTAAATATGCTTATGGCACATACCTTTAGCTTTCTCCTGGAATGTTTGTTGAGCCTTCGTCGTTACCGTAGGGCTTGTGGAGACCTCTGAAGTTGGGTAACGAAGTCTCCACTTTACACTTCCCGACAACCCGAAATATGATTACCACAGCCAGATATTAACACTATAAACACTACTCTATGATTTTCAAGTAGTTTGGGATCCATACTCCAAAAAAAAAAAAAAAAACACTGTGAAAGCAATGAAAATTACGAGCGCGTATGACCGTCGCACTTGCACTAGTTCGCTCTTGGTACTCTGTCATTTATTATTCATAAAACCCCTCACACTTTATATTTCTATTACTATATCACACTTATATATATCTGGAGTTCTTCTCCATAAGTTTCCTTCAGTAGTATTAGTTTATTGTCACTGAAGTCATTCAATTTTTCATTCAGTAAAATACGTAGAGAGCCACGGATTCACTTTCACTGTTATAACATAAAGTATTTGTACTCATATTCTTATATTACTAATTACTTACATTATTATTTACATTTTCTATTGTATTTTCAATATTTACCCTTCTATTTCACTTACACTATGTTAGTCACTGTCACTTTCAGTAAGATAAAACTATAATACATTGTTCAATCATATGTACTGAACATCCATTGCTATTTACACATTATTTACACATTATATACACATTATTTGCACATTATTTACACATTATTTACACATTATTTACACATTACTCTCCTTTCCCACTTGCACTTTTAGAACTGCTTCTGGCTGTGGTAATCAAAGAAGCAGGTAACACAGAGAGGAACCTGGCACTCAGCGCACTGCCAAGAGGTGCATTTGTGCTCAGGTGTGCGTCGGGTGGTATGTGCACACACCTGACACCTGCGGATCGCAGCCTTCCTTTTCCCTGCGGCAGGCATTAGCTCCAGTCTGTGCCGATCCATATACGCCCTCTGCTCAAGTCGGTCGGGAAGTGTTACTGGATGGCACTTTGGAGTTGCTGCTGTCACCCTACCATATCTTTCCAGCAGCTGGTGAACACAAGTCCTGGCGAACAACCTCAGGGAGAAGGACTTGGGTGGCTTGACCTTCATCTTGTACAGGATGAAGGCGTTCAGCATCGTCATATCTATGAGATGCAGAAAAACTTTCCTGTACCACCTAGTATTCTTCCTGAGGCAGTCGATCTCACCAATCATCATGTCGGACTTGTCCACCAGCCACATGTTGATATTGTAGTCTAACACGGCATCAGGTTTCATCACAGGTTCGCCTGTCCTACGGTCGACCTTCCCACTGTCTGTCATTTCCCCCTTATGTATGGTGGTGAGCATGTGCACGACCCTCTTGTCATGCCACCGTATTGCCAGCATCTTCTCAGACTTGCGTAGGTGCATGTCTCCTCGCTGCGAGGTTCCTGCCTCTGTGAATTTAGGGAAGTGGGCACGATTACTTTTGACAGTGCCGCAGGAGCCAATGCCGTGCTCTGAAAGGTATTTGGCAAGTTTCGGTGCTGTATAATAGTTGTTTGTATACAGCACATGATTCCCACCAAAATACTTTTCAAGGAGCACTTTCACTATACAGCCTGAGAAGCCAAGGGGGTGTGTTTTATCCAGATCGACAGTGCTGGCTGAATAAATGACGAAGTCAAGGATGTACCCTGTCTTACAGTCGCACAGTACAAAGAACTTGATTCCAAAGCGATGGCGTTTGCTTGGAATATACTGTACAAACTGAAGACGTCCTCTGAACAAAACCAAGGATTCGTCAATGACAACCTTCTGAAAGGGGTGGAAGAATGACATAAACTTATCCTTCATTCTGCTCAGAATCTCCCGGATCTTCCAGAGTGGGTCGGTTTGGGAAGGTACATCACTGTCGGCAAAGTGCAGGTTTCCCATGATGTTCCGGAAGCGATCTCTGGCCATGTACTTATTGAAGGTGGGTGAGGGTAGTAAGGGGTCCATGGACCAGTATTCTTCCAACTCATGCTTCTTTGAATGTGACATGAGAAGCATGAGGGCAAAGATCACATACAGCTCTTGCACTCCCAGCATGGACCACTGTTACATCTTGGCTGTACCTGTACCACTTGCAGCACGTTGTGATTCATACCTGTTGGTCTCATCACATATGTGCTGCATGACTTCGTCATCTAGGAAGGCCAAAAGGAAGTCCACACACTCAGCATTATCGTCAAGAGTGAAGGCAGGCTGTACTCCTGAGGAGCTCTCATCAAAAACTAAATGTTCTGGCACAAAATCGGACCCTTCCGTCCACGCGAAGGCGTCCAGGATTCCCTGTCGTGGCAGTGTAGGGTGGGTGAGGGTGGTGGGTGGCTGTGAGGCAGATTTACCCCGTTCAAGGTCACTCGCACTGACCCTGAGTTGCTGTACAGCACTAGCAGCCCTTACTCTAGTACCAACTCTACTTTTACTTGTCCAGGATTTACCTCTTCCTCTACGGCCTGCCTTCACTGTTGATGCTGGTGGTGACTCCGACAACGAAGACTCCGGAGATAATTCAGCAGACGAAGAGGAAGAAATGAGTGAAGTGGGGCTTGGGGAACGGAGAGGTGAATCAACTCGGGAATCATGGCGGGCTGGGTCACATGGGGCCATTGTTCTGGGGCTAACACGCCGCCTTTTCACTCCCTTCCCAAATTCCTTCCCTTGCTGCACTAACGGCTCCTTTCCCTTGGAGCTAGGGATAATTCCGACACTGAAGCACTCGTACTAGCACTTTCTGGCACGATTTCCTCACCCAGCTCATCACACGATTCACCCGAAGGGTCAAAATCACTATCCACCATCACCATAGACAATTCTGCTAGTTCACATGCCACTGCAGAGTCACTTAGTCCTTTCCTGCTTCCCTCACGACTTTTTATGTGTGTTGAGGTCACGGGGCCCTTTGCAATGGGTGCAGAAGCGGCAGAAATGGCGGGGCGCGAGTGCGACATGTTTTGACCACAGCGGAGGACAAGGAACTAAATGCCGCGGCTTATCTGAGAAGGCAAGGGTTGACAATGACACTGACGCTGACAGGTGCTAACTTACATGCTAATAAATTATTGGTAGAAAATCTCGGCAATATATAAAGAAATAGGTAGTTCCAGGTGAATGTAAATGTCACTTAGGCTTCTCTCTTCCTTTCTGATATATATTTTTATTACAGACATAGATTACAAGGCATATTTCAAAGGGGAAATTACCGTGGTAATGTAGCGAATGAATGCACGTGAGGTGTTGTCAGGTGATAATTAGCCAATTCCTAGTGAATAACACTATCACTTACCTTATTTTTTTTTGGTATATATTATTTTGTATAAGTATAGGGCATAGGGCTTATTTCAATGGATGAAATCTGTGGAAAAATCCGGGGGAGATTTGCTTAGCGCAGCGCGGCCTGGGAGGTGAGATGACAGGGTAATGGAGGGCAGATAGGGAGGGGAGTCACGAAGGGGGGAAAATCGCTAAAATGTCAACAATGGATGGGAGTACAGATGAGATTTGGAGTGCTGACTAGTGTTGGACATTGGCAGTACTGATAGATGATATAAGCCACCACTTGAAGGCCCGGGATAATTCAAAATAACACAGAATCACAAAAGTGACGCCCCACGGTATGATCCATTGCACCCGAGCATCACGAAAGTGACGCCCCGCGGTTAAGGGGTTAATGTGCGGCTGGGTAGAGCTGACATCACTAGAGAAGAAAGACTGCCATGGAATGCCTATATCTAAATCCATTCCAGTTTACCCTATCAAAGTGCCATTAGGTCACCCTGACAGGTTCAGAACAGAGAGGTTTGGGGGGGCTGACTAATGAGGCTTTGATAAGATTGTGGTTAGAGGATCCAAGTGATGACAGTACATCTATCCTGTATTGATCTGGATTATTTGTCAGGAATAGATCCAAGAGATGAGCATTATGGTCAGAATTATCTGGTAGTTTGGTTGGTTGCTTTACCAACTGCTTGAGATTAAACGATTCTGCAAACAGCTCAAACTCTAGACCAACATCGTCAGTCGTGGCAGAATGCAATAACCATTCATTATCATGTATGTTAAAATCACCCCATATGGTACTGGTAATTTCGGTGCTAAGGGCAAGGTTAAGGTTACTCAACTGTGTGGATATGGGTCATATACACTGGGTCCTGAGGAAGCATTGGTTTAGTGATAGACTATGCAGATATTTGGTAATATTTAGATATGGTAGTTTATCTATCTATCTATTGCCAAACGCCTCAATCCCGTTTGGGGTGGCCACAAACAAATCGCCTCCAAGTCGCCCTGTCCCCCGCCATTTCACTCCCCTGCTCCCAGCTCACACCCCCCTCTCTCATATACCTCTCCACCCCATCCCTCCATCTCATCCTCGGCCTCCCCCTCCCTCTTTCCCCCCTCCACCTTACTCACATACACTCTCTTCATCAGTCTTTCACCCTCCATCCTCTCCACATGGCCAAACCACCTCAGTGTGTTCCTCATAACGCTTCCTATCACATCCACCTCAACACCACAACGCTCCTTTATATCCTCATTCGTCAGCCTGTCTCTCCATGTGACCCCACAGGCTCCTCTTAAATAACTCATTTCCACTGCTCTCACTCTTGACTTGTGTCCTTCCAACAACGTCCAAGCTTCACTTCTGTACATTAGAGTTGGTATCACAATACTGTCATGTAGTAACTTTTTCACTTCCATGCTCACTTCCCTGTTTCTTATCACTGCTTTCAAGGAACCAGCAACCTTTCTTCCCTGCTGTACCCTTTCAAGCACTTCACCCTCCAAACCTCCATCTTTACTCATCACACTACCCAAGTACTTAAACGTACTCACATTTTCCAATTCCTCACCATCCAACCTCGCTGTACATTCACTGACTTCACCTCTCTCAAAGACCATCACTTTACTCTTCCCTACATTCACCTTTAGATTCCGTTTCTTACAAACTCTCTCAAACTCATCCACCAAGCCTTGCAGCTCCCCTTCGTCTTCACTCAACAACACAGTATCATCTGCAAACAACAGTACAGGGAGTTTCCAAACACTATCCTCTCTCACCATGGCCACTCCAACATCCACTACCCTACCTTGTACCTCTTTTATTACCCCATCCATGTACAGATTGAACAACCATGGAGACATGACACATCCCTGTTTCAACCCAACCTTCAAAGAGAAAAATTCACTTAGTTCACCATCCACACGCACTGCAGCCTTCGCACCATCATACATACTCTTCACAGCATTCAACAACTTTCCATCTACTCCATATATTCTTAACACTTTCCACAGTCCTTGTCTATCCACCCTGTCATATGCTTTCTCCAAATCCATGAAAGCCGCATACAACTTCTTTCCCTTCTCTAGAAACTTTTCCACTAAAGATCTGAGAATGAATATCTGATCTACACAACCTCTTCCCTTCCTAAAGCCTCCCTGTTCTTCTCCAACTAATTTCTCTGTTCTTTCTCTAACTCTGTCAATAAGTATCCTACCATACACTTTTCCTATTATACTAAGAAGACAAATGCCCCTATGATTACCACACACTTCTTTTTCTCCTTTTCCTTTGTACAAGGGAATAATTATACCTGACTTCCAATCCTCCGGGACTGTACCTTCCTCCCAGGCCAATCTGCACATCTTCCACATCCATTCTACTACTATCTCTCCCCCATGCTTCAGCATTTCACCACACACTTCATCAATTCCTGGGGCTTTCCCTGATTTAACTTTCTTCATTGCTTCCACAACTTCTATCCTACTGATTTCTTCCTGTCTTCTCACCTCCCTCCTTCTCCCAGCCATTCCCCAGCCACTTATACTCGCATTACTTCCATCCTCTACGTTCAACAATTCCTTAAAGTGTTCTCTCCATCTGCTCACTTTTTCTCCCTTCTCCACTAGTAATCTACCATTTTTATCTTTCACTCCCCTGCTAACTTCACTTCCACCCTGTCTTACTCTTTTCACCTCTCTCCAGAACATTTTCTTACAGTCCCTCCACTTTACACTCAAATTTCTTCCAAATTCCTCATCCACTCTCTTCTTACTCTCTCTTACTAATCTTTTCACCTCTCTCTTTCTTTCTACATATAACTCTCTCTTCCGCCTCTCAACCTCTTCCACACCCCTATCTCTCATCCATTCATTGTATGCTTTCTTCTTTTGTGCGACAGCCTGTTTCACCTCTTCAGTCCACCACGCTGTTCCTTGCACCCCCCCTCCGTCTTCTCTTCCTTCCACACACCACATCACATGCTACACATATTTCTTCTGTAAATATTCTACACACACCTTCCACGTCTCCCATCTGCTCCAATTCATATTTGCCCAATCGTTCCTCCACTTCTCTCTTATACTCTGCCTTTTTCTCATCCTCTTGTAACCTTTCCACTCTCCTTGCAACTACTCCTTCCTCTCGTCTTTCCCTTCTTCTATTCCTCCAACTTACTTGAACTTTAATTCTGGCCATCACCAAGTAGTGGTCAGAAAGTCCACTCCCCCAACCTCTATACACTCTTGCATCCATTAATTAAAATTAGCTGTAGTGAAGTTTAAAACAGTGTCAACTGCATATTCAGATTAGATTTAACAACAGGTGCCACCCTTCTTACGGAAGTTTGTGAGGAGATGGTAACTAGGAAAACAAAATGGGGATATTTCCGTAGAGGGAGAGATTTGGGGTTCTGTGAGGAACAGGGCTAGAGGGGATACGGAGTGTACGGTAGGAAAAAATGAACTGGAAAATTATGTAACTATGATACAACTTCAATTTTGTTCTAACCACACTTGTGTAACAGTTGCATTAACACAAAGTAACTCCAATTATATCACAATGTCACTACAATTTTGTTACACCCATGCTTATGTAATAGTTGCATTAACACGATGTAACTACAGTTTGTTACAACCACAGTTTGTGACAGTTGCATTCACACGATGTAACTACAGCTTTATTACAACCACAACAGTGTAATGGTTGCATTAACACAATGTTATGTTACAGCCACACTTGCGTAACAGTTGCATTTACACAATGTAACTACAATTACATTAACACGATGTTCTGCAATTATGATACAATATTTGTACAATTTTGTTACTTTTACAATAGTAAATATTTCACTTAATTAGCTTACAAGGTGACTGTTATGTGAATATACTATGCATTAATTTGTTATGACAATATGTGCTGTCGTTGGTACGACGGCTTTGCGTGACCCAGCGATATGTTGGCATTATAGGCACTAGTTTATATCTCATATCACTATGTGATATATGTAGTGTCTGCTGGAGACATACACAGCTTCTCACTAGGAATGTCAATCCACATGATGTATATCCACAATCCTGTTGTCCCACACCACCAAGAATGTCTAAACACATGATGTATGTCAAACAATCTCTTTTGGTCCTGTAGATACAAGAATTTCATGATACGAGCAGGTTAACCAGACTGAGCCAGTTACCTGACGTCATGGAAACTAGCCTTGGAAATTTACCAGACACTACAACCCCACCGAGCCATGTATATTCTCAGATTTCGGAGAGCATAGACAGAGAGCCCGAGAGTGCGACTGAGGGCAGAAGGCAGGAGATAGAGTCAGCTATTATAGGAGGTTTGCCCTCACGCTACGTTACGCTATCAGTCCTATTTTGATATAATCTCCGTAACCCAAGAAGCGACCATAACTCACGAAAAATTGATAGACAGAGAGTGAAGGTGAGAAAAAGAGACTTGCCTATTCACTCCACACGACTACGCACAGTTTTACTAGCAGCAGCCCAGCAACCCACGTTACACTCCACTGGTGATAGAGGGGAAGCCTAATCTATGATACTCCTTTAATCTCTTCATCTAATCAACCCCTTGGCTACGTTCATCGATATCGGCGGCAGCGGTGAACAACGGTAAATTATGTTCTTTGATAATTTTATACTCAGTTCTTCTGGAAAGGACAAGACTGTGCAAGCTTTCAGCCAATAGTTCTTTCTTTCTATATAAAAAAAAAAAAAAAAAAAAAAAAAAAAATGTTTGTGAGCTTTTGGAGATTAGACGTTCGTTATGGTATCACTTAAATGGTCGCAGCAGCCTCAGCAGTAAGGACTTACGAGAGTACTAAATAAAATAGTTAAAATCTGAAAGTAGAAATGCAGATGTGATAATAGACAAGATAGTTTATGGACACCTAGACAAGAGTGATATCCTAGAAGTGGAGTGATGGAGCGAGAACCAGATGTAGATATGAACTAGGTCATTTTACCCTACTAGGATATGTGCCGCAAGGAACCTATAAGTCAGAGTAAAGGGAGTTATGAAATTATTTTGTCTTGCAACGAAGTACCATAGACTGGTGACAATGATATTGCTGCTGCTTCTGCTGCCGATGATGATGATGATGATGATGATCCCAGAGGAATTCGAAGTAAGACACCAGCGACATTCGATATTGCGTGTGATAATGTCTTACTTATATAACACAACTTTTCCCGAGGTATTGAGTTTATTCAGGGTGGCAGATGATAGCCTACTGTTTACTCTGTACTGTACATCACCTCTGCGATTTAAAGAAGGAAAAATTCAGCCTCTTGTATGGTCGTTCTGTGAGACCTGGGATGTTATCATATGCTGAGCCGAGGGAATTAACCTAAACAGTATTTCAGAACATTCCATCACTTTTGCCTTGCTGATAGTGTTTATATGCTTTTAACTATAAATTTGGGGAAAGTTTACAAACACATAAAGTAGCAAGAGGGTCTAGAGTCTTACTGACTTATAGGAAAAAGGAGTAACATGATGATTATACAGCATTAATTATGTAGCATACGGTGACAATTGGGCAGTTCAGTAGATACATCAATATCTTGCTTAGCCAGAGCGAGATGAAAATGTTTCGGGAGAGCTGAGTGGCCTAGATTTTACGGGGAAATTCCTTCGTCAGCCAGAATGTTTGATGCTGGAGACTGGATTTCTAAGGGACAGAATATAGTGTGGATACTGGCGAGAGTATGCAGAACTAAGAGGTGGCTGGACGGAAGGACTGAGTGAGGAAGAGAGACACGAAACCGTAATTATAAACTCTCCTAAGTTTAAATTTGTGTATAAGTTTGCTTATATGTAAGATTGTCTCCACTCACACTGCCATCATACACTTTACAGTCAAACGAGAAAGTATTAAAGTGAAAAATACGATAAAGAAATCCCTGGTAGTACTTAATTATTATGGAGACGACTGTATTCTCGTCAACTTAAAAGGCTTTCTTGCACCTCTTCCTAGTCAATTTATTTTATTTATTACATTTTAAAATTATCTTGTATGCTGTTGATATTGTTTTGATATCTACGTGCATCAGTAATATACAAAACATTATTAACATAGCAAATACAGATATAAACTGATAAAGAAGAGGTACGATCTTTGGTTATCGTTGAAATTGGCTGTGATCCTTTATGAATACGGTCCATGATGACTTGTTGGTGTGTGGGGGGGAGGTGTGGGAGGAGGGTGTGGGGGGGTGTTTGTGGGTGGGTGTGGCGTGAGTGCGAGTGTGGGTGTGAGCAACTGAGCCACTTACCTGCCTGAGGGAAAGTCCAGCTGCCTCACCGTTGATAAACCTGTACTGACTCTCACAACATGCACATTGCATATTTTATCTCACGCTGGCATAATACATTCCAGGATATCTCTTAATACTAGAAGGAAGCTGGAAGTTCCCCGTCCAGCAAATGCAGAGAAAAAATGGATGGTCAGATGAATGAAAACATCGATCTGAGCGGAGACTGGAAACAAAGAGGTGTGATAAAGCATCCATAAGACATTCATGGATTCCTCTCACTCTGTTTTTCTTTTTTAATTACACCCACGTGCACTGCGCAAGGAAGTTAGGTACTTAGTTCGGTTTATCTGGCATTCTGTCTGTCGGCCTTTATCTGTCGGCCTTTCTTTCTGTCGGCCTTTCTGTCCGTTAACAAGATTGTTAATTTTATTGCAAGGAATTGCACCAAGTCTGGTATAATGGTTTAGGACAATCTGAGGAAGAGGTCATTAATTTTTGACTGAACAGAGTCTTAGGTCGTAGGTCAAGGCAAGATCAACTCAGTTTTGATCCACTTTTGCCCAAACATTGAAAACAATCAACCAAAGGCGAAGGTCAGAGGCTTGGCCCTTTAACTTGCACAGGTATGATTCGATGTCGATCAAACTTGGTAGAAGGGTTTAAACTAAAGCTTGGATGAAATATAATCAACTTTCAGGATAATAGGTCAAAGGTCAAAGTCAGAGGATAAGATCAACTTAAACACTTTTGACCTAATTTGCACCAAACTTGGTGGATGGATTTAGGATCAGGTAAACATGAATTTAATCCATTTGAGAGCAATAGTCACAGATCAATAACACTTAGCAGGGTCATCAATATCCTCCCATACGATGAGAAGGCACCAGCCTTGTCCGAATACGTTCGAGGCATGGTGACAAATCGCTCTACAAACAGCTGATTACAATCCGGGAAAGTGTTTCAGTCCATCCCATCTAGATGTTTGTTTTTCAGCATTTTTATTACCACATTTCAGAAGTTCAGGTGGCCACCGACTGTGTGGAAGGGCTCATCGACTGACTTTATGGCGTGGGAGTTGTACTCTCTGAGTACTTTTTTCCGTGTGTTTTGAAACTGCCATGGAACAAAAGCAGAGAAAAAGCGATTGGATATATTAATGAAAACATCGACCTGCGGGTGGATTTGTAGCAAGGACTGTGATGTCACCGTAGCTGTTCAGTACCATACAGTATAATTATGTGTATTACTCTAAGAGGCCCCCTGCATCTGACTCCCTTCAACCTCTGTCTCTTCGCCACACTATTGCATCTTTATCTCTAATCTATCGCTACTTCAATGGTCACTGCTCCTCTGAAATGTCTGCATGCATTCCTCCACCTCTACGACGGGGGCGAAGCACCAGTCTAGCAGCAAACTCTCATCCCTTTTCTGTCCAACTCTCTATTGCAAGAGTTGACCGTTACTCCCAGCCCTTCATTTATGCAACAGGTCAACTCTGGAACAGTCTCCCTCTGTCTGTATTCCCTGCTTCCTGTGATCGCCAGTCTTTCAAACGCAGTGTGTCCAGGTATCTCGAAATGATCGGATCTTGAATTTGGCTCTCTCTTGTATTTTGTTTTTCTCTTGGAAGGAACAATTTTGCGGGCTCGCGGCCTTTGGTTCCTTCTTCCTCTTATGGGCAGAGTGCCACCGAAAGTGAGTAAGCACTGTGTTGACAAGGTAGAGACTGGGATATTAAACACTCTTAAATCAATAAAGATCTATGCATACAATGTAAGAAGCCTCTCTGAAGATTACAAACTTGATAACTTAATGGCTGAATTGGAAAACATTAGTTGGGATATTGTAGGTTTGAGTGAGACCCACAGAAAAGAAGAAAAGGTAATTCAGCTCAATCACAGTGGCCACCTATTTTACTACAGAGGAAGGGAAAATGAAAGAGTTAGTGGTGTAGGATTTCTAATTAACAGAAATCTTCCAGACAACATTGCTAAATTCAGCAGTGCATCTGACAGAGCAGCAGTGGTCGTAATTAGACTGTGCAAAAAATATATCCTGAAAGTGACACAAGTATATGCACCAACTTCTCAGAGTTCAGATGAAGAAATTGAAACATTCTATGATGACACCTCCCAGATTATGGAAGAAGAAAAGACCACCTATACTATACTCATGGGAGACTTCAATGCAAAAGTTGGAAAATAAAAAAATGGAGAAGCATGTATGGGAAAATTTGGAGTGGGAGTAAGGAACGAAAGAGGAGAAATGTTGGTAAACTTTGCAGAAATGTTTAACATGAGAATAATGAACACATTCTTCCACAAAAGAACAGGGAGAAAGTGGACCTGTAGAAGCCCAAATGGAGAAACAAAAAATGAAATCGACTTCATTATGGCAAAATAAGAATAACACAATCACAAACGTCACAGTTATCAACAAAGTAAATATTGGAAGTGACCATAGAATGGTGGGTTGCACAGCAAGATTCAATTTCAAAAGTGAAAGAAAGAAGATGATTAAAGACAAAAAGATATACCCAATAAAAGTCAGCGAAAACAAAGCAGCTTTTCAGTTGGAAATAAGGAACAGAGTTCAGGCTCTCAGTTATGCTGAATGTGACATTGATGAGCTGAATGACAGACTAACAAAATCCTAAAAGAATCAGCGGAGGTAGTAGGAAAACCTAATACAACCAAAGCCGGGAAGTATTCAGAGAAGACACTTGAGCTTATGAAAAAAAGAAAGGAAATGAAAATAAAAACAAAGAAAGATGAAATAGAAGGAGCGGAATTAAATAAGCTTATCAACAAAAGACAAAGAGAAGAAAAAAGAAAGAGAAACATGGATCAAATCAAAGAAACCATCAAAAAAAGAAAAAGTCTGAAACAGGTCCGAAATAAAATGGCACTTGGAAAGCAACAAATTACATCACTAAAAGACAAAAACGGTGAAACCATTAAATGCAGAGATATGATGCTGAAGCGAGTTGAAGAATTTTACAAAGAACTGTATGCATCAAAGACAGTAGTACCAATAGCTAACTTTTCTGTTGACACAAGTGAAATACTTGAGATAACACCAGACGAAGTAAATATTTCTCTTAAAAATATGAAAAGAGGGAAGGCTCCGGGAGAAGATGGAATAGTAGCAGATTTACTGTTGGATGCAGGAGCAGAAGTACAAAATAGGCTTGCTCACTTATTTACCCAATGTATAAAACAGAAGAAAATTCCCAAAACATGGTGTAATGCAATTGCTATTCTACTTTATAAAAAAGGGGACTCAAAAGACCTTAGTAATTATCGACCCATTAGCTTGCTATCAGTCATTTACAAACTTTTCACTAAAGTCCTTACAAACAGAATAGATACAAATTTGGGGGAAAACCAACCTCGTGAACAGGCAGGATTCCGGTACGGGTATTCGACCACTGATCATCTGCACACAATGATTCAGCTAATTGAGAAAACTACAGAATATAATAAACCACTTTGCTTAGGTTTTGTTGATTACGAAAAGGTTTTCGACTCAGTGGAGCACATAGCAATTATATATTCATTGCGAGAACAAGGAGTGAATGAGAACATTGTAAAGCTGCTCGAAAACATATATGAAGAGGGAACTGCTACAGTTAAATTACATAAGGACTCAGAAAAAAATTAAGATTGAGAAGGGCGTGCGTCAGGGAGATACAATTTCACCAAAGTTATTTACAGCATGCCTAGAAAGTATTTTTAGAAAGCTAGACTGGGAAAACAAAGGAGTAAACATAGGTGGAGAAAAGCTAAACCATTTAAGATTTGCAGATGACATTGTCCTAATCTCAGAAACAGCGGAGGCATTGCAAGAAAAGTTAAATGACTTGAACAGAGAAAGTCTCAAAGTAGGGCTAAAGATGAACCGGAGTAAAACTATAAGTAATGTTTAATCCTCAAACACCTAAGAGCGTCATAAGAATAAGTTGAGAAATTCTTGAAGAAGTTGAGGAGTACAATTACCTAGGACAAATACTAAAATTAACAAAAGATAATGATAGCGAAATAAAAAGACGCATTACAATTGGATGGAAAGCTTTCGGTAAACATAGAGACATTATGAAAAGTAGCTTGCCAGTTTGTATGAAACGAAAAGTATATAACGAATGTAAAATTCCAGCTATGACGTATGGTTGTGAGACTTGGAAACTGACAAAATCGATGGAAAATAAATTAATTCGTTCGCAGAGAGCAATGGAAAGGTCAGTGTTGGGAATATCTTTAAGAGACAGGAAAAGATCAACTTGGGTGAGAGAGCAGACTAAAGTCAAAGATATTATAGAAGTTATAAAAGAACTGAAAAGGAGGTGGGTAGGCCATGTAGAAAGAACAAGGGATAATCGATGGAGCAAGAGGTTGACTGACTGAACACCAAGAGATGGTAAACGTAGCAGAAAAAGGCCAGACAGGAGATGGAGAGATGAGATAGAGAAATTTGTAGGGAAAACGTGGCAAAGATTGGCTCAGTCAAGGAATTCGTGGAGAAGGTTGGGGGAGGCCTTTGTTCAGGAGTGGACTTGTAATGGCTGATAATGATGATGATGATGATGATATATATATATATATATATATATATATATATATATATATATATATATATATATATATATATATATATATATCACATTGGAGCCCAATGTCCTCAAGATAGAACGGAACTGGGAATTTTCAAAAGTTAATAAAACAGGGAACCCCCCGGTAGGGACCTATGAGCTTCGCGACTATGAGACGATAGGTGGCGTGCAGTACGCTTAGTACCCTGCCAGCACAATCCTTCGCCCTGGAACTCTGAGAGCCAATGGGTTAATAACTGGCAAATCTATCGGTTTATGTATATAGATAGATAGATAGATAGATATAGATGTAGATATATAGACATAGATTCGTGTGACGGTGGATTAGAGTCAGAGTTGACTGGTGTGAGAGTTCAGCTGGATTCTTTGGATGTTACTTATTATATATATATATATATATATATATATATATATATATATATATGTGTGTGTGTGTGTGTGTGTGTGTGTGTGTGTGTGTGTGTAATAGTAGTAGGTGAGGGCGCTCACCATCCACTCACTCGATGTAGTGCTGCTTTGGGTGTTTGCCCTTTCGTCTCTTCCATCCTTCCTCTTCTGTCTTTCCTTCATTCTTTCTTCTTCCTTCTGCCTATAGGTAACTCTACACTGAGTGACAAGCCAAACCAAATGGTTTCCTATACACCAGGAAACTATTACTATATTGTGGGAAGCGGTGGCTGAATAGGTAGAGAGGCTGCCTGCAGTCCTGATGGACCCAGGTTCGAATCCCGGCTGGGGCAGGGAACAGTTAAAGGATTTGAATTTCATAAAAAGCAGACTTGGCTGATCTACCAGATGACCCGCCGACATGTCGTAAAAATACCCCCGCTAATACCAATACGCCAGTCCTGTATGAGACAGCCCTAGCATGTATTCAATATGGACGGTGGCTGTTAGCGCCGAAGTGGTGACATGTGGAGGTGTAGGAGGACTACTGGGCCTTGGGATAGGTAACTGCCCCCAAGATATAGGGCCCTGAAGCCTTTGCCCAGAGTCGGACACATAAAAAAAAAAAAAAAAAACCTACGCTGAGTGGTAACCATATAACCAAATGATGGCGCCTGGTGGCAATTAAGGCGCTCCAATTGGATTGAGCCTGTATAGGTATATATCCAAGAAATAGTGGGAGTATATTGCTCATGTAATGCCACTCTGGGATGAGTGAGGTTGGTCATTCTCATCTTAAATATCAGGACCAACTTGCCCAGCCCCGGACTCGTACACTCTTTTAGAGGGCGAGATAGGAGAGATGATAGATATATATATATATATATATATATATATATATATATATATATATATATATATATATATATATATATATATATATATATATATATATATATATTGTTACGGAACAGCGAAAGATAACGTACACTTTAAGTGAGAATACTAAGAGTCACCACTGTCCCGTAAAGTTCCAGGTTCAAAACAAAAGAGTTAGGTAAAATTACAAGTTAAAGTTTAATGCTCAAACTAACAACAAAACATTCAGGACTCATAAGGACAATGTAATGGCAAAAAACAGGTTAAATATATGGTTAACTGCAATAGCCTCTATTAACACGAAATTAGCAAGAATAAATTTACTTAAGTCAGCCCTGATAAAATGAAAATACACTGGGTAATGCTCAGTTAATGCAAGATAAATTATTACAGATACAAACTATTATTAATGATGACTGACATAAAGAACCCTTACAAAAATTATAAAAAACTTCACTAGGCCCACAAATCAACACCTTATGCTATACAGTACAAGGAAAAAATGCAATAACACTTATACTCAAATCACACAGCTGCTAGATGGTTGGAGACTTCCTGAGTACTCACAATAATAACTGTACAGGGGAGGACAGAGATGTGAACAAAATGAGGAGCAGATCTAAGTGGCAATGATGCAGAGACTGAGCTCATTATATAGGGGCCGGCAGAGCTTGATACAACTTGTAAGAAGGACGCGCAAATGAAGCCATGGGGACAAAGAGTTGACAATCCCGCTCTGAACAACAGAAAGGACGACTTACTCTACTATAACGGTAGAAGGGGAGGACTGAGGCAGAACACGCTTGTGATCAAACAGGCAGCACACTGTACGTTAGAATTACACAAAGGATGATGAAATCATAGGCTATGTAACACCTCCCCACAAAGAAAAAGAAATTTACAAAGGAAATTTCTTATTACTCTAAAACAATCTGTCTAAAGTCTAGATAAGCAATCTGCAATAACATTTTCTTTCCCCTTGACATGTTGTATGTCTAATGAATACTCCTGAAGAAGTAGACTCCATCTTGTCAATCTCTGATTTTTATCTTTAAACTTACTAAGGAATTTCAGTGAGTTATGATCGGTATAAATGACTATGGGGTCAAAACCAGAACACAAATAAAATGAAAAATGCTGTAAACCCAAAATCAAGGCCAAAAGCTCTTTCTCAATAGTGGAGTAGTTCTTTTGAGGTGGAGTGAACTTCTTACTGTAATAAGATACAGGGTGTTCAACACCCTGATCATCCTCTTGCAGCAAAACAGCCCCAGCTCCTGTTTCACTTGCGTCAACAGCCATCTTAAAAGGCTTAGCAAAATTTGGAGTAGCGAGCACTGGCTGACTTAATAGGATAGCTTTAAGTTTGCTGAAAGAGGATTCACAGTTATCGGTCCGACAAATTTAACTCCCTTTTTCAGTAGGTCTGTAAGTGGTGATACAAGAATAGAAAAGTTAAGAACAAATCTCCTGTAATAACCTACCATTCCCAAAAATCTTTGTAGCTCTTTCCTACTTTTAAGTCTGGGAAGATCACTTATAACCTGAACCTTAGCTCCTGGTGGTGCAACATGTCCATCACCAATTACGTACCCAAGGTACTGAACTTTAGCTTGACCAAACTCACACTTTGATAAATTAGCTACAAGATTAGCCTGAACCAAACGCTCAAGAAATTTACTGACATGGCATAGGTGATCTTTCCAGTTGTCACTGAAGATTAATACGTCATCAATATAAACAACACACCCTGCCAAACCCTCTGTTACAACATTCATGAGCTTCTGAAATGTGGCTGGTGCATTCTTCATACCATATGGCATTACCGAACATGCAAAAGTCTTTCCTAGTGTTACAAAACATGAGATCTCCCTAGCACGTTCAGTCATAGGTACTTGCCAGTATCCCTTTAACAAATCAAACTTACTTATGTACCTAGCCTTTCCGATCTTGTCTATGCAATCTTCCACACGAGGGAGAGGGTAAGTGTCTGTTTTGGTTATCTGATTAACAAGTCTGTAGTCGATGCAAAGCCGCTGTGACCCACCTGGCTTAGGGACTAGAGTGACAGGAGAACTCCACTCGCTCTGACAGGGCTCAATCATCTTGTGGTCCAACAGGTAGCCAAGCTCCTTCTGGATGAGAGGAACTTTCACTGGGTTCACACGGTAAGGAGGCAGTTTAATTGGCTTTGTGTCTCCAACATCGACATCATGCATCAACACAGTGGTTCTTCCTGGAGTGGCACGGAACACTTGCGGGTACTCCTGCAGTAATGCCGAAAACTCCTGCCTTTCTTCGGGAGGTAGATGAGAAAGCTTAGTCTGGAGATCATTCATGATATCAGGATTCTTCCCCGAACTATCACTCAGGCTCATACTGCATGGAAGAGCTTCACTTGCAGACTCGGGTGGAACAGCTACAGTGCAGACTGGATTATTTTCGTCCTGCCTGTGATATAAATTTAGCATGTTGATGTGACATAGTTGCTTGCTCTTTCTACGATCTGGTGTGGCGATGACATAGTTGACATCACTGAGTTTCTTCTCCACGAAATAAGGACCACTAAACTTGGCTTGAAGAGGTTGCCCATGAACTGGTAGCAGAATCAAAACCTGATCTCCTGGCTGAAAGAGGCATAACCTGGACTTCTTATCATACCAAGTCTTCAGCTTCTCCTGAGCAGCTCCTAAATTCTCTCTCGCCAGCTGTAAAGCAGTGGACAGCCGTTCTTTGAACTTCATCACATACTCCAGCAGGTTGACGTCATCTTCCTCCGACAGCCAGCATTCCTTGAGTAACTTAAGGGGTCCTCTTACTTCATGGCCAAACAGTAGTTCAAAAGGTGAGAAGCCCAGTGATTCATTTGGAGATCCTCTTGCGGCAAACAGAACGAATGGAAGACCTTTATCCCAGTCTTTCTGATGTTCCAAACAGTATTTCTTGAGCATCGATTTGAGTGTTTGGTGATATCTCTCCAACGCTCCTTGAGTCTGGGGATGGTAAGTTGAAGACGTGATCTGGGAGATGCCCAACTCTTTCAGAGACTGCTTGAAAACATTTGACATGAAATTACTTCCTCGGTCTGACTGTACCTCCTTGGGCAGACCAAACTTTGTGAAGAACCCTAGCATTTCCTTAACCACGTTCTTTGCTGAGATATTTCTAAGTGGAATGGCTTCAGGATAACGAGTAGCCATATCAATCAGGGTCAACACATAAGAAAATCCTGAAGAAGTCTTAGGAAGAGGGCCCACAATATCCACCAACACACGGGTGAATGGCGCCTCAAAAGGAGGAATGGGAACTAGAGGTGCAACCTTTTCGGTCTGATTACACTTCCCCACAACTTGACAGGTGTGACAAGACTTACAATACCAGGAAACATCCCTGAAGATACCTGGCCAGTAGAAGTGTTTCAAAATGCGTGCCACAGTCTTCCTCACTCCAAGGTGTCCTGCCAAACTGGAATCATGAGCCACTCTAATGATATCCTGCCTACAAACACGAGGGATGACAACTTGATGTACAACCTCCCATTCACAGTCGGCTGATGCTGTTGGGGGTCTCCACTTCCTCATAAGTACTCCTGACTTTATATAATAACAAGTAGAAGCACCAGCTGACTCTTCCTCACTGCAAGCAGAGTTAGCAAGACCTTTCAACTCAGGGTCAGCAACCTGCAACTCAACCAACTCTTGACGAGACAAATTATCAACACTACGGGGTACTGCCTCATCTGGTCAGTGGTCCAAATTAGCAAGAAAAGTGTCAGCTAGGATAACATCATCATCATCATTATCCTCTAAGTCACCAGTAACTTTAGACTTAGCCCTAGTGACAGCACATGCAGGGAACACATCAGAGACATCACAGTCCTGCGTCGCAGCCACTGGCTCACTAGACAACTGAGGAGCTGGACACACTTGACTTCCACCAATATCATTTCCAAGTAAGAAAGTTACACCTGACATTGGGAGTGTCTCAACCAACCCAACCATAACGGAACCATTAACAAAACCAGACTCTAAATTCACTCTGCACAGAGGGACAGAGAAGTAATTATTCCCTACACCTTGTAAGATTACAGTTTCATTAGAGGAATTAACATTAGAGCCTAGAACACTGGTCAGCATAAGGGATTGGCAAGCACCTGTATCACGATATATTTGAACTGATTTCCTGTCATTAGTGTCCAGAGGACTGACAAAACCATCAGACAGGAAATTAGCACATGAACTCTTGAGAGTGTCACCCACGTTACTGCTCAAAAGAGGAGCTCCATCATGAGAATTTAATTTACCCCTCAAAGCAGGTTCAGTTAACTCAGTTAAAGAATTCTGGGAACTCTCAAGAGTGGACACTAGACCAATTGACTGAATATTTAAAGACTCCTTTTTGTTCACATCACGCTGTCTCCTGAAACATTTCTCCGTTGTATGACCAAGCTTACTACAATAAGTACATTTACTTTTCTGAAATCTAGAGGTGAAGCTGGTATTTACTTCCTGAGAAACAACATCTTTATTCTCTTTCCTGTTACCTGTACTCTGAGTAGAGGCAACGTACTTACTCTCAGCTTTCCCTTTTCCTCTAGAATATCTCTTGTGAGTGAGAACATATTCATCAGCTAAAACTGCAGCATCAGACAAATTATCTATTCTTCTCTCATCAAGATATAGGCTTACATCTTTACTAATACACCTCTTGAAGTCCTCCAGCAAAATCATCTGCTTAAATTTACCAAAATCAGAATCCACATTCTTAGAATTTAACCACTGCTCTAACAGATCTTCTTTGATTTTTGCATACTCAACATGGGATTGCTTATCTTGCTTATAAGTTGTCCTAAATTTTACTCTATAGGCTTCAGGAACAAGCTCATAGGCCTTAAGAATCAAGCTCTTAACTACATCATAATTATCAGATTGATCCTGAGGCAAAGATGCATAAGTTACTTGAGCTTTACCGGTGAGAACAGTTTGAAGGAGTACTGGCCAATACTGTTTGGGCCAATTAAAACCTGTAGCTACCCTCTCAAACAACTGAAAATACTTTGTTAAATCAGATTCATTAAAAGGAGGGACAAGTTTAACATTTTTAGCCACATCAAAATCATCAGAGCTAGATGATCCAGTTCCACCTTGTTTCATGCGATACTCATGGTCTGCCTGAATCCTGGCAAGTTCAATTTGTGCCTGAGCCTGTACCTGTGCCTCTTGAATACGAGCATTTGCCTCCTTAACACAAGCCTCCTTAGCCTGAGACTCAGCCTCCTTAGCACGTGCTTGAAATTCAGCTTCCTTCACACGAGCCTCCTGCAGGGCTAGCTGTAACTTAGCTAATTCAATCTGCGTTCGCTCATTTGGAGAATTTACATTAAACAAGCTTTCATTAATCATGTTAACAATTTGATCTTTAGAATGATGAGAGCGAACAGCAATTCCCAATTGTTGAGCAACAAGCTTAAGTTCATTCTTTGTTCTGTTTTCTACATCACACACTGTTTGCACATTTGACAAAAAATCTTTGGCTTCATCAAGTGTAGAAATAGTAGACATCATGAATAAGTAACAGTCACAAAATATCAAGCAATATCCTTATGATAATATCCTGAATATCCTGATAAGAGGTCGCCAAATTTATGTTACGGAACAGCGAAAGATAACGTACACTTTAAGTGAGAATACTAAGAGTCACTACTGTCCCGTAAAGTTCCAGGTTCAAAACAAAAGAGTTAGGTAAAATTACAAGTTAAAGTTTAATGCTCAAACTAACAACAAAACATTCAGGACTCATAAGGATAATGTAATGGTAAAAAACAGGTTAAATATATGGTTAACTGCAATAGCCTCTATTAACACGAAATTAGCAAGAATAAATTTACTTAAGTCAGCCCTGATAAAATGAAAATACACTGGGTAATGCTCAGTTAATGCAAGATAAATTATTACAGATACAAACTATTATTAATGATGACTGACATAAAGAACCCTTACATAAATTACAAAAAAACTTCACTAGGCCCACAAATCAACACCTATGCTATACAGTACAAGGAAAAAATGCAATAACACTTATACTCAAATCACACAACTGCTAGATGGTTGGAGACTTCCTGAGTACTCACAATAATAACTGTACAGGGGAGGACAGAGATGTGAACAAAATGAGGAGCAGATCTAAGTGGCAATGATGCAGAGACTGAGCTCATTATATAGGGGCCGGCAGAGCTTGATACAACTTGTAAGAAGGATGCGCAAATGAAGCCATGGGGACAAAGAGTTGACAATCCCGCTCTGAACAACAGAAAGGACGACTTACTCTACTATAACGGTAGAAGGGGGGGACTGAGGCAGAACACGCTCGTGATCAAACAGGCAGCACACTGTACGTTAGAATTACACAAAGGATGATGAAATCATAGGCTATGTAACAATACTGTATATATATCCTCTGTGGTACAGTGGTAGAGTGTGCGTTTCACACGCTGGTGAGAGCGGGTTCGCCTCTCGCCAGGGTTGTAAAAACTTTGGGAAGCGTTCACCAAGCCACTTGCTACTTTGGCGGACACAAGGGGTGCTGTGGTTGAACCAGTGTCGCATACTAGTATGCTTGCACCCAGTCGGCTTAAGGCGGGCCGATTACACTTGGTTCACAGACTACATACACATCCAAAGCCACTACAGCACTACAGTCACACTCACAAACACTACTCACCCTACATACAGTCTTTACCAAACAGCCTAAGCCACTGGGTAGAGATACATTGGCTGTATCGTCCCTGCTTAGGTAGGGATAGGTAGGTCCTGCAGTGGACCACAACGGCTGATGATGACGATGATATATATATTGGTAGACATGTAGATAGCTTGATAAATGGGCAGATATAGATAGATAGATAGATAGATGTGGATATAGATAGATAGAGAGACAAGGAGATACATGGATTGACAGATAGATGGATAGATAGGGACACACACACACACACACACACACACACTCACACACACATACACACACACACACCTTTGGTGACCAAAAAAACGTATGACAAAGTCTGGAGAGAAAGCATAAGTCGACAACAAAAAATGAATAGGCTGTAAAGATGTTAAGCAGTTAGGCGGGGACTCCAGAACCTGAAGTTTCTCGGCCGTAGCTTTCAAAACTTAAATAGTGAAAGCAAAGGCTAGCCAACAGTTTTTGACAATTAAGTCTGAAGCCAGCAAGTCAGCGACGAAGGTAGAATGTATGAGGTCTCTCTTCATCGTTGCTGACAGAGCTCTGTGATGTGGGATTCGGACTGAGCACCTCTTATTGACATAAGCGTTCCTTGAATGTCTGTTAAAAATTAAAGCCCCTCCTTTTCTGCGGATTCTTTCTCTAGCTTCGCATAAGGCCACGTAAGGCTTCGTGGCTGACGTAGGTCCCGCTTACACCTTCCCCGAATTTTCATATTTGACAAAAGTCCAAGCTCCACGATAGAGAATAATTTTCGTCTGAAAATATCTTGGTAATTTTTTCGCCAGTGACAAATATGTTTTGCCCGGCTCAGTCCTCCACCTTCTGACTGAGGATGGATTCGGTTGGGGGAGGAGGGGGAGCTGGGCCCATGCGAAGGTTGATTCGATTGTGGGTGGGTTTGAGTGAGAGTGGGTGAGGGCTCAGGTAGGTTCGGGTATGGGTAGGTTCGGGTGATGGGTGGGTTCGTGTGAGGGGTTGGGGTTCATGTGAGGATGGATTCGTGTGAGAGAGGGTTACAGTGAGGGTGGGTTCATGATAGGGTGAGGTCTACTGAGTGTGGATTTGTGTGTTGGTGGGTTCTACTTAGTGGGGGTTCGGGTGACCTTGGGGTCTGTTATGGATGGGTTCTAATGTGGGTGGGTTCGGGTGACGGTGGGTTCTGTTATGGGTGGGTTCGTGTGAGGGTGGGATCTACTCTGGATGAGTTCTCGTGAGGACGGGTTCTTCTGTGGATAGGTTCGTGTGACGGTGGGTTCTACTGTGGATAGATTCGTGTGGCTGTGGTTCTACTGTGGATATGTTCATGTGACGGTGGGTTCTACTGTGGATATGTTCATGTGACGGTGGGTTCTACTGTGGATAGGTTCGTGGGACGGTAGGTTCTACTGTGGATAGGTTCGTGGGACGGTAGGTTCTACTGTGGATGGGTTCGTGTGACGGTGGGTTCTACTGTGGATAGGTTCGTGGGACGGTAGGTTCTACTGTGGATAAGTTCGTGTGACGGTGGGTTCTACTGTGGATAAGCTCGTGTGACGATGGGTTCTGCTGTGGATAAGCTCGTGTGACGATGGGTTCTGCTGTGGATAAGTTCGTGTGACGGTGGGTTCTACTGTGGATAAGCTCGTGTGACGGTGGGTTCTACTGTGGATAAGCTCGTGTGACGATGGGTTCTACTGTGGATAAGCTCGTGTGACGATGGGTTCTGCTGTGGGAAGGTTCGTGTGACTAGGTTTTGCTGTGGATACGTTCGTGTGTTGGTGGGTTCTGGTGTAGGTAGGTTCGTGTGACGGTGGGTTCTGCTATGAGTAGGTTCGTTTTTTGTGGGTTCTGCTGTGGCTGGGTTCGGGCGACGGTGGGTTTTACTGTGGGTAGGTTCGTATGACGGTGGGTTCAGCTGCGGATGGGTTTGTGGGACGGTGGATTCGTGTGACGGTGGGTTCCAGTGAGAGAAGACTGGTGTGAGAGTCCAGCTAGATTCTTTGGATGTTAATTATTAAGAAATATTAAACAAATTTATTACCAAAAGTCTTTCGTAGGCTGAATAAAATCATCCGGTGTTTGCAAGAATAACACACACACACACACACACACACACACACACACACACACACACACACACACACACACACACACACACACACACACACACACACTTCATTATCTTAATGAGATAATTCGGGATTATTACTACAGTGGGAGGGCAGGAAAGGACTAACTGACTAGATTCTCTCTACTCTAACTTGGCCCAGATTTCCGTCTTTCTGCGGCTTGGCGCATGTACCGTAGCTCAGTGGCTGAAGAAGACGATGCTACAGCTCTCCATCACTTTCGTTATATTTCTTTGTGCGTAGCGTCATATTCCAGTGTTAATATGTTGTTATATTTCAACATTGCAGATGGGGATTGCAATTTTAGGTCAGGTATATAGTTACCTCCGCCAAGGAGGTTACGTATTGGCCAGCGTTGGTTTGTTTGTCATTTAGCAAGATTACTCAAAAAGTTATGAACGGATTTTGCTTTTTTTTTTTTTTTTTGTGTGTGTGTGTGTGTGTGTAGTTGGGTATGGCCCAAGGAAGAATCCATTTGATTTTAGTGGTGACCTGGACCATCATCCGGATCCAGGGATTTTTTTAAAGGATTCGCTACCATTGCGAGATGGTGGCAATTTCAACACTTTTGCTTCTAACTCAATCAATAATGCTTAGAATGCTTGCACAAAAATTACAAGGTAACATCATAAGATCTACCGCACACTCCACCTTGGTGGAGGTCTGTAATCTCGAATTGCTCTTGTTTGAAATACCGTTTGTAATGATATCAGTCGCACTCTGTTTGACTGAAGGTTTTCGTAACGTCTCCTCTTTTGCTATTAATTCTGCATATTAGCCTACACCATAGTATCATTTTTTTAATGTTACAGTTGCAAATTTTATATCGGTATCAAAGTCATAAAAATTTGCAAGAAAATGTTTATATATTCGAAGCAAATCACTCAGGAATAAGCGTTACGAGGCCTCCTATGCCATCTAGAATAACAAAAGTAGATTGCTCAGGGACCTGCGGCAAGGCTATTGTTTCAAATAGTTTGCTGGAAAAAATAAATAGCCTTAACTGAGAGATCCACTACCCAGATTCTGGATGTTTGAGCCATCACAGGTGTCAGCTGACAGCAAATCTGGATTCTTCATGCCAAATAACCTAGAATGGGACCACTTTCATTTCTCAATGTAGTTAAATTAAGCACTTTTGCTGAAGTTGTCGCTACATGGCACCACATCAGGTGTCAGCTGACGGGAGATTTGGATTCTTCATGTCAAATTGCCTTATATGGTACCACTTCAAAGGCCTCCTCTTAACAAATCCGCCAGAAGCAGAAGAAGAACGCTGGCCACTGGTTGACCCTCTGGATATCGCCGCAGGTAAAAATGAGTCTGTTGAGTACGGCCAGAGGCAGCGGTGAGGGCAGGATCTGCAAATAATCTCAACCACGTTAACCCGAGATGGTCATTTACATATGATTCTTGTTTATTGACGATGTCTTCTGGGGAGAGAGTTTTATTTTTTCTAGGAGATATTAAGCATAATCTTCACTGACCCTTTCCTTGCTGTACTAAATCGTCTTCTCGGAGACCTGATTAAAATGTATGTTTTCATTTAAAAATTCTCAGTACTTATCATCAACATTTTTTAATTGGCTTGTTCTTGTCACAACTGAGAGAACAATCTGTAAAGAAGATAGCACTCTAAATGTTTGAATTATACTTTATGGTATTACACTCTACATGATTATTTTTTGTACCCTATACAGTGTTGTCTCCCAAACAATCTTTCTGGCCAAGCCAGTAATATGGTGTGATGAGATGGATTCGACTTCAGCCATTTAACCCTAGAATGCTTACGTTATTATCCTCACAGCACTGCTTTCGCCGGGAGAATTTTACCCAATTTTGGAAAATTAATAAAAAATACTTAGACAAATTTGTTATAAAATTTGACAATGCAGATATCAAAAGTAACTCATATATTTCCTTCTTACATAGTAATAACCATCAGGGTAAGAAAATAAATTTTAACTGAATTTATTTAGGAGGTACTACAAAAAAAATGCTTTTTTTTTTTTTAAACATGCACATTAAAATAAAAAAACCTAACTATGGGCTCAAATGCCACTGGGCTTGGTGGCCCCTTCCTTGGGACGTTGAAGCTTAAGACTAGGTAGGAGGCTCCCCTCACATATCACCCTGGCCTGAAATTGGGGAAACGAAAAAAGGGGCAATGTCAGGTAAAAAACACCTTAAACCCAAATATCATGGTGATAAATGCGAGATGAAACCACACCACTACCTATGTAGGTAGGGGGTAGGGTGGATTGAAGGTATAGGGAAGGACAGCTCCAAAGCTCTTATCATAACAAAATAGCAAATAAAAAAACGCCGAACAGGGAAATTAACCCGACGTAAGCATTCTAGGGTTAAACCTAGGACAATATGACAGTCGGTACAGATGTGGAAAAGACTGGTAATCCCCCTCACCCCCCTTATATCCCGAGGGTGGGCAAAAGTTCCAGTGGTAGGTGAGGATTCGAATAATAAGTTATGGCTACAGATTCGCATATGAGGCATTCTGTATTCTTTACCATCCGCGTTGCGAAGCGAGCGGAGTGGTAATGTTTTCAGTTGTGAGGCTGGCTGGTTGGCTTTTTTTTGTGTGTGCAAACAAGATATCTCATGAATGGCTTGAACTATCAACATGAAACTTTCAGGGAATCAAGATATGGCCAAAGTCTCGGACGAGTCAGAAAATGGTGAATTAAAAAAAAAAAAAAAAAAAAAGGATGTTCTATGCTATTTTCAGCATTTTTCAAAGTGTTGAACCACCCTCCTTAGTAAATGACCTCCCCCCCTCGCTGATAACTATACTTGTATCTTACAATTTCTCTAGTTTCCTGTCCAGATCTTGAGCAAGTAAGACCTATTTATATTTTATATGGGATCCCCCCTTTAGTAAATGACCCCCTCCCACTCTTAGTAAAAGACCCCCTCCTCTCCCCTTCTGTAAAAGACCCCCTCCCCTTTGGTAAAAGACCCCATTCCCCCTTAGTAAAAGACCTCCTTCCCCCTTAGTAAAAGATCCTTCTCCTCCTTAGTAAAAACCCCCTCCCCCTGAGTAAATGACCCCCACCCCCCTTGGCAAATGACCCCCTCTCCCTTAGCAAATGACCCCCTTCCCCCTTAGTTAAAGAACCCCTCCCCCTAAGTAAAAGATCCCCCTTGGTAAATGATCCCCCCTCCACCGTAGTAAAGGACCCCCTCTCCCTTTAGTAAAGACCCACCCTTAGTAAAACACCCCCTCCCCCCTTTGTTAAAGACCCCCTCCCCCCTTGGCATATGAACCCCTCTCCCTTAGTAAATGTCCTCCCTTCCCCCATAGTTAAAGACCCCCTCCCTTTAGGTAAAAGATCCCCCTTAGTAAATGATCCCCCCTCCACGGTAGTGAAGGACCCCCTCCCCCTTTAGTAAAGACCCATCCTTAGTAAAACACCCCCTCCCCCTTTGTTAAAGACCCCCTCCCCCCTTAGCAAATTACCCCCTCCCCCCTTAGCAAAAGAATCCCCTTCCCCCTTAGACGAGGCATTCAAACTCGGACAAAAGTTATTAACATATTCTACTCGGATGATGACATGACTGCTAATGCTTCAGACGTGACCTCCTGGAAGATCAATGTTTTACTTTATTTATTTATTTATTTATTTTGTCACAAAAATTTGACAAAGTAATGTATAAATACATCCAGTCTATACATGTTGTATAAGGATCAAATTTCCATTTGCGGTTGTGATACAATCCATTTGATGTTATTTGGAAATAAAATTTACTGGAAATATGCTGTGCTGGAGGTGAACAATTCACAAATTGAGATTTTGTTGTTTTATGGTGTGTTTCAATCTATTTGGAGCAATTTTTTGTTTTGTTTGTACCCTAAGTACTGGCAAGTAATCATCCTGAATTTGCATCAAATCAGAAATGGAAGTGCAAAATTATTTGCCGAGGAAAATCTTTCCGGATACGCGGGTGGTGAGGTCTCATCGTGAGATGGCTTCCAGTTATTATAAAAGAAAAAAAAAAAAAACACGCATCTCCACCCAAGCCATAGCTTACTCAGCCATACCTGAAGGTAGGGGGTGGAACACGCTTTACAATATCTAATTTAGGGATACCGTGGAGAATTAATATGATAGCCAAACTTGCCAGTACTAACGAGCAATAAGTAAGACAGTGATACAAAAATGATTTTATGTATCACTAGGGTGACTAGGGTATTATGGGATGTATAGTGAAAGGGGCTGGACACGACACATCATACTGCTCCTCTGCTGTCACAAGTTTCAATTGTTTTGTCTCGGGAGCATGATTTCCCTCACCATCCACCACCTCCTAAGTAGCAAAAATCTAGAAACTGATGGCCGGCACTACTACTGTGGATAACCAAACCTAGCACTCCATTTCATTATTCGTCCATCGTAATCAGGGTTCAATCAGCGGAGAATACTTGTCACTTTCCATCACATTTCTGTTGTTCTGCAGTGAGAACAACGTGCACTAAGGTTCACGATATTTTGTATCAGTGCAATAATACTTAAAGGCAATTTTCAATAATTTGACATAGCCATAATCTTCTCAAGACTGTTACTCGAAAGAGGTTGCCTTAGAGAAATGAGATTTCATTAACAGGATTCGTAACGATCTTCATATATTCAGTCAAGATCTCACCATTCAATTAAGCTCTTCAGTCCGAAAACCCGTTGCCATATTTTCATGCAGCTACAGTTTGATTAAGTTTACTCACGAAAGGCCTGTAGTAATGAAGAAAGTAATGTTGTCTATAGTTACCGAATCCATTCCGAAAAGTCTCTCCGAAAATCAGGGAAACCATATGGAGAAAAAAATTAAAACAAATAAACCATGTTCGTAGTGAAAGGTTTGAGGTCAATCTGTGCTAAGCAAGTTTCTCAAGAAGTGAAGATTATGGTGAACAGAAGTTTTTATTGAACCAGTTACTCAGGTGAAAATGATGTTACTTCTTACGCAGTGTTTGACAAAGAAAATAAAAAATGAAATTGACATAGGCAGAGTGCTTGCGGATAGACCCGATTGTGTCTGCTTAGTTTTCACCGGCTTGTAGGCAGTCATGTGCCTGTTTAGTTTTCACTGGCGTGTAGGCACTCGTGTGTCTATTTAATTTTCACTGGCATGTAGGTAGTCATAAGGGCTAGTTGAATGGGCGATTCCAGTATATTAAATCAATAAGATAGCAAGTATGTCTGACTCCTGTATTGGCAGTATCGAGTAACGATACCAAGCACTGTGATGTTGAAAGTGGTTAGAGTGATTACTTTGTGAAAGAGAATATGTATTGTTAAGAAGCGAAATTTGCCAGTTAGATGCTTGAGAAGCATCTTGACGTTTCCCGATGTTTACGGTAGCTAGTTCCGGTACGAGTCAGTTGCCAGTTTGTCTGCTGTTTGTGAACGTAGTTATTTCGTAAGTTGTACATAAATTTTTGCGCCCTTATTCTTTATAATGTTTTATTAAGTGATTGCTTGTTAAATTATGTAATTCAAGTTCATAAGGTAAATGATTTAGAGTGTTATGTAATGTAAGAACACTCTGGCATGTTTTGATATCTCCGAGTTGGTAACTGTTGTTCTTGTAGAATGTACAAGTTTCTCGAATAATGCAAGCTATTATAAAGATGGGGTAGAGACTATGTCAAGTTCAGGTGGTTTTCAGTTGAGTTTGAGTGTCGGTGTAGTGTCAGTGTAGTTGTGAAAACAGTGAAGTGTTTATTGAAGTTTGTATATCATCAGAACTTGTAATAACAGTGAAGTGTTGTCAAGCATTAAGTGTAATAACAGTGAAGTGTTGTCAAGCATTAAGTGTAATAACAGTGAAGTGTTGTCAAGCATTAAGTGTAATAACAGTGAAGTGTTGTCAAGCATTTAGTGTAATAACAGTGAAGTGTTGTCAAGCATTAAGTGTAATAACAGTGAAGTGTTGTCAAGCATTAAGTGTAATAACAGTGAAGTGTTGTCAAGCATTTAGTGTAATAACAGTGAAGTGTTGTCAAGCATTAAGTGTAATAACAGTGAAGTGTTGTCAAGCATTAAGTGTAATAACAGTGAAGTGTTGTCAAGCATTTAGTGTAATAACAGTGAAGTGTTGTCAAGCATTTAGTGTAATAACAGTGAAGTGTTGTCAAACATTAAGTGTAATAACAGTGAAGTGTTGTCAAGCATTTAGTGTAATAACAGTGAAGTGTTGTCAAGCATTAAGTGTAATAACAGTGAAGTGTTGTCAAACATTAAGTGTAATAACAGTGAAGTGTTGTCAAGCATTTAGTGTAATAACAGTGAAGTGTTGTCAAGCATTTAGTGTAATAACAGTGAAGTGTTGTCAAGCAGTAAGTGTAATAACAGTGAAGTGTTGTCAAGCAGTAAGTGTAAAAGCAGTTAGTAAGGTTATATAGCTCCAGTGCTTGTGAGAACAGTGAAGTGAAGTTGGAAAGCATTAAGTGGAATTATTTGGAAAATAAAGACAGTGAACTTTAAGGAGCCAGTGTTTATTTTTGCCTCAGCTGATCTTGTGTACTGCACACCTAAAGCCTGACCATAGGAAGAACAACTCAGTGGGCAATGTCCTTTCTGTACTGAACTACTGCTGTGGCATTGTGGGGTGCAGATGTAACACTGGTGTCGGGAGTGGGATAATTTCAGTGCTGCAGTTAGTCTAACCTTCGACATGGAAGCAGGAGGTGTGCAGACAGGATCTCGAGCTGGGCAGGAAGACGAAGTGTCCTTGGCAGCAACCATGAAGCTAGTACAAGCACGTAGTGTCCAACCACAGGCACTGAATGAAGGACTGAAGGAAGGTTAGAAAGAACTCAAAGAACTAATACAGGCACCAACTAAAGAACTCAAAGAACAAACTAAAAAACTCAAAGAACAATTACAGGCAGAAACGAAAGAACTCAAAGAACAATTACAGGTACAAAGGGTACAATTGAAGCCACAGAGTGAACAACTAGAGGCACCAGGTGAAGAGCAAAAAGAATGATATGAACAACTTCAAGAGGCATCAGAGGAGCAAAAGAGAGTATTACAACTGGAGATGCAAGGACTGCTAGATTCTTTCATGAGGGAAGTAAAGGAAGAACAGAAACAATGAAGGAGGAAGTATACGTTGAGCTATGGCAGCAGAAGTATGAGGTAAGCAATAAAGTGACAGAGAACAGACAGCATGTAGATGACCAGTTGAAGACAGTTAGTGAGGGAATAGCGATTAAATGCAGGAGAACCTTGATGGATAGTGTGCAAGAAGATGGAAGAACAGATGGCAAGGAGTATAGTAGGGATGGGAATCTTGGCAAGAAATGCCGACATACGGTTGTGACAGGGCCAGCGTCAGATGAAGACCTGAAGAGGATGCGGATGAAGGTTGCAGATTTACAACCAGTGCTAGAATGGCTGCAGTGGAGTACAGTGCGACCATCTTGGGAAGAAGTTTCCAGGTTGAGCGCTGCAACCAAGAGCTGGTGGAGTCAGTAAGACCTTCTTCATTGCAACGGACTACTGGAGTGTCAGTGGGAGACAGCTGATGGCCTCAGCAAGTATTGGCAACAGGTGGTTCCGAAGAAGACGAGGTCCAAGATCTTGGATGAGTCCAGTAACCAGATCACTAGTGGGCACCTGGGAGTGAAGACAACTCTAAGCCAGCTGCGACACAGGTTCTACTGGATTGGCATGCATCAGGATGTTGAAGAGTGATGTTGGGCCTGTGGTGTGTGTTGTGCCAAGAAGGGACCCAAGAAACGTGACTGAGCCCCTCTCCAGCTGTATCAAGTGGGTGCACCGATGGAAAGAGTTGCGGTGGACATTGCTGGACCTTTGCCACTCACTGAGAGAGGAAACCAGTATATATGTGTCACCATAGACTACTTCACAAAGTGGCCAGAAGCTTATGCTATCCTCTGATCAAGAGGCTGCGACTGTTGCTCAGGTGTTGGTTGATCAGCTTTTCTGTCATTTTGGGATGCCACAAGAACTACATTCAGACCAGGATAGAAACTTCGAGTCTGCTGTGTACCGTGAGTGCTGCAAGTTACTGGAGATCTAGAAGACCAGGACGACCCCACTAAGGCCGAAGTCAGATGGGATGGTGGAGAAATTCAACTGGACCATGGGACAAGAATTGGCCAAGTACTGCAAAGAAGAACAAACAGAATGGGACCAGAAATTACCTGCGTTGCTGATGGCATATCGGTCTGCATCCCATGAATCTACCGGCTACACCCCTGCAAAACTGATGTTGGGCCACAAGTTACCTTTGCCATCGCCTTGTTAATGGGAAGATCACCTGGTGCAGAGCTGCCTACAGACACCATCAGCTATGTGACGCACCTTCAGGAAAGGCTGGATGAGGTACATAATCAAGTGTGAGGAGCCCTCAAGTTTTCAGGAGAGGTGATGAAGTGCAGGTATGATGCCGAGGCAAGTGAGGTGAGCTTCAAGGATGGTGACCAAGTATGGTTATACAATCCTCAGCAAAAGAAATTACAGCCACCAAAGCTGCAGAGCCCATGGGATGGACCTTACACTGTGTTGGACTGCCTATCAGACTTAACGTATCGTATTCGGGGAGGCAGGAAGTCTCGCCCAAAGGTGGTACATGTGAACCGTCTGTGGCAGTACCATGGACCAGGACAGTACAGCTGGGACGTCTCCAAGGAATTGTGCTCACCCGCAGCCAAGGATGTTGAGGAGGACCATGGACCTGAAGTGCAAGATGATGATGACAGTTCCCCAAGAGAAGAAGCAAATCAAGAAGAGGACCAAGACCTTCCTGGAGGAGTGGACTGTTTGGAGGAGCAAGGACGTCGTCAGAAGCAGCAGAGAAGACCTGATAAGTTGAAGGATTATTTTGTGTATAGTTAGATGTTTCATTAGGATTAATTATGTCCGTATATATTGTGTAGTTTTGTCGGGACGACAAAGACCTAGGGAGGGGGTTGTGTTAAGAAGCGAAATTTGCTAGTTAGGTGCTCGAGAAGCATCTCGACGTTTCCCGATGTTTACAGTAGCTAGTTCCGGTACAAGTCAGTTGGCAGTTTGCTGTTTGTGAGCGTAGTTATTTCGTAAGTTGTAAATTAATTTTTGTGCTCTTTTATCTTTTCAATGTTTTATTTAAGTGATTGTTAAATTATGTAATTTAACTTCGTATGGTAAATGAATAAGAGTGTTATGTAATGTAAGAAAACTCTGGCATGAACTGATATCTCCGAGTTGGCAATTGTTATTCTTGTAGAATGTACAAGTTTCTCGAATAATGCAAGCTATTATAAAGATGGGGTAGAGACTATGTCAAGTTCAGTCGGTTTTCAGTTGAGTTTGAGTGTCGGTGTAGTGTCAGTGTAGTTGTGAAAACAGTGAAGTGTTTATTGAAGTTTGAATATCATCAGAACTTGTAATAACAGTGAAGTGTTGTCAAGCATTAAGTGTAATAACAGTGAAGTGTTGTCAAGCATTAAGTGTAATAACAGTGAAGTGTTGTCAAGCATTAAGTGTAATAACAGTGAAGTGTTGTCAAGCATTTAGTGTAATAACAGTGAAGTGTTGTCAAGCATTAAGTGTAATAACAGTGAAGTGTTGTCAAGCATTTAGTGTAATAACAGTGAAGTGTTGTCAAGCATTAAGTGTAATAACAGTGAAGTGTTGTCAAGCATTAAGTGTAATAACAGTGAAGTGTTGTCAAGCATTTAGTGTAATAACAGTGAAGTGTTGTCAAGCATTAAGTGTAATAACAGTGAAGTGTTGTCAAACATTAAGTGTAATAACAGTGAAGTGTTGTCAAGCATTAAGTGTAATAACAGTGAAGTGTTGTCAAGCATTTAGTGTAATAACAGTGAAGTGTTGTCAAGCAGTAAGTGTGATAACAGTGAAGTGCTGTCAAGCAGTAAGTGTAAAAGCAGTTAGTAAGGTTATATAGTTCCAGTGCTTGTGAGAACAGTGAAGTGAAGTTGGAAAGCATTAAGTGGAATTATTTGGAAAATAAAGACAGTGAACTTTAAGGAGTCAGTGTTTATTTTCGCCTCAGCTGATCCTGTGTACTGTACACCTAAAGGCTGACCATAGGAAGAACAAGTCACTGGGCAACGTCCTTCCTGTACTGAAATACTGCTGTGGCTGTTTGGGATGCGGACGTAACAGTATATTATTATTGAACAATATTTTATACTGAAATATAAAGGATATGGCATAATATGGTGAAAAAAGACTAAAAAATACCATTTATATCGATAATATATAGTTCTTACGAAATCCATGCTCCCATAAAGAAAGCCACTACACGTATTTCTTCATTTTACTATGCCCCTTTATAATTAGCAGAGAATAATTACCTGAATGATATATGCTATTTAGAATTAACATAATGAGACGGTATCATATCAGAACAATATTGAGGGTGAGACTTGGCTGAAAGCTTGATAACTAACCACACCAACATCATTCTTAAGCAGGGATCGAACATTCAGCCACAGTGACTTGGTCATGTTTCTCCTGAGTGACTGTGCATCCCTCGAGAGAGAGAGAGAGAGAGAGAGAGAGAGAGAGAGAGAGAGAGAGAGAGAGAGAGAGAGAGAGAAATAACATGAATGGGATAAAACACTATTATAACACTAATCAATGTTGTATCAATAATTCATGGAGCAAGCACAGTATCTTGAGCGTTAATAAAATGAAGAGAACAAGCTTAGTATTATTCTAATACAATAAAATAAGATCCAACTGAATACCGATGCAGGAGGACAGTATAAAAATTACTACTAATAATCCACCTCGCACACACACCACAAAGCCAGCCAGGAAACAGGACGTGTGTGCTGGGCAATCCCCAGGTCCTGTCCTCACCCCTTCCTGTTTTTTAACAAGCCCATACCCCAGTGACCGGGCTAATGTATGGCCCGGCCTGCACTATAGGTGCAGGGAATCTTTAAACGAACGAACGATCCACCACGCGAGGATTCTTAGTAGCTACCTAATGCGCTATAATGTACCCAGTTATGAAAGGCTTGGCACTTTTGGGAGGATAATGATCATACAATGTTACATTGATAAATTTTCAAAAGGCACCATTATAGTGAGGTCCTTCATAATTCGTAAAATCTTAAACCATTTCCCAGAGTCCCACTCCTAATTTGCGGCCTATAACTATACATACATCAGTCTAATTATGATTCCAGCAACAGTTTCATGTTTTATATGATAATTATAGATAAAAATATAACTACAGCTTACCTTTAATGCAGAAAGGAAGGGAAAAACACATGATTCGCCCAGAAAACACTGAAATGTGAACCACGCTCGAACTAGCCTGGCACATTGTAAGACGAAATGGCGGCGACTGTGCGGGGCGAATCGAACATTACGTTGGATGTCAAGTACGCTCTTACAGTATTTATCAAAACCCTTTGCTTATACCTGTAAACTGTTTTCAAATATAAAATGAGTTTTGTAAAACGCTGAAACTCGTGAAGGAAGGCGTTTTCGTTTTCGTTTTTAAAGGCTCCAACATGCTTGCATGTGTCGGCCTTGGTCACCTAATGGCGGCTCTCCACGCTGCACAATCCATTGCAGCCTCCCTGTTCAGTCCCTTAACCCTAAGGTCACACTTAATGACCTCGTCCCATGTCTTTCTCGGTCTACCCCTCATAACCCCACCCCCAATATTAACACTTCTCACCTTCCTCACCCAATTATCATCCCCCATCCTCTCCACATGTCCAAACCACCTCAATCTACCTCTCCTCATCACAACACCAATACACTCCAGTCCCATCCTACCTCTCAACTCTTCCATTGTAAACCCAGCCCCTCCAGGCCTTGGACGCAGGGACGCACTGCACATCCACCTAATCATTGTCATTTCTGTACGTCTGAGCCGGCGAATGTCTTCCTCCTTCACTGCCCAGGTCTCACTGCCATACAGCATTACACTCCTAACACACGCTGCATACAAAGACCCCTTAGCACGTAGGGAGAGCCCTCTCAATGTCAGGAGAGGCAAGAGCTCCCTGAACTTCTTCCAACCACTTCTCACCCTAGCCACAGAGCTAGCTCCAGCCCCACCTCCAGCACACAACATGTCTCCTAAATAACAAAACTCTTCCACACACTCAAGAGATTCACCAGCAAGTTCAATCCTTTCACGTCTGACGATCTCCACCTGCTCACCCCGGCACGCCGTACACATAAAATCAGCATTATCTCGCAGTCTACCTCTGATACCACTACATCTCTTATGCACCCATTTATCACACACACCGCACAAGATGGAATTACTTCCCACGCCCTTGTGGCAAACTGCACATGGCCACTCTCCCTCGTCTTCGACAGTACCGCCACCAACCCTAGATATCATCACTTTTGTTTTATCTGCATTTACCCTTAAACCCTTTTGCCCCATACCATCTCTCCACTTCCTAAACCTTTCCTCCGCCTCCCTTTCATTCTCTGCAATCAACACCAAATCATCAGCATACAACAACTCCCACGGGAGTCCGTTTCTAAAGTCACGTGAAAGGGCTTCAAGTACCATGATAAACAACATGGGACTCCAGACTGACCCCTGATGCACACCAACATTCACGGAAAACTCATCACTCAAATCTCCATTCACTCTCACCTGGGTGTGAGCACCCACATACATGGCCATAACCACCCTAACCAGCCACTCCTCCAAGCCAAGCTTTCTCATTGCCCACTTCACCACCTCTCTAGGGACTCTGTCAAAGGCCTTTTCCAAATCAACAAAAACAAAATAAAGATCCTTTCTCCTACCAATATATTTTTCCTGAAGCTGTCGAACAATGAATATGGCATCAGTGGTCCCCCTACCTGGCATAAACCCTAACTGCATCTCATCAATATTCACTCTTTCTTTAATAATACCTTCTAAAACTCTCTCCATTACCTTCATTATCTGATCTAAAAGCTTTATACCTCTATAATTCCCTCTTTCCAGGGCATCACCCTTCCCTTTATACACATTTACAATTACACTCTTCAGCCAATCATCTGGGACAACACACTCATAAATAATCCTATTTATCAGGTCAGTGACTAAACTCACTCCTATATCGCCTGAGGCCTTCAACATTTCGGCAGTCAACCCAGACACACCTGCTGCCTTCCCCACCATCATCCTGCCTATTGCCTCACTCACAGTAGCAGTATCAATCAAAGGCCAAGGGCCAGACACTGGATCTGCTGGCTCCAAACCTTCCCTGTCCCAGTCAAACTCCTCATTCAACAACCGGTTATAATGCTCTCTCCATGCATCTTTAATATCCTCACTGTTCACCACTACCCTTCCTTCATCATTCTTCACACACTGCTCACCTATGATATCCCGATTATCCCTCTTCACCTGATCTGCCACCCTAAATATATTTTTCCTTTCCCCATGATTTAGGTTATCAAGTAATTGTCTCTGTGACTCAGACTTTGCCCTGTATACCTCTCTCCTAGCCCTACGCTTGGCAGCCAAATATTCCTCTTTGCTACCACCCTTCTTCCATTCCCGGAAAAGCCTTCTTTTCTCCTTAATTGCAGCTTCTACACCCTCATCCCACCACCAAGTTACTTTATGTCTTGGTGGTCCTCTTGTCCAGCCGCATGTTACATCAGTAACTCTCAAGAAATTGTTCTTGAGGGCTCTGTACTGTTCATTAACGCCTCTGTCTACAGCTCCCTGTTCAGCCACCACTCTCCTCAACTCGCTATAGAAGGCATCCCTTACTGCTTGGTTTTTCAGCTTCCATATTTTCCTCCTAGGTACATAAGTCCTCTTCTTCATCACTTGTTCTTTAAGCACCATATCACAAATCAATAGTTTGTGCTGCTGCACACACTTCTCACTTCCTATAACTTTAACATCCCTCACTAACCTCCTATCGGCCCTCCTAACCAGAATATATATATATATATATATATATATATATATGTATATATATATATGTATATATATATATATATATATATATATTCTTAAAGGATCATTTCAGGATTCAAAACTTTGCCTTCTTACCAGTTTCAGGTTATCCTTAGCGTGTGTGTGACAAGTTCCAAATTTAATTCAGTAACTTAATATGAATCGGTGTTCTGTTATTACTCGAATGCTACTGAAGCAGGTGCTCCTTCCTAAAATTCTTATTAAAATGGAAAAGCAGACAGGTTTGAACACACACACACACACACACACACACACACACACACACAATCATTTAGATTAGAATGATGACACAAGTTGAAAATTCCCAAATATATTAAAACAAAAACTTCCATGCCATCACTTGAACTTCTCCTCTGTGTGGATTATTTTTATTATTATTATTATTATCATTATTAGGTTAGCTGAAGTTGCAACTCGCCATGTGGGTGGTTGTGGAGGCTGGGGGTGGGGGGTGTATAATGCTTCTCTCTCATGATAGGAACATTTGCTTGCCTGGAGTAATAATCTTCTATGATAGAATAACCACATCATGGAAATACCTCTGCAAAATTTTACTGCAGCGAAACTCAATGTGTGACTCCTTAGATCTGCCAGACGTTGAATAATATTAGTTTTGATGAGTATATATCATATAATACCAATTAATATTATTTCCAATAGTATTCAAAAGTGTCAGTACTTTGCCATCAGTATTGATACTTGTGATAGTGGGCCAGTATCGAAAATATCGATACTTTGGTATCGATACCCCGATCCCTAGTAATCATTTGGGGAATTTTTCACACTTCATTGCGAAGCATAGGATGGGTTTAGGAAGATAAAAATTGCATTGCCAGGTGCGCCAGACGTTTCTCTTCAATTTGGTAAGAAAAAAAATCGATTTTCGAAATCTGAAAAAAAAAAAAAATGGTACCTGGGGCGGCAACTGGGACTCGACGATATCTGGACTCACAGCCACTGAGGGGTTTCAACCCCCTACCCAGCCCAGGGCCTTTGACCGAGTTTGATGAGATATAATAGGCTTCCAGGGTTTATGGATATCTACCTTCTGGATTTATTTATTTATTTATTTTTTTTTTCAGAACTATTGGCGCAAAATTTTGACCTGTAGAGGGCAGACAAACAAACAAACAGACAGACCAACATTCGGAATTAACATGTTTGCCGAATCTTTCAATTCCGGCAGGCAAGAAACTTGTCAAGTACAAATGGGAAAATTTCCCAGTGACGTTGAATATAAATACTAGGATCCTTGGTCCTACCCAGAGGGAAAGACACGACGAGGGAGAGGGAGGACGAGGGAGGGAGAGAGAAGGAGAGGGAAAGAGACTGAATGTATTTGATAACAGAAATGTTGAGCAAGTGCTGAGCATCGATCTCTGAGCCCAATATATGCGTCACGCCAAAGGAATCGTTCACTCCCACAATGCCGTCTCTTTCAACCTCCTATTCTAATTATCTCCGCCAACGAAGTTGGAGGAGGTTATGTATTCACCTATGTAAGTTTGTTTGCCCACAAGATATCTCCAAAAGTTCTCAATGAATTTCAATGAAATTTTGTGGAAGGGCGGGCCATGGGCCAAGAGAGAATTTATTTAATTTGGGGGCGGATCCTGATCCTGATCCTGCAGTGGCATTGGCGGAGGTATGCACTAGTTTGGAAGCAGAAATGAAAAGGGACCAAGATTGCGTGAAACCTCAGTTTTTCTTTTATTTTTGTGACCAGAGTATCCATAAAAATACAATGCCAACAATGAACATATCATGCTTGAAGTAACTGTGCATTCAGCAATATATTTACTAACGACTGTGATGTCTTCTTGTTATCTAGGTACGCATTAATGAATCCGTGATCTAACAGCATCGTTAGCCCACGCGACCAATCTATTAAAGCCGCGAGCGTCCATGAGTGAATAAGAGAATGTTTGGATGGGTCTTGCCGCGAGCTATTATTCTGAATAAGACCCCGTACCACTACCTGCTGACCTACTGACCCAGACATAAACTACCCCATCTATGTGTTGTACAGTTGAGCCCAGATGTTCCTGGTGTGGAGGGGTGAACCCACATAATCAAACAATTTGCGTCACAGTATATCCGACTCCGATTTCGGTGTTACTAGAGACTCAGTATAAATACACGTATAGTATATTATCAGACTGTAATGAAAATCATCAGAGCAAAACAACTCCATATCCTGGCGCACATTGCGAAAAGTGGGATGAGATTATTAGAGTCTGACGAGAAGAACAGCAGGACGTGAACCAAGAGGGCAGCAACAAGAAAAATATCTGAAAGGTATTTTGGAAACGATGGTTGGCAAATGGTCTCCGTCTAGGCTGCTGCTTATAGTCTGAGAAAGAACGAAGTGGCATGCTGTGGCTGGCAACGTCCCGAGTGACAAGGAACCTCGCTGAAACTGAGCTAATCTGACACCATTGCCACCCTTACCGCCACTCGCCCAGTCATAGCACACCCTGCCCCTTCCTGACACCACATCCTGCATCTTCCTAATACCACAACTTACTCCTCCATAACCTTACCCCTTCCTGACACCACGCTCTGCCCCTTCCTGACACCACAGTCTGCCCCTTTTCACATCACACCATGCCCCTTCCTCACATCACACTTTACATCTTCCTGACACCAAACTCTGCTCTTCTTCCTTCCCTCCTTCACACCACACCCTATCCCTCCCTCACTCTCTCTTTCCAGAATTAAGATTAGACATCCCCAGATCGATCTTTCTACTTCTCCCAAATCCTCCCGCCCACACACCTACTCTGCCTCCCTTACACACACACACACACACACACACACACACACACACACACACACACACACACACACACACACACACACACACACACACACACACACACACACACACACACACACACACACACACACACACACACACGCCTATATACCTACTTACCTACCTACCTACCTTCATACATACCTACCTCCCTACACGCCTTTATATTGTTTTACCAGCCTACCAACCTACCTCTGCCACCTTCCCCCTAGCTCACACGTTCCGTCCACTCCCATCTGTCTTCTCTTCCTCTTATCTTCCCTCCCCTCCCTCAATCTTCTCCTTCCCTTCCATCTTCCCTTCAATTTTCTGTTTCTTTCTCACACACGTTAGTTTGATCATTAGTGTAACCTCGTCATGAACCCTTCTCTTATCTGTAATTCCTGTTATATCTACTCCTCCCCCCCCCACCTCGTAGCACTCCCACCTTCTCTGTACTCCCACCACCTTCTTACCACCACCACCACCGTCGCCCTGAATCAATCTCGGCATTATCTTCTTCCAATTCGGCGGAGTCCTACTTTAATCAACACCTCACATACGTAATATCTCGCCCTCAAAAGAGAGATTCAACACCCGAATTTTTTTTTTCCAATGGAGTTCACAAAACTGACATATGGACTTTTTCTTAGTCATTGACATTATAACCTTATAAGAGATCGATGAGACGAGGATGGTGCGAGTTAACCTTACAATACGATGACGTGCTCTAAAGCTTTATTCTTACTTCCACCAGATGATTTAATCCAGCTGAGGTACTTTTTTCTACCTTCAGACGATACAGGGAGACCGTCTGAACTACAGGGTATGATGTAGCTTTCAGTACTCCCTCTCACTTACCAGATACTATCCCCGTAGCTGAATAAAATTGCCTGAAGGCAACAAGAATAATTCCAAACAAGGAGTCCTCAGGGTGAAGGGCTGAACAACGCTGAATGTATCCAAGTTTCCACGTTTTCAGTTTTACACCTACAGTATATCATCATCATCGTCGTCGTCGTCGCCATGATCATCGTCACCACCAACATTATTTAGCAGTGATCTGATGACATGGTGAGAACAGAATACAGACTGATTACATCGCAGTTAGACGATCCCTAAATAAACAAGTGTTTCCCACAAAGACGATTCCCAGTTGGAGTTTTCCCAAAAAAGACTATTTCCAGTTACAAGATTTGCGCAAAACAGTTTTTAGGTAAACAGTTTTCCTGCCACTGTGCTATTATTTCTATCACATTATCATTATCATTCCCAATAATATTTTGTTATTTTCGGCATTATAAAATTCTGTTAAATACCCGTTGTAATTAATAGCTGTTCATTACTGTACGAAGGCACAGAGCATTTTTTCAAGAACATTTATTTGCCATTTCCAATAACTTGAGTTGCCTCTGAGCAAACTAAGCAATTCCCTCTCGAAAGGCCCGACAGGTATGTTTTTTTTTTTTCTTTCTTTCTTCAGTGCTCGTTTGTACTGTCTGCTCGCCACAGTGAAAAACAGCTTAGCAGGTAACTCCCTCAATGTCACTTCATCATGGTCATACAAAATTCTGTATAATTCCGAGACTAGACTTTGTACTGCCATACATTTCTCCTTCCCCGCCTGTTTCGTTTCAGTCAGTGTGTGTGACGTGAGCTACAGTATTCCAGTTGGCTTTACAGAGTGACCATCGTGACAATCCTGCTGTGCAGCTTTGTATAGCTCTTCGTATTTCCTAGTCAGTTAGTCTGAACAGCTACTGTACATACCATAAAGCTCACCGGTTCATTCTCTAGCATTGTGTAGAGCCAATACATCTCCATCTTCCTTCTTTCCACCTTCCCCTGCTTCTCCCCCTCCTCCTCTTCCTTCTCTCTCTCTCTCTCTCTCTCTCTCTCTCTCAGTAATCCTTCCCATCTTCACCTTCTCTTCCTTCCTGTACTCATCCCTCCTCCTTACCTCGCCTCTTCTTGCATTTCTCAAGACAAACCCTATTCCCCTCCTGCAGCTCCCTTTATTCCTTGTTTTTCTCTTAACCCTCCTTCTCCGTTTCTCAAGTCGCTTCCTCTCCTCCCCCTCCCTCCTCCTCCCCCTCCTCCTCCTCCTCCTTCTTCTTCTTCTCCTTCTCCTCCCCCTCCTCCTCCTGCTTCTTCTTCTCCTTCTCCTTCTTCTTCTTCTCCTCCTCCTCCTCCTCCTCCTCCTGTTATTTCTTCCTTCTCGTGGTGTTCGTGTTTACCCCAATGCTCAGCCCCCCTTTGTGCCTAGTTTTATTTACTCCAATTAAGGATAAGACCATTAGAGACAGCTTTCTCCTCCACCCTGCAGGCGGTCTTCTCTCCATTCCTCCATCTCTACTCTTTCCTCCAATTTTTCTCAACTTCCCTTTTCTTTTCTCTGCCTTCTTGGGTTTCCCTATCCTCCCTCCTTATCTCGTCCCTAACTCTTCTTTAATCTTTGCCGTTCCCTCATTTTTCTGGTCTTTGTGGCTTCTTCCTCTTTCCTCTTCCTTTTCTCGTTGTCATCCTTTTCTCCATTCCTCGACTGTTTTTTTATTACTCTTTCTGCCTCTTTTGTTATTTTCTCCTGCTCGACCTTTCGTCATCTGCTCTTCACTTTTCTCGTCTTTCTTTGTCCTCTTACCTCCCTCTGTCTTCTGGAAAATTGTTTAACCCTTTCTGAACGTGGCGGGAACAATGCAGCAGGCGGCGGACCCATTGACAGGTTATACAAACCTTCCTCAGCTATTTTCCTATCCCCAGAAAGGAAGCTGGTGGACTGCAGGAGGAGGGGTAGCTTGAGCCTGCAGTCCACTGGGTTCACGCTTCACATGAGCCTGGTCACACAGCATCAACAAGGACATAGAAAAAAAAAATCATAACTATTTCATGCTTGCTACCTCGAGACAATTTATTCAGCTTAGGAATGGCTTCCCGTATTGAAACCCTTCACTGCGTTGATGCCTTTTATATTTCATTTTAGTTACTACCAGACGGTTCTATTGAGCTTAAGAAGAATCAGTAGGAGCTTAAAAAGTATCAGTAACACTATCACACTTCTCCAGTTCCGGATCTCTTCTAAGCAAGATAAAATCGCCTGAGGGTAGCAAGGTTGTGAAAACTACGTCCTCGGGTGAAGGGGTTATATTGCCATTTATTTATTTATTTTTTAATACTAATGGCGCCTGTCTGTCTGTTTCTTGTGAAGTTTTATATACAGCGTGGCCTATACATAACACTTCACTACAATCTCACTTGAAGGTATTTTATGTGTTGTGATGACGGCTAAGTCTGCTGGTGTGGTAGGGGGCGTGGCAGTGGGAGTAGGAGCTGAATAAATGATGAAGAGTGGACAGTGATCACGCTGACAACCGTCCCCGCAAAGCAAGATCAATCGCCCGGCGGAGGGAAAGAAGAATTATATATGGACCAACCTGTAATATTTCCCCTTCGTTTCAGTGTCAAAATACATAACTGAGCAGAGATTTTCCAACATATTTGCAATCGATTTCCTGCCATAACTGTTATTCCCAGGAAGGACACGGAAAGGAAAGCGCAAAGTCTTACCACGTATCTTGTTCCTCATACAAAAAGTTACCTTGGGCCAGAAGAAAATTGTCGTGGGTTTACAGTTTTTTTTTTTTTTTGAACAGGAAAGATGAGGAAGGAAAAGTGCAGTCTTATTTCGTCCTCTTTTTCCTCCTACAAAAGCAAATATTGGACGAAAAGACAATTGTAATGGTCTTATATATATATATATATATATATATATATATATATATATATATATATATATATATATTATATATTATATATGTATTTATATACTTATTTATGTTTAACAGGAAGGATGCGGAAAGAAAAGTGCTGAGTTTCCCATGTCTCTGTTCCCAGTAAGAAGTCTAAGCGACGACAGTGAAAAGATCGTAAGAATATTCGAGAATATGAAACAGTCAGTGGAAATAATTCCCTCCAAGAAGATTGAGATACCTCTCACCTTACCGTTCCTGAGAATCCTGTTGAGAAATTTAAATCTTGATTAATCCTATCACGTTTGTGGGTACAGTACCGCCAAGTCTCAGCGTGTTGTCATTTTTCCCACTCTGCACTAGCTTCTAAGAATGGAGACATTTAATTTATTTGCCTGTGATGAGTAAAATCGTGTGGCGTCATTATGAATAAAGTAAGTACATCAGTCATCATCCGTCATTTAAGAGCTGCAACAGAGTTTAGGGAAGAGTAACAGTAGTAGTACTTGCAACCCCAAGCTCAAATTAACGTGAACCCGGTGGACCGCAGGCCGAAATTGCCATTTTTCTGCTGTTGATCGCCCTCTTTTTCGAGGGATAGGGAGGGGATTGAGGGATGTTTGTGTATCCAGGCAAGTCCACCGCCTGGCCCCATCGGTTCCACAATATGGAAGCACCCCTTTAAGAATGGAAAATAATTGAAAAGAAAACCAAGGAAGGTTCCCCTGCGGCTTATACCTGTGTTTGCTGATGCTGATGATTCGCTGGATCCCACTCCTTCCCTAGCGTATGAGGTGGTCAACCTGGGATCGTATTTGTAAAAGATCCATTTTAACGATGGAAAGGTGTCATTACGGTTAATTATTACCACAGATCATTTTGTCTTTCATTCAGCCACATCATTATTCACTCTGCATTGATTGTGAAATGTTTGGTGGTTATGTAAGTAAAGGTAAAGACACAAGCAATCTAACAAGTAATTTAAGCTTATGAGAACTTATAAATACGGCCCAGGAGTTCGCTTTTGTTGCAATGTTTTTATTTATCTTGTTATCACACCTGCAAGGGATGCCTTCTTTTCTTATCTCCCGTAGGACTTGGAGGTTGCTTGTTTGTTCCCTCGATTAGTTCTTACTTCACAAAGCTTTTCCCTTTGTATGAAGTCCCAGGCTCCTGCGTCTCATTCTCAACTTAAGTACAATTGTGTGAAGGTAGCTGCTGTAGGATATTAGAATTGTCTCGACCACAAGAAGGTTAATAATTCATGAGTTAACACTTAAACTCTTATGAGTCAACCTTTGCTGAATGATATCGTCTGACTTTAGTTGGAACTGGGTAGCAGAGTTGTCCCAGCTATAAGAAGGTTAATGGTACCAGTATTAACACTCTCAGTCTCATATGCTTATGAAAAGCAAATCGTCTGACGTTTGCAAGAATAAAATGAGAGAAGACAAGAATTTAAAAAGGTTAACAGATGAAAACAACACACACACACACACACACACAAACATTGTTGGTTGAATTATGCCCTGCCTTACACGTTTTTGTTGTATCAAATGAAAGTGTGTTTGTGCCTTTCAACGCTCGTGTTATTTTTAGACTTGTTGTGTTAAAGTAGGCTGGGCGCTGAGCCGGTGCAGGCGGAGGTTGTGGTGTGTGGGGACCTTCCCTAGACGTTCGCCATTGTATTTCCCAGCAGTACGTCCAATTACCTCTAACAGCCGTAGCGGTTAATGAGGATGATGAGATGATTTTCTTTTATCATCATAGGCCTAACTAGTAAAGGAAAGTCTTTTGATAGAATGTAAGCAACTTGACACGTAATTTATTCCCAACAAAGATAAACTTAATGTACTTGAATGCTGAACACTTAATTCAAAATATAATTGGCACTTACGTCGCTTGACACAGTCTAACACGATAGACGATGGCTGCTGCAAAATGCTCAATGATGCTCGTTGACAAACCTACTTCATTCTTCGCCATCATCATCATCATCACTATCAGCCATTACAAGTCTAATGCTGAACAAAGGCCTCCCCAACTTTCTCATCTAATTCCTTGACTGAGCCAATCTCTGCTAGGTTTTCATAAGGATCCATTATATCGCTTATTTGTTTTGTTTCCTAGTCAGTACTGTTATAAATACCTGATTATATTAGGTTAATTATCTAGGACATCACGACCTACATTGATCATCTGGGGTATCATTGCCTTCCTCCTGCGCGATACTCTTTGAAGGGAGTGTACAAGAGACCACGAGAGAAATCATCAGAGCAGAGTAGCAAGATGGGAAGGAATGTTGTGAGGGAAGGCGGTAAGTTAGGTTGATGGATACTATTGTAAGCGTGGGAGGAAAGGAAGGTAGACTGGGAGGAAAGCTACGAGGATGAATAGCAAGGCAGGTAGGAGAGAAAAGTACTGTGAGGGAGGAAGGCAAAGTGGGGAGGATTACTGTGAGGAAAGGAGGTACGGTAACATGGTTAACTGGAGAGTACTGTGAGGGAAGAGAGTAGTAGATGGGGATGAAAACTGGGAGAGAGGGAGGGAGAGAGGGAGGTAAGGTAAATAGTTAGGGAGGTAAGGTACAGTACGTAGACAGGTAGGAGTGCCACGATGGGCAGTTGTGAGGTAAGGACACAGAGAGGAATATTAACCCCTAGACCCGCTGACTTCTTTTTCAGTTAATTTTTGCATATTCCGGGCGGTTTTGTTCAATTTAAATTAAAAAGTAAACTCTGGTACTGAAGAGGTTAGAGAAGGCTCTAACTCAGCCATACTCTTTTTACTCCAACTTGGTCCAAATTTTCGTCATTTTGCAGTTTGTTTCACTTGGCTCTGTAGCAGAAAGAGAAATTGCTTTCGCTCTACATACTTTCCATAGCACTTTTTTGAGACTTGCTTCATATTCTAGCGTCAATCCATTCTTACAACTCAACATTCAAGATGGAGAGATGGAAATTTTACGCCAAATTAGAGCTAAATGAATATCGTTCGAAACGTTTCTCCTCATTAAAAAAAAATCTAAAAGTAAGAAGAGAGTGAGATCTACATCTTTTGTGTTATGAGGTTAAAGAGAGAGATGAAAGTTAAGAAGAAAGGAATGAATGCTGACAGGAAGGGGTAAAGTTGATAGATAGGTAGGACTATCTGCAGAGAGGGAGAAATATTAGTTAGATGAAGAGGGGGGAGGGGTACTGGTAGGTGGGGAGACAGGCTGGTTTGTGACGGATATGAAGGACAAGTACTAGACAAACAGACAGACAGACACAGACAGACAGGAGCTTAGTCATCTAATAACTGGTACACTAAAGGAAAATCACTTTGGTTATTACATTTTAAGATGTGTGGTAAGTGGGGGCGCTCACCATCCGCTCACTTGATGTAGTGCTGCTCTTAGGTGTCTGCCCTTTCCTCTCCTCCATCCTTCTTTCCTTTCATCCTCTTCTGTCTTTCTTTCTTTCATTCTTTCCTCGTTCTTCTGTGTACGGGTGACTTTACACTCCCTCTTCTGTCTTTCTTTCCTTCATTCTTTCCTCTTTGTTCTGCCTGTGGGTGACAAATGGTTTCCTGTACACCAGGAAACCATTTACTAATCTGGGTGGTAACCATATAACCAAATCATGGCGCCTGGTGGATTAGTGGGTAATTAAGGCGATCCAATCGGACTGAGCCGGTGAAAGTTTATATCCAAGGGATGGTTGGGGTTTATTGCTCCCGTAATACCACTCAGGGATAAGTGATGCTGGTCACTCTCATCTTAAATGTCAGGACCAACTTGCCTGGCCCCGAACTCCTACGCTCCTCATGGGGCAACGTAGGATTGGATGATGGATGGTTGGATGGATTGTCCCTAAGACAGAGGAGGGAACATTTCAGGCAGGTTCTGTCGACCTGAATATAATCCATCAGAGATGGAATCGTCAACGTTGACCCTCCATGATCTTCCAACTCCCCCAGATGAATCATCACTGGAGGGGTTTGAAATGCAGGTTCAAATAAAGCAAGTAAAATATATATATATATATATATATATATATATATATATATATATAACTACTTAACATATTATATTCTTTGTACTTTGCATGCAGAAATATTACCTATCGTGTATACATCATTCCTGTATCTGTGGTAGGGGGTGTTTTGGCTGTTTAATACACGTGGTTATATAACAAGCTTCAGTTCACGGCACATGTTTCAAAGTCTGTATGTTCAAAAGTGTACTATTGCTCTCTCCGGAATAAGATGGCCACAGGTGATGTGGGGAGCTCCTGGTGAGTGTGTGTGTGTGTGTGTGTGTGTGTGTGTGTGTGTGTTTAGAGGCTCTACCAACATGTCGATATTTCCTTAAAGCCCCTGCACCTTAACACTTACTGCTACACCTCACCTTACTCTGGTGACTGTGGAAGAAGTGGTGACTGGTGGTGAGGTAGAGGACGATGTTTAAGGTGACAGGGGATAGTAGTGAGTACTGCGGTAGTGATGGGACTATAAAGAAAAGTAGTGAGGTGGCGAATGGTGATGATAATGGGTTTTGTCTTGGCAGAACAGGAATACTGATCGTGGCAGCAAGAGTAACTATCCCAGCATTGGCAAGGGCAGAGAGGAAGTTATAGTAGCCACATAAACCCCTCTCGCTACAATGACTTCTTTTTTTTTATTTTTTCTTGCTGCTACAAGACGATTTTACATAACTAAGGAGAGCTCACAGTGATGAAGAGGCTAAGAAATGATTTATCAAAACCATCCAGTTCGAGAAGTAAAAAATAAGGTAAAGAAAATGGTCAAGAGATGCCAAAAATAAACAAAATGAACTTCCTCAGGTTTTAGGGATGGCATTGGTGATCGTGGTTACTAGGGCAGTTTATAGGTATGCAATGAATTGTGTATATATATATATATATATATATATATATATATATATATATATATATATATATATATATATATATATTTTATTGGCCTAGAAAAAAAGCAACATTCACTTCTTGTATGATGATAATGATGAAGATGAAATCCCTAACATTAATTGATTTGCATAATTTTCATCCATTTATTATACTCTCTTGTTGGACTACTACCCATCCAATTCTGTCTTCAGTTCCATGCATTCCACCATCAGATGACTGTACTCAGTAAAGATCTCATGTGGTGAAGGGTTAAGTAGCAGTCTCCCCTGAGCTTTCAATCTGATGATATATTTTATACTTTATTCGTACATCCGCCAGAGCCATATTTATTTCATATTCATCAGTAATTATCCCGCCCACTCCTGTCCCTTTTACTGACATCTGCCTCTCTTTCCCACCCCTGCCTTTTGTCCCTACTTTTCCATCTTGTCCTTTGAATGAGAACTTGACATGTGATACTGGAAATTGGACAAGACGGTCGGTGCCCGTATTAATCAAGGATCTTGATAAACTTGCAGAATGTCTCCATGCCAACGCACCATTTTTAGATATTTGGTTTTCGAGTGTTTCCACGTACATGTAAATTTGTTCTCGATGAAACGTGTGTGTTTTCGAGTGTTTCCACGTACATGTAAATTTGTTCTCGATGAAACGTGTGTGTGTGTGTGTGTGTGTGTGTGTGTGTGTGTGATATCTGAATGAAGAAAAAAAATTAGCAAGCAATCTTACACGTACTTTCAGCTTGAGATAATTTGTAAATATGAATCCTGGATTGAAGTGTGGGTTCACCTCAGCTCTGTCTCGCTTGGTCTAAAGTTCGTCTTCCACAAACGCACATACTTAAGCTCACACACACACACACACACACACACACACACACACACACACACACACACACACACACACACACACACACATACAGACAACATTATATAAACATACTTACGCATTTACATCCGCGCTCGCACATGCACGCATATGTATGTGTATATATATATCTATCTATCTATCTATTGCCAAATGCCATAATCCCGTAAGGGGTGATCATTTGACTTTGAGTTATTTGTTTTACGGGGAGGGGCACTAACCCTCCACCAACCCACTTGTTGACACATAGGGAGCACGTATGGTTTGGTTATATGGTTACCACCCAGCGTTGTAAATGGTTTCTTGGCTTACAGGAAACTATTTGGCTTGTCACTCCATGTAAAGCCACCTGTAACGGAAAGAAAAGCAATAAGAAGTGACAGGAAAGATGGGAGAAATAGTATATATATATATATATATATCTGGTACAGTGGCAGAGTGTGCGTTTTCGTACATGGGAGAACGAGGGTTCGCGCTCCACCAGGGTAATAAACTTTGGGAGTGTTCATCCGGTCACGTGCTGCTTTGGCGGACATAAGGGGTGCTGTGGTTGAGCCAGTGTCGCGTACTATAAAAGTACACTTGGTTCACAGACTATACACACACCCAAAGCCACTCCAACACTACAATCACACTTACAAGCACTTTTCTCCCTACATACTGTACAATCTCTACCACACAGCCTAAGCCACTTGGTAAAGATACACTGGCTGTATCGTCCCCACTTCGGTCGGGATAGGCCGGTCCTTCAGTGGACACTCAAATGGCTGAAGATGATAGCACACACACACACACACACACACACATACACACACACTATGCACACATGCACACTTACAAACACATTCTCTCTCCCTCTCTGTCTTCCTCTCAGGCATCTTCTTTACTGCTTCTTATCTTTGTCTTCCTCCCCCTCACCAATTCTCAGCTAATGTGCATTATAGTTAAGGAGAAGATAGGGACTTAAAAAAAAAAATGCTGTTAACAGTAAGGAGATTTACAGATGACTAAAATAACCCTTTTTTTTTTTTCCATATTCTCTCATACATCCACCAAACTACTTTCCTTCTGTCAAACTCCTTCCTCTTCCACTCAACTGTTTCCCTCCCTGTCCCTCCCCTCTTCCATTCCTCTCTATCCACTTCCTCCCTTTCCATCTATCCACTCTTCCACCGCTTTCTCTCACGCTTTATTCCTCCTTCAAGTCATCTTGTCCATTACTAATTTTTCCCCTCCGCCTCTTCTCCACCCCAGTTTCCCTCTCCCGAGTTCTTTTCCAGGGTGGGCCAGATTGTGGGACGAAGTTTGTTCCTTCCCTGCTCCCTTTTCACTCAGCACCAAAATTGGGGATCTGGGTGGAAAGCAATTACTGCACATCATAAACTAGGAGAAAACTGTGACGCAGCAAAGAGAATATCCTAATGATCTTTATGCAGTCGATAGGCCTATTCTAAGCCTTATTATTATTATTATTATTATTATTATCAAAACTTCCCACACCGCTGTGGGAAGTTTTTTGTTTTTTGTTTTTTCAATATTTTTATTATTTTATCCGCTTCAAAAGTAAATGACCATTACCTGGAGGCTTTATCACCTAAGACCTTCAAACATTGTCAAGTTAGTCACCCAGCTGGCGGTTTCTGGCCATTTATGACTGCAATATTATTCAGAATGTGAAGAAAACGGATTCCGGGACGCTTTCTAGGAAACAGGTTAAGCTAGCAAGTTGAAATTTTACTCCAATATAGCCTACAGTCGGTCGCATTGCGGAAAGGAGTATGGTTCCAATCGGTTGATTATTCTCTGAGTTCCCCTAAGGTATAAAATTGGGACTTTTCCGGATAATCCGGATGTCACCTAATTTTCCGTGAATGAGTAAAGCCACAGCCACCAAACTTGGTGAACTTATAGACTGTGGTAACCTAAGGTGACATGCAAAAGATCAGTGACCGTGACCTAAAAGTCCTATTTGAGCTCGGCTTCCAGTAGGCAATGGCTGTGGAAAGTTTTTCTTTATCAAAGTTGTTCTTGGGCAATTTTACGGTGTTCTGGTTATAATAATAATAATAATAATAATAATAATAATTATTATTATTATTATTATTATTAATACTGTTATTATTATTATTAATTCTCCTCCTCCTCTCCTCCTCCTCCTCCCCATTCTCCTCCTCCCCATCCTCCTTCCCTCTCCTCCTACCAATCTTCCTCCTCCTCCTCCTCCTCCTCCTCCTCCTCCTCCTCCTCCTCTTCCTCTTCCTCCTCCCCAACTTCCTTCTCCCCCTCCTCTTCCTTCTCCTCCTCCTCCTCCTCCTCGCCCCCCAGTGACTCCCTCTTTCCTCACTAACCTCCCCTCACTCATATCTTCAATCTTCCTCTTTCATTTTTAGAACTGAGCATGATTCTGCATTGTTATTTCGAAGGCTGTCTGTCGTATTCTGGAGGAAGGTTTGGACTTTACAAATAACTGACTGTCTGCCTGAATGACTCTAGTGTGGGCGATATCAATGAATCTTAAGCCTTATTCTTTCTCCTCTTCCATGCACCTCTACCCGCACCATGTGCCCATCTACTCAGTCCAATGACGTATTTCTTGTCTGCTATTCTTCACCACCAGACGATTTTCCTCACTTGTGCTGTATTAAACCCCTCCTGTACGGAAATTCTCTCCCAAGCTAAGTAATCTCGCTAGACTTCCAGAAACAAAATATAAAAGACGTCCACACATATTCGCTTTCCTACCCCATGACGCCCTCCACCTGCATCACCCACTCCCTCATCAAATTACCCTGACGTTCCCTTGTTATTCATCCTCCTAACCATCCTTTAACTTTACTTTTCTCAAATTCCTCCCACTTCTCCTTCCCCACTTACCTTCCACCTACATTTTCTCTTTCCTCCACTGCCCTCTGTCTGACCCCTTCTCCCACTTACGTCTTCCTCACTATTCACTTTGACCCCAGCGCCTCCCAGTCACCTTCCCCCCCTCCAGACACCTACTCCCCACCTCCAACCCAACCCTGGACCCTAAATCAACCTGAGTGCTTCACCTTCACCACAAAAAGAACAAATCAGCTAATGCCGGACTATTGTGTGTGTGTGTGTGTGTGTGTGTGTGCCTGCTGGCGAGCAGGTGGGCGTGCGAGCAAGCGGGTGGGCGGGCGAGGGTGTACATAGTAAATGCAGTGAGTGACGAAGTCAGTGACTAGAAAAATTGATTTTTTTCCCTTGCGAGGGTACGCTCTTAACTTAGTCCCCAACACACACAGACACACACACACACACACACACACACACACACACACACACACACATACACACACACACACAAAGTTATCCCTCCATCCATCCATCATCCAATCCTACGTTGCCCCATGAGGAGTGTAGGAGCCCGGGGCAAGGCAAGTTGGTCCTGACAATATGAGAGACCTGCCTCACTCATCCCTGAGTGGCATTACGTGAGATATATATATATATATATATATATATATATATATATATATATATATATATAATTATTGCGCTCTAATCGGATTTAGCATGTGAAGATTTGTATCCAAGGGGTGATTGGGATTGATTGGTCATGTAATGCCACTCAGGGATGAGTGAGGCTGGTCACTCTCATCTTAAATGTCGGGACCAACTACCTAGCCCCGGGCTCCTACGCTTCTTGTAGGGCAATGTAGGAGTGGATGATGGAGATATATAGGCTATATATATATATATATATATATATATATATATATATATATACTGGCAGGGGTACCTGGAGTTCCCCCTCCCCCTCCTTATTTATCTTCCTCCTCCTGTCCCTTCCCCCATCTCTCTCTCTCTCTCTCTCTCTCTCTCTCTCTCTCTCTCTCTCTCTCTCTCTCTCTCTCTCGTTCCCCCTTCTTATTTATCTAACTCTTACTACTCTGCCCCCTCCCTCAAACCATTGGTCTTTTTGGTCTTAAAACCTTCCTTGGGTCATAAGACCAATAAGACGAATACTCCAATCCTATTTGTTCTAGTTCAATTTTTCTTTCTACTCCAGAAAGACCATGTACACTCGTGATCACTAATCTCTGACCAGAGAGTTAGCCAAAGTCGTGGCCAGGCGTAGGCTACACAGTCACACTCCACCGATGTTTCAAAAAGGTTTAGTGCTTAGATGAACAATGTTCTAAGCATCACTGAAGCACTTCTATTTCACATATTATATTACTTTCTCAAGTAATATATGCATGGTAAGAAATAGACAAATTTGGTTATAGCTGTTATTTTTAGTCTATAATGAGTGCGTGATGATATCTGAATTTCATACTGTGTTTTATTAATGTTTATTATTTCTTGAGGCGAGCCTTTAACCGAACTGTTGGTAGGTGATAGCAGAGAAATATCCACGACTGCCACAGCAGCCGGCATTCACGCGACATATTCTAAGTAAGAATGCTTTATAATACTTATATCATTGACAGAAATTTACTGTTACTGCTACTTTGAACTGAATGTTTTTTTTCCTCTAGTGATAACAGGCCCCGTTGCCCATAGTTATGAATAAGCCTAGATGCCGCATGACACTACTTTAGATGCGTCTGCGCGGTCGCCATCTTGGAACGGTGGAGGCAGACGATGTCGTGTTCCTGACGATGGTCAAAGCTGACCACTATTTACCTAGAAATGCAACAGCACTGTGCTGCTTTTGGGTGTAGAAAGCGTCGGAATATATCTATGGTGACACCGATAGCGCGAGCGGCTCAACTGTCAGGTTATGCAAACGTCCCTCAGCTGCTTCTCTATCCTCCGAAAGGAGGATGGTGGGTTGCAGAAGGGAAATTTAAGCATGCAGTCAACCAAGTTCACGTGTCAGATGAACCAGGAACCAAAACCATTACCACCACAGCAACTGCCAACACCATAACAGCCACCACCACCACCACAACAACAACAACAATCACTACCACATCCACCACCACAACCACCACCACCACCACAAGAGCAACAACATCCACATCCACCACCATAACAACAATCACCACCACAACAACAATCACCATCACAACAACCACCACCATCACAAAAACCACCACCACCATCACAACAACTATCACCACCATCACAACAACAACCACACCATCACCACAACCACCAGCACATCAACCACCACCATCACAACAATAACCACCACCACAACAACAACCACAAAAACACCACCACCACAACAACCACATCACTACAACAACCACCACCACAACAAAACCCACTACCACAAGCACCACCACCACCACCACCAACATCACAACAACCACCACAACAATAACCACCACAACAATAATAATCACCACAATAACAATAACCAACACAACAACAACACCCACAAAAAAACCACCACCATCACAACAACCACCATCACTACAAGACCCACCACCACAACAACCTCCGTCACGATAACAACCATAGCAACAACGACGACAACAATCACGACAACAATAACCACCACCACAACAACAACCATCATCACAACAACAATCACCACAACAATAATCACCACCATAACAACAACAACAGCAACAACCAACACAACCACAACCACCACCACCACAAGAACAGCCACCACTACCACCACAACAGCAACAACGACAACAACCACCATAACGACAACCACCACCACCACCAACACAACAACCACCACCCGCATAACAACAGCACAACCAACACAACCACAACCACCACAACACAACCAACACAACCACAACCACCACAACAACAACCACCACCACCACAACAACCACCACCACCACCACAACAACAACAACCACCACAACAACTACAGCAACAACGACAACAACCACCATAACGACAACCACCACCACCACCAATGCAACAACCACCAACACAACAACCACCACCCGCATAACAACAACACAACCAACACAACCACAACCACCACAACAACAACCACCACCACCACAACAACAACCACCACCACCACAACAACAACCACCATCACCACAACAACAACCACCACCACCACAACAACAACCACCACCACCACCACAACAACCACCACCACCACCACAACAACAACAACAACCACCACCACCACCACAACAACAACAACAACCACAACAACAACAACCACCACCACCACAACAACAACAGCAACAACGACAACAACCACCACAACAACCACCACCACCACCATCAATGCAACAGCCACCACCACAACAACCACCACCCGCATAACAACACAACCAACACAACCACAACCACCACAACAACAACCACCACCACCACAACAACAACAACCACCACCACAACAACAACCACCACCACCACCACAACAACCACCACCACCACCACAACAACAACAACCACCACAACAACAACAACCACCACCACCACAACAACAACAACCACCACCACCACAACAACAGCAACAACGACAACAACCACCACAACAACCACCACCACCACCACCAACAATGCAACAGCCACCACCACAACAACCACCACCCGCATAATAACAACACAACCAACACAACCACAACCACCACCACAACAACAGCAACAACAACAACACCCATAAAAAACATCAACACAAAAACCACCACCACCACCACCACTACAACCATCACCACCACCACCACCACAACAACAACAACAACAGCAGCAACAACTATAACCACCATCACATCAATGACCACCACAACAACTACAAGATCCACCGCAACCACTACCACAACCACCACAACAGCCACCATTATAACCATCACAACAACCACCACCACAACAACAACCACCACCACCACAACAACCACCACTAACACAACAACAATCCCAAATAACACAACCACCACCACCACCACCAGCACAATAACCACCACCACCACCAGCACAATAACCACCACCACCACAGCAACAACAACAAAAGCCACCATCACCACCAACACAACAACAAAAACAAAAACCACCATCACCACCACCACAGCAACAACCACCACTACCACTACAATAACCACCATTACCACCATCACAACAGTAACCACCATCACCACCTCCACCACGACAACATTCATTTCCATATTCTGAATTCGCTCAAAAAAAAAAAAAAAAAAAAAAAAAAAAAAACACTATTACATGCTTGACCGCTCCAAGATGGCGGCCGCACAGACGCATAGCCGCTGTACTGAAAAATGGGCGATGCGGCATCTAGTTTTATTTATATCTATGCCGTTGCCGTCCAGTGGGAACGGTTGCCCTATTCATTCGCGACGTCTTAGCTGCATGCCCCCTCTGGTCAAAATGTTTGCCAGTTAATGCCGCTAATTCAATAATAATTATTACGGTATACTGTATCTATCTATCTATCTTTTGCCAGACGCCATAATCCCGTAAGGAGTGGCCATTTGACTCTGAGTTATTTGTTTTATAGAGAGGGGCACCACCCCTCCACCAACCCACTTGTTGATAAGTAGGGGTACGTATGGTTTGGTTATATGGTTACCACCCAGTGTTGTAAATGGTTTCTTGGGTTACAGGAAACCATTTGGCTTGTCACTCAATGTAAAGGCACCTGTAAAGGAAAGAAAAGTAATAAAGTGCCAGAAAAGATGCGAGAAATAGGAAGAGAGGAAGGCAGGCACAGAAACAGAATGATAAAGGCTAATGAGGAAGTAGGCAGCACTACATCAAATGAGTGGATGATGGTCGCCACCACCTACCACAATTATATGATGCCAATACCCACATATAGTGGCACACGTTGTTTTACATCTTGGAAACTGCTAAACTGCAGACTGATTGAAGAAATGTCGGCCCCTGTCAATAAACACAGATTATTATATTATGGAGGAGAAACCATAAGAATATGGTAATATCAATGATATGAGGTGTAGTACGCTTCAGATCACCTGGTTACAGTTCTTTGCCCCGCACACTAGTGCGGAGGCTGTGTTCGAATGCGTGGCTCGTGTGTGGTCATAACACTGCCCGCCACGCATCCCTGGTGAGAGAGTAGTAATCATGAGTGTACCTCTCATGCTTTTGAAGAGGGATTGAAATGCGTGAGTTAGAGTACAGTGCCCCCGAGAAACCACCGACACCCCCACACGGACCCCACGGAGCAGCCGCAGCCGAACACCGAACGTCCAGGCAACAGCGACACAAGTCAGCCCGATGTGGAGCTGATATTTCAGCTCCTGACAGCGCCCCTCTGGAGACAACCAATTGCCACTCCCGCCTTCGTCAGTCAGCCCAGCATCGCACTGAAGGTGCTTCCCTAGAGACGGCCTACTGCCACTTTTCTCTTCTGCAGGAGACGGCCTACTGCCGCTCCTCTCCCCTGCCGAAGGAGACGGCCTACTGCCACTCTGAAGGCTTTGCCCCGGAGACGGCCTACTGCCGCTCCCCCCTCTTGCCAAAGGAGACGGCCTACTGCCGCTCCCCCCTCTTGCCAAAGGAGACGGCCTACTGCCGCTCTGAAGGCGCTGCCCCGGAGATGGCCTACTGCCACTCCTCCCTCCTGCCAAAGGAGATGACGTACTGCCGCTCTGAAGGCGCCGCCCAAGAGACGGCCTACTGCCTCTCCTCTCCCCTGCTGAAGGAGACGGCCTACTGCTGCTCCTCTTTCCTGCCGAAGGAGACGGCCTACTGCCGCTCTAGAGGCGCTGCCCCCGAGACGGCCTACTGCCGCTCCCACCTTCGTCAGACGGCCAATTGCCACTCCGAAGGCTCTGCCCCTGAGACGGCCTACTGCCGCTCCTCCCTCCTGCAGAAGAAGATGGTTCACTGCCGCTCAGGAAGTGACCAGAGGCACGCTGACTCTCCTACTCAGGCCACGGCCAGTTGCCAGGCCTTGGGGATGAATAGTCGCGCTCTTGGGCAGCCACGGCCGATTGCCGAGTCCCACGATCTGCAGGAGGTGTCACCCGCACCATCGCCCCAGTGTGAGACGAGAGTCCGGCCCTCCAGTACTCAAGAACCTCTGTCAGGCCCCACGGCCTCTCCTGGTCTCCACTCCCTGCGCCTGGCCCTGGAGCAGACGCACCTGACGGACCCTAGTTCAGGTCGGTGTCGCAGTCCTCCCTTGACGGCGCCCCTTGACTCTGGGGACCGCAGCCCGCTGTTTCCCCAGGCCCTCCTCAGGACGCCTGGGCACGACCTCCCCACGTCCATCCGACGGTCTAAGGCCTCTTCCTCCGGCCGAGACCTACACCAGCGGTTCCTGGAGCTATTCGGCCCCAATCCTGAGGGCCATACCCCCGAGCCTAGCCCGGAGACTGCCGGCTCTTCCGCTACCTGCAGCCCTGGATGCGAGAGGATACCCCTGCGAGTCATCCCGTGCCCTCTCGGCACGCCCTCCCTTGACGGTGCCCTATCCCCGGCCTAACTGACGCCGGGGTGCCGCCCCGTCGCCTACACCGAACGAGTGAAATATGTCGTGAGTGATATTGCCCTCAACACAGTGAAGTGACTTATGTTAAGTAGATGGAGCCCTAAGACAAGCGACACAGTGACCTGGAATAAGTGCATGCCAGACAAGTGAGATCACGGGCAAATACTTACGGTCGAGTATCGAGACTGAGTAAAACCACGAGTAGAAAAGCAGTCAGATTGTTCTCCTGAAAGTCTCCCTATTGAGAAACTGGTAGGTGTCATTTATTACTAGGGAGCAGTGAAGAAATAGTGTTAAGAATATTCCTGTACGGGCGTTATTATAACTAGTGTAAATTCCCAGCGTGTCCCACCCCCTCCTCTCTCCGGTCCTCCCTTCAGGAATCTCCTCCCAACAGTCAGAGTGAATATAATAACTTGAATGAGAAATAGGGTCGATTGTCAAAACCCTTTTACTATCAGAAAATACTAAATCTGAAACAGTAATACTGTCCCCACCTCGATATTACCATAAAGATATTCTAGCCCTACGCGCGTCCTCCCTTGCTCCCCCCCCCCCGTGAGACTCACCCTCCTCCGCGCGCCTCACCTGTATCATGAATTATTGTGTTGGCATCAATATTTGTTAAGCCAGTATCCTGCGAGATACTAATATCCTAGTTAAGGTTTCATTTCTGTCACATACTGTGTTGTAATATCTGCTGAATTTGTCCTCTGTCTGACTGTGGTAATATAAGTGTAAAGGTTATTGCCTGCAGTTTTTGTGTCCTACCTCTCTTTATTGCACCACGACCCGGTCTTGAAAGAGGACCCCGCTACACGTTAGGTGTTCTACGACCGAGGAGTCGGGCCTTTTTCACCTAGCATTACAGGGATTATAAGAGGTCCAGGGACTTTCTGTTTCAGCTTTCATAGACTAACGCACAGTATTGTGCGTACTTGTTTACTATCACCGGCGACCTAAAATGACCTGCGACCGGTAATCTGAAATGAACTCGGAGTCAACCTCACATAGCCTATGTCCGAACTGGAGGTCATGTGAGTCTCTATGCCAAAAATTGGGCTGCAGGGGTATCTGGCGTTCCCCACTCCAAAAAGGCTAACACTCAACCGGTGATCTCAAATGACCCAGATCTGAATTTCGACCCCCTTAAAGCCTTCCTTGGGTCATAAGGATTCCAAATATGTAGGTTAAGGCCAGGTAAAATGAAAATTTAGGAAGTAGTTTGTGAACAAACAGACAGATAGTGCCCTTTTTATAGTATATCTATCTTTATATATATATATATATATATATATATATATATATATATATATATATATATAATCAGTCTATCCATTGCCAGACGCCATAATCCTGTAAGGAGAGGCCACAAACTAATCGTTTCAGTGTCTCCCTGTTCCCCGCCATTTCAGTGCCCTGCTCCCAGCTCACATCCCACTCTCGTATACCTCTCCACTTCATCCTTCTATCTCATCCTCGGCCTCCCCCTCCCTCTCCCCCCAACACCTCATTCGCATACTCTCTCCTCGCCAGTCCCTCTCTCTCCGTCCTCTCTACACGGCCAAACCACCTCAGTATATTCCTCTTAATGCGTTCTATCACATCCACATTCACAACACAACGCTCCTTCACTTCCTCATTTGTCTGTTTCTCCATGTCACTCCATATGCTCCTCTGCTCTCACTCTTAACTTGTGTCCCTCCAACAAGGTCCAAGCTTCGCTTCCCTACGTTAGAGTTGGTATCACAGTACTGTCATTCAGTGACTTTTTTTTTTACTTCGATGATCACTTTTCCCTGTTCCTTATCACTGCTTTCAAAGAACCAACAACCTTTCTTCCTTGTTGTACACTTTCAACCACTTCACCCTCTAAACTTCCATCCCGAATACGGATCACTCGAATGCTGATGTAACGTATGGAAGCGTTCGCATACGACTTACGTACCAGTCGAGGTGTTATATACGGCAGAGCAGTACTTCACTACGATCCGGGAAAACTATTCCCTTTTCAGGCTGGAAGTTTCAAGTACTATTGAACTCTCACTTCAAAGTTCTTTTCAACTTTCCTTCACGGTACTTGTTCGCTATTGGTCTCGTGGTCATATTTAGCCTTGGATGGAGTTTACCACCTGCTTTAGGCTGCAGTTTCAAGCAACCTGACTCCACAGAAAAGTCCTTCTTCATCACTACCCAAGGACTTAAACGCACTCACATTTTCCATTTCCTCCTCATAAAACCTCACTGTACATTCATTGACTTCAGTTCTCTCGATGACCATAACTTTACTCTTCCCTACATTCACCTTTAGATTCCGATTCTTACACTCTCTCACACTCTCATTCACCAAGCCTTCCTTCGTCGTCACTTAATAACACAGTATCATCCGCCGACAACAGAACAAAGAGTTTCCAAACACTGCCCCCTCTCATTAGGACCGCTCCAGCATCCACTGCCCTACCCTGAATCTCTTTTACCCCATCCATAAACAGATTGAAGAACTATTGTAGTGTCATAATTTTAAGTATTAGTGTAGATTAGTATAAGCTAGTATTGTGTAATCTTAAGTTTAAGTATTATAAGTATAGCTCATTATTTAACCGTTAAATCGTATATTTAAGTCTAGTCTTAGTTGATATTCATAATGTGAACATGATTTTGATACTGGCAGTACTAAGTCAAGTATTAATGTGAAAAATGAACCAGCAGCTTGCCAACAAAGACGTGTAACCGCGAAATTTAGCAGAGGTCAAAAATCGCGAATTTCTTCCGTTTGTATTCTGATTTAGAGATTTACCTGCCGAAGTTAATGGATTTCCCCTTTTGTACTATGCAGTGCTGAATTGAGAATGTCTGAAGTAAGAATATTGAAGATTGTCACTTGTGAAACGTGAAATTTATGTCATTGAATCCTGTTTGTAGTCACGTAGGCATGTAACCGACAAAGGGTAATAACCCTGTCCGAATTCTTAATTAATTTGGCTTCATTGTGATTAAAGCTCCTGCAAGCTTATTACAAAATTTCAACATCGTAAGTCACTTGCCTACGTATGTTGAGTGCAAACGTATCTTTTGTATTCCTTGAAGATCCTAGAGAATCGATAACAGTATAAAGTAATCAGTTAAAATTTTAGCCGATTCCCGAATACTGTCTTGATGCTTATCAAAGGCGGGAAGCCGCTCCAAACAATTCAGATCATCGCTCCAGGACGCTCCTTTTCATCGTTACAGACGAGAGTTGTGGAGGGCCGTGGCTCGCATCCCAAGGATTCGGGCGTTCTAGCCGCGGCCTAGCCGCTGGCACACTAAATTCCCCCCCCCCCCTTTAGTTCATGGAATTAAAGTGAATATCGGCTGGTCCATTTGTCCATTTGATTACGGTCCATGTGATTATTGGTCCTTTTGATTATTGTGTCTAGTTTATATAAGATTCTTCATTTATCGTGTATTTAGTCAGAGAATATTCTTTGGTGATAATCTTTTAAGTTTCTTCCCGACGAGTCCGTCAGAGACCACGGGACTACTGTATAACCATGCGTATCAGTATTCTTGAGATATTATTCTAGTGTGTAAAGATACATGTTTCTGGAGTTATACTGTAAATCCTCATTATTGACTATTAATTTAGTTCGTGAAGATTCAAATTTATGAAAAGAGTAACAGTGTTCTTTGAATAATCATTTTGAGAAGATTCCTAATTCTGTTGATATAGATCCTCATTATATTTTGTTTGGTGTCATTCCCAGTTTGAAGAGTAACCTGTATCTCATTTCTTAATACATAGTAAATCTTAGGTTAAGTTATTGTGAGTTTATATTTTGCTGTCCCCCAAGGAGTGGTACAGACGAGGTTGAGTGGCCCGCAAGGTGTGCTAATATCTAACTACTCAGGCCCCTCTAATAAGATCACGTTACTTCATTTCTCATCAAGCCATATATTCTAAAATAAGATCACGCTACCCTATACTGTATAATTATCTATATTTCTGAGCGTTATTACAATGGTGGCAGTATTCAAATTTCTTGCATTACACCGTGGGGACATGACACATCCCTATTTTAATCTAACCTTCATGTAGAAAAATTCACTCAGTTCACTGTCCACATACACTGCAGGCTTAGCACCCTTATACATACTCTTCACGGCATTCAGCAACTTCCCATTTACTCCATATATTCTTCATACTTTCCATATTCCTTGTCTATCCACCCTGTCATATGCTTTCTCCAAATCCATGAAGGCCGCATGCAACTTCTATTCCTTCCCTAGAAACTTTTCCATTAAGGAACTATGAATGAATGTCTGATCTACACAACCTCTTCCCTTCCTAAAACCTCCGTGTTCATCTCTAAGTAATTCCTATATTATTTCCCTAATTCTTTCAATAAACTTCCTACCATATACTTTTCCTATTACACTAAGAAGACAAATGCCCCTAAGGTTACCACACACTTCTTTTTCTCCTTTTCCTTTGTACAAGGGAATAACTATACATGGCTTCCAATCCTCCGGGACTCTACCTTCCTCCCAGGCCACTCTGCACATCTTCCACATCCATTCTACTACTATCTCTCCCCCATACTTCAGCATTTCACCACATAACCCATCAATTCCTGGGGCTTTCCCCATTTTAACTTTCTTCATTGCCTCCACTACTTCCATCCTACTGATTCTTTCTTCCCTTTTAACCACCTTCTTCCTCCCAGCCATTCTAAAACCACTTATACTCGCATTACTTTCATTCTCTATATTCAACAGTGCTTTAAAGTGTTGTCTCCATCTGCTCACTTTTTCTCCCTTCCCCACTAGCAATATACCATTTTATCTTTCACTCCCCGACTTACTTCTTTATCACCGTGGCTAACTCTACTTTTCTCCAGAACATTTTCATACATTCCCCCCACTTAACACTCAGATTACTTCCAGATTCTTTTTCCACTCTCTTCTTATTCTCTGTTACTAATCTTTATACATCCATATATATCTGTTGAGCAAGGAAGAGTGGCTGTGCGTGACAGAAATAAATGGAGAGAAATTGTGAATGAATAAGTGATGACGCAGCCCTGAGGGGATATTCTCCCGCATTTGGTCTGATCAGCTAGGCAGGTCAGGTGCGGGTAAGGGGATGAGTCTGTTATGATGAGGCAGGGGTAAACCAGCTCTGCTGTCGGGTCCTGCTGCGGATGTCACTGATAGCATTGCGCAGTTGACCCTTGTGCGGTGTGGTGCGGTGAGGATCTGTCCGTTCTCCCCTTTGGGGCTAAGATGCGAATGAATGTGTTTGAATGGATGAGTAAATGGGGAGTGTGTCGTCCTGTCTCGGCTACCTCCCTTTCCTTGGGGGAAGCAGCCTAGGTATATATATCATCATCAACCGTTTTAGTATCCACTGCAGGACCGGCCTATCCCAACCAAAGTGAGGACGATACAGCCAATGTATCTCTACCAAGTGACTTAGGCTGTCTGGTAGAGACTGTATGTAAGGTGTGAAGTGCTTGTAAGTGTAAATGTAGTGTTGGAGTGGCTTCGGATCTGTATGTAGTCTGTGGACCAAGCGTAATCGGCCCGCGCAAGCTGACTGGGTGCAAGCATACTTTATAGTATGCGACACTGGTTCAACCACAGCACCCTTGATGTCCGCCAAGCAGTACGTGGCCAAGAGAACACTCCCAAAGTTTTTTACCCTGACGGGGTGAGAACCCTCACTCTCCAGTGTACGAAAACGCACACTTTACCACTGAGGCTCCATATATATATATATATATATATATATATATATATATATATATATATATATATATATATATCAAAATGAGTTAAACCATCAGCTGTTACGGAGGTATAGTACTGAGAACCTAATGGCAGTAAATGGTCTCGTCATACTTCACCCATATGGTTGTATAATAACTGTGGCTTAGTAACTGATGATAATTGGACCCACGCTGATACAGCATTTTTAAAATCTAAATTAGCCAAAGAATGACTGTCTGAAGTGCCTGACATACTATATATATATATATATATATGGACATGTAGAGAGAGAGAGATCTAGATCTAGATATATAGACTGATATATACAGAGAGAGAGAGAGAGAGAGAGAGAGAGAGAGAGGGATAGAGGGAGAGAAAGAGAGAAATACACAGATAGACTGTCCCGCACTTGAATACGACCCTGGGGTGGGATGTTCGAAAGCTCGTAACGGCCGCTAAGATCATCGTAGCGGGTACGATAATCTTAGCGCGCTTGTAAACCACTAAGGTGTATGTTCAAACAAATTTTACGGTCCTCCATCCACCATATTTGCTCTTAGCGCTACGATTTCTGACAAGCACCCTTAAGCTGATCGTAGTGTCGCATAGTGGATGTTTCTCTAATAAACAAATCAAATCATGTGAATCTAAGTTTGTTTATTTACCCTTTTCTGTGAACGAAGATGGAGTTACAAGTGGTTTTACAGGTAGAACTGGCATTAAGAAGAGCAATGAGATTTGAGAGGAACTACAGAGACATAATGGATCCATTTGCATACAGTGGCGAACATTTGTTGAGATATTATAGGTTTCCCAGACAAGAACTCCTTCACTGGTGTGCAAGAGTTGAACCACTATAGTAGGACTCGCGCACGCTCGCGGCCGTGGCGCGGCCCGCACCTGTGTACAGTGTTGCCACGTTTTCTATACCGTTATCTCTCTCTCTCTCTCTCTCTCTCTCTCTCTCTCTCTCCTGGCGGGAAATGTGAGCCACCCTGAGTACTTTTGATTCTTTTATAAGTTATTTATAATTGTGCTTTCATTTGTTAATTTGGTTTTGTCATATTTAGTAGTAGATGGAGTGTCAAAGTTACTGTCTGCTGAGAGGTTTGTTACGTTACTGATTCATACACCCCGACGTAGTGGTCCAGGGGGGAGGGGAAGTGTGAAGGGGGATTTGACCTGAGACACCCAGGAGGGATTAAGAAGGGAGGAGAGGGGAAGGGGGGGCTGGATTCACCTACCACGTGGTCAGTATTAGAAGAGAGAGAGAGAGAGAGAGAGAAATTACGTGTATAGATATATGTGCATCAATAGGAACAATGTATATCAGTGTGTGCAGTATGTACAAAGGAACAAATGAATACAAAGAAGGCAGTGACAGACCTCTCTCTCTCTCTCTCCCCTCTCCCCCTCTCTCTCTCTCTCTCTCTCTCTCTCTCTCCTTGCGGGAAATGTGAGCCACCCTGAGTACTTTTGATTCTTTTATAAGTTATTTATAATTGTGCTTTCATTTGTTAATTTGGTTTTGTTATATTAAGTGATGCCGACAATGCATTCAATGTATGCCTCTCTCTCTCTCCCTCTCCCTCTCTCTCTCTCTCTCTCTTGGGACATTGAATCTCCTCATTCTCCCTTGAGATATTTATTTTAGGCCAGATGGATGTGTAAGTATTGCCACTCACAAGAATTACATGAATTATTTCTTTTACTTTGGATATTGGCATATTTCTTCTTTTTTCAGGCTCATTATCTTATATCCATAACTGTGATATCATTACCCACCCTAAAACTACGCTAAAAACCATTAAAAGTGACTACAATATCTTTTAGCAACACTGTACAATATGTGTGCCATGTTTCTGTGTTACTGTATAAATATTTTATGCATAATAAGATTACTGTTGATTCATCCATCAAAATACACAAGTGTAAGTTTTATTCATCTGAATTTATCGAATTTGTGATGCCTTGTACATAAATAGCTTCCGTTTCACATCGCAAGTTGGGGAAACGTGGCACCATTGCCCACAGGTGCTGGCCACACCCCCGCCGCAAACAGGCGGGATTCCGACTATAGTTGGACCAGCGACAAGAAGATCCCGTGCTGTACCATGTCATTTGCAAGTGTTAGTGGCATTCAGATTTTATGCAAGTGGCTCATTTCAGAGTGTGTTGGCAGACACATTAGGCATAACACAGGGACGTGTGAGCAGAATAGTTAAGAGTGGCACACGTGTTGTACAGAAAATCTCTTAAGGAAGTTAAGATGCCAAGAGGTAAGCAAAGAGGGGGAATTTCTCGTTTCTACTGCTTACATCTGTAAAAGGAGAAATGGCGTTCCCCCGAGCTAGACCCTGTTTTGGATCATATAGCCCCGCTAGTTACAGGAGCGCCCTACCACTCCCGGCACGGTAGTCCCGGGCAAGGTTCGAACTCGCAATCCCCCGATTACGAGCTCGATGCTTTACCACTGAGCTATCGTGCCCTCTTACATCTGTAAAAATGCAGACCGATGCACTGTTCATTAAAACATGGTTTAAGTCTGTGGGAGTTGTAATGATACAGTCTGAAGCCAATGATATACTCTATAGTTTATTCAGGTAAAAGGGTCTCAGTTTGGATCTCGATATTTTCAAAATTATCACTATGTTTTGTTAATATGATGTGGATCTTTCACCCCACACTATAGTTATACCCAAGGTAATGTGATTGTTCTTCAGCACTGTCTGTCTGTCGAGCCAACCCTGTATTAGCGCCATCAACTCATGTGTAAAATTTGCTCGACGAATTCGTTTGGTAGGGGACTCGTCACTTGTCATGTCTTGTATGTCTTGGAATGAATATCGTAGTTGTCTGAGTCATGTAATGGCGCGCTTGGATAAGTGTATTTAACATTTTGAAACTCCATTTTGATTGGCCCACAATCTTTCAAGGTTTATGAAATCTCTCTTCTGATTGGCTCAGCGACTATTAGCTGGGTTGCATTATGAACGATAGGAACGGAACGGAACGGATTTTACGATCGGATCATCGTGAGCTACGAGCGTTGCCGCGAGCGTTAGAAGATACACCTTAGCGGTTGTCGTAGCTCACGATCAAAGATGGCCGCTATGAGCGCGTTACGATGATCATAGCGGCGTCTCGCAACGATCTTTTGAACATCCCAGCCCTGGAGCACCCCACAACCCACCGTAAGCAACCACACACACTGTCTACGCAGTCACTGGCGGTCCCTGCATCTTGTTAAACCCTTCCGTGCTCTCTTCTCCCCACAGATCGTTCATTTTATTACTATTTTATTTTGCCGTTTAAGCTGCTCTGGGGTCCCTACGCACCAACTCCTCGAGAACCCTTGTGTTATACATATATAACATCCATGAACAAAATTTCTAAGGTCAAAACAACGTGCGAACTAGACATTAATTAAGTTATTCGTGCACTGGAAAATATTTCAAGGAATATTCTATTATATACAGTATAGTACCAGAGTACCTTTAACATCACAAGCATATACACTCATGATCACTGATCTCTGACCAGAGAGTTAGCCAAAGTCGTGGCCAGGCGTAGGCTACACAGTCAGACACACTCAATTATCGTTTCAGAAAGGTTTAGTGCCTCAATGAACAATTTTCTAAGCATCACTGAAGCACTTTTGTTTCACATATTATATTACTTTTTCAAGTAATATATGCATGGTAAGAAATAGACAAATTTGGTTATAGCTGTTATTTTTAGTCTATAATGAGTGCGTGATGATATCTGAATTTCATACTGTGTTTTATTAATGTTTATTATTTCTTGAGGCGAGCCTTTAACCGAACTGTTGGTAGGTGATAGCAGAGAAATATCCACGACTGCCACAGCAGCCGGCATTCACGCGACATATTCTAAGTAAGAATGCTTTATAATACTTATATCATTGACAGAAATTTACTGTTACTGCTACTTTGAACTGAATGTTTTTTTTCCTCTAGTGATAACAGGCCCCGTTGCCCATAGTTATGAATAAGCCTAGATGCCGCATGACACTACTTTAGATGCGTCTGCGCGGTCGCCATCTTGGAACGGTGGAGGCAGACGATGTCGTGTTCCTGACGATGGTCAAAGCTGACCACTATTTACCTAGAAATGCAACAGCACTGTGCTGCTTTTGGGTGTAGAAAGCGTCGGAATATATCTATGGTGACACCGATAGCGCGAGCGGCTCAACTGTCAGGTTATGCAAACGTCCCTCAGCTGCTTCTCTATCCTCCGAAAGGAGGATGGTGGGTTGCAGAAGGGAAATTTAAGCATGCAGTCCACCAAGTTCACGTGTCAGATGAACCAGGAACCAAAACCATTACCACCACAGCAACTGCCAACACCATAACAGCCACCACCACCACCACCACAACAACAACAATCACTACCACAGCACCACATCCACCACCACAACCACCACCACCACCACAAGAGCAACAACATCCACATCCACCACCATAACAACAATCACCACCACAACAACAATCACCATCACAACAACCACCACCATCACAAAAACCACCACCACCATCAAAACAACTATCACCACCATCACAACAACAACCACACCATCACCACAACCACCAGCACATCAACCACCACCATCACAACAATAACCACCACCACAACAATAACCACCATCACTACAACAACCACCACCACAACAAAAACCACAATCACAACAACAACCACCACCACCACAAGTCACCACCACCATCACAACCACCACAACAATCACCACCACCATCATCACAACCACCACAACAATAACCACCACCACAACACTAACTACCACCACAACAATAACCACCACCACAACAATAACTACCACCACAACAATAACCACCACCACAACAACAACCACAAAAACAACCACCACCACCACCATCACAACAACCACCATCACAACAACAACCACCACAGCACCCTACCCGTATCCCTGACCGCCTTGGAGAGAGCTCCAACATACTTGACCTCTTCCTCACAACTAATCCTTCTGCTTACTCTGTTAATCTTTTCTCTCCGTTGGGCTCCTCCGATCACAACCTTATTACCTTAACCTGTCCTATCACTCCGGTACGGCCTGTGGACCCTCCTGGGAAACGTCGTCTGTGGCATTTTGGAGCCGCGGACTGGGAGGCCCTCAGGCAGTACTTCTTTGATTTTCCCTGGAATGATTATTGCTTCCATAGCCGTGAGCCATCTGAGTGTGCCTTGCGCATTACGGAGGTTATTCTCTCGGGCATGGAAGCATACATTCCTTTCTCATATCCTTTGACTAACGCAAGAAAGCCTTGGTTTAATCACGCTTGTTCTACTGCTGTCCGCAACAAGGAGAAGGCCTACAAAAGGTACCGGAGCCAACCCAACCCTGAATCACATCATCTTTACGTTTCTGCCCGGAATCTTGCTAAGTCTGTTCTTCGCTCTACTAAAAATAATTTCATCCATACTAAATGCTCTCAACTCTCCAACTCGAATTCTTCCCGCTCCTTCTGGCACCTTGCCAAAAATCTTTCTAACAACTTTACCTCATCATCCTTCCCTCCTCTTTTCTACTCTGATGGTTCTGTAGCTATTTCTTCTACTGATAAAGCAGATCTCTTCACACAGACTTTCTCCTCCAATTCCACCTTAGACGATTCCGGTGCTGTTCCTCCATCACTTCCCCCCTCTGACTTCCTCATGGCTGACATTAAAATTTCTTCAGTTGATGTATTTTCTGCCATCACTGGCCTCAGTACTAACAAGGCATATGGGCCTGATGGGGTCCCTCCTGTTGTTCTCAAGAACTGTGCTTCTGTGCTTACACCCTGCCTAGGCAAACTCTTTCGCCTTTGTCTGTCAACTTGTACCTTTCCTTCTTGCTGGAAGTTTGCTCTCATTCAGCCAGTCCCAAAGAAGGGTGACCACTCCCAACCCTCCAACTATCGTCCAATTGCTTTAACGTCCTGCATTTCAAAAGTTTTCGAGTCAATTCTTAATAGAAAAATTTTAAGGCATCTTTCCTATCACAACCTTCTTTCCGATCGTCAGTATGGGTTCCGTCAGGGACGCTCCACTGGCGATCTTCTCACCTACCTTTCAGACTCCTGGTCATCCTCCTTTCGGGAATTTGGCGAAAGCTTTGCCATTGCACTTGACATCTCAAAGGCTTTCGATCGAGTCTGGCATAAATCTTTAATTTCCAAACTGCCCTCCTACGGTTTCTATCATTCTAGCTGTGCCTTCATCGCTAGCTTCCTTTCTGGTCGTTCTATAGCCGCTGTTGTAGACGGCCATCGTTCTTCTCCTAGATCTATCAACAGTGGTGTTCCTCAGGGCTCTGTCCTATCACCAACTCTCTTCCTTTTACTCATCAATGATCTTCTAAGCTGTACATCTAACCCTATCCATTCATACGCTGATGACTCCACCCTTCACCTTTCCATTCGGTTCCCGCAACGCCCATCTCAACAGTTACTTCAACAAACAAGGGATGAGGCTATGGCACACCTATTGTCTGACTTAGCTCGTATCTCTGACTGGGGTAAAAATAATATGGTTGTCTTTAATGAATCTAAGACTCAGTTCTTACACCTATCAACCCGACAAAATCTTCCACAGGTATACCCACTAATGTTTAATAATATTCAGCTTAATCCTGCAACATCCTTGAACATGCTTGGGGTTTCATTTACTCGGGACTTATCTTGGAAAGATCATATTACATCTCTTGTAAAATCTGCTTCCAAGAGATTGGGTGTGCTAAGCCAACTCCACTCTTTCTTTACCCCTGCACAATTGTTGACTCTATACAGGGGTTTTATCCGCCCCTGTGTGGAGTACAACTCACATGTGTGGGGAGGCTCCCCACATACAGCTCTTCTCAATAGGATGGAGTCAAAGGCTTTTCGTCTCATTAACTCTCCTCCTCTTACTGACTCCCTTCAACCTCTGTCTCTTCGCCGCACTGTTGCATCTTTATCTCTTTTCTATCGCTGCTTTAATGGTCACTGCTCCTCTGAACTGTCTGCTTGCATTCCTCCACCTCTACGACGGGCGCGTAGCACCCGTCTGGCAGCAAACTCTCATCCCTTTTCTCTCCAACTCTCTAATGCAAGAGTTAACCGTTACTCCCAGTCTTTCATTTATGCAACAGGTCAACTCTGGAACTGTCTCCCTCTGTCTGTATTTCCTGCTGCCTATGATATCCAGTCTTTCAAACGCAGTGTGTCCAGGCATCTCAAAATGATCGGATCTTGAATTTGGCTCTCTATTGTATTTTGTTTTTCTCTTGGAGGGAACTGTTACTGCGGGCTCATGGCCTTTGGTTCCTTCTTCCTCGCATAAAGAAAAAGAAAACAATAACCACAACAGCAACAACCACAACAGCAATGACCATAACAATAACCATCACCACAACAACAACAACTATCACAACAACAACCACCATCACAACAACAACCACCATCAAACAACAACCACAACAACCACCATCACAACAACAACCACAAAAATAACCACCACAGCAACAACCCCAACAACAATCACCACAACAATAACCACCACCACAACAACAACCACCATCACAACAACCACCATCACAACCACCACCATCACAACAACAACCACCACCGCAACAACAACCAACATCACAACAACAACCACCATCACAACAACAACCACCATCACAACAACAACAACCATCACAACAACAACAACCATCACAACAACAACAACCATCACAACAACAACAACCATCACAACAACAACAACCATCACAACAACAACAACCATCACAACAACAACAACCATCACAACAACAACAACCACAATAACCACCACAGCAACAACCACAAAAACAATCACCACAACAATAACCACCACCACCACCAATGCAACATCCAACAACACAACAACCACTAGCACGATAACAACAACAACCAACACAACCACAACCACCACCACCACAAGAACAACCACAACCACCACCACAACAACAGCAACAACGACAACAACCACAAAAAACATCACCACAACAACCACCACCACCATTACAATCATCACCACAACAACCACCACCACCACTACAATTATCACCACAACCACCAGCACAACAACAACAGCAGCAACAACAACTATAACCACCAGCACAACAATGACCACCACAACCACCACCACAACAACTACAACAACCACAATCACCACCACAACAGCCACCATTATAACCATCACAACAACAACCACCACAACAACCACCACTAACACAACAACAACCACAATTAACACAACAACCATCATCACCACAACAACAAGAAAAATCACCATCACCACCACCACAACAACAACAACAAAAACCACCATCACGACCACCACCAACACAGCAACAACCACCACTACCACTACAATAACCACCATCACCACCACCACAGCAATAACCACCACCACCACCACCACATTAATAACCACCATCACCACCTCCACCACAACAACATTCATTTTCAAAGTCTGAATTCACTCTAAAACAAGCCTCACTATTACATGCTTGACCGCTCCAACATGGCGGCCGCACAGACGCATAGCCGCTGTACTGAAAAATGGGCAATGCGGCATCCAGCCTTATTTATATCTATGCCGTTGCCATCCAGTGGGAATGGTTGCCCTATTCCTTCGCGACGTCTTAGCTGCATGCCCCCTCTGGTCAAAATGTTTGCCAGTTAATGCCGTTAATTCATAAATAATTATTACGGTATATATGATGCCAATACCCACATATAGTGGCACATGTTTTTTTACTTCTTGGAAATTGCTAAATTGCAGACTGATTGAAGCAATGTCGGCCCCTGTCAATAAACACAGATTATTATATCATGGAGGAGAAACCATAAGAATATGGTAATATCAAAGATATGAGGAGTAGTTCGCTTTAAACCACCTGGTTACAGTTCTTTGCCCCTCCCAGTTGTGCGGAGGCTGTGATCGAATGCGTGGCTCGTGTGTGATCATAACACTGCCCGCCACACATCTCTGGTCAGAGATTAGTAATCGGGACTGTACATGTGATGTAGACAGAAGGCAGGAATCAAGAAAGCGGACTTTGGATCACCGACTTTTTTTTTAAGCACTTTCATTGACGCAAAAAAAAAAAAAAAAATCCAATAGCCAGTTTCAAGATCATCAATGGATGTAAGAGAGTTAGAAGCTAACCTGGAATTGTCTTACACTCACCCTCATAGTCATCGCCCGCCATTTAGCAAGACTGAGTGATAATGTTTTTGTCTGCCACTGTGTGTGTGTGTGTGTGTGTGTGTGTGTGTGTGTGTGTGTGTGTGTGTGTGTGTGTGTGTGTGTGTGTGTGTGTGTGTGTGTGTGTGTGTGTGTTCCCATTATATCTCATGAACAGCTCGAGCTATCAATATGAAACCTTCAGGGTATCAAGATATGGCCAAAATCTTGGACGAGTTAGAAAATGTACACTCGGGGTCAAGATCATGGTCACCAAAATTGCTGCCAAAGGTCAACTAGTTTTTATCGCCCGCCTTTAGCACCACTATATCTCATGAACGGCTTCAGCTATCAAAATGAAACCAGGATATCAAGCTATGGCCAAAATCTTGGACGAGTTCAAAAATGGGCACTCGGGATCAAGGTCATGGTCACCAAAATGGCTGCCAAGGGTCAAATAGTTTTTATCTTCTGCCATTAGCACCATGATATCTCTTGAACGGCTTGAGCCATCACCATGAAACCGTCAGGGTATCAAGATATGGCCAAAATCTTGGACTTGGCCAACAGCATATTCTGGCGAGCGATTAGCATTCGGCTTCCGAATGTTTTTCTTTCATTTTTCTATTCATTTACTCTTATAGTTCATTCATAAGCTGCGTGGTCATTAGTTTCTCCTCTCTTATCTATACATCCACAACACAAGTTGGATTTATTACCACATTTGGGATGACCTTTAAAGTCGTAAAACCGAGAAGGTTACTGAACCTTCGCGCTATCATCCTTACAAATTTTCTCCATTAGTTTCTGTAATTGGCTCACTCCCTCGCTGCTCCCATTCCTTTGCATCTCTTTAATACCTAGCATTTTTTGCTTTCAATAATTTAGTGAGATCAGAGTTGGTCCCGCACTGCAGCAGGTGTAGCATTTGACCTCACTATATGGGCGGGGAAGAGGAACCAATTAGGAACAGGGAGGAGTGGAGTCAGGTTGCTGAAGGACCACCAGGTCAGGTTAACACAACAGAGGAGGGCAGCCAATGAGCAACAGCCGAGACAAAGGTCCCAGGGACATTTATCTATCTATATACCTAGGCTGCTTCCCTCCCAAAAAGTGGGGTAGCCAAGACAGGACAACACACTCCCAGTGTACTCATCGACACACACACACACACACACACACACACACACACACACACACACACACACACACACACACACACACACACACACACACACACACACACACACACACTCATATCTAATCGTATCTTAGCCCCAAGGGGAGAAAGGAGAGATCTTCACCGTACCACACCGCATGAGGGTTAACTGTGCAGTGCAATCAACGACATCTGTAGCAGGGCCCGACAGCAGGGCTGGTTTACCTCTGCCACATCATAATGGACCCATCCCCTTACCCACACCTGACCTGATCAGCTGATCAGACCGAATGCGGGAGCATATCCCCTCGTGGCCACGTCACCATTTATTCATTCACAATTTCACTCCAACCATTCCTATCACACGCAGCCACCCCTCCTTGCTCTAACACTCTCTTCACACTGTCCATCCATCCTATTCGTGATCGTCCTTTCACCCTTACACCTCTCACATCTGATCCAGTTATATTTTCACCAAGCACTCTTCATCCATTCTCTCCATATGCCCAAACCATCGCAACACTCTCTGCTCAACTCAATCAGCTGTCTCCCAGATAACTCTAGTTCTCTGCACTTCATCATTTCTCACTCGATCCATACGCATCACGCCACACATAATCCTCAGACACCTCTTCTCCATTTTATTCAAACTCTTCCACTCTGCTACACCCATACTCCATTTTTCATCCACATATAATGCACTCGGTACCACTACACTCTCATACAGCCTTCTCTTTACCTCAGTTCTAAGCGAACAACATCTAAACACTTTTTTTAAATTCTTCCCAGCACCTTTCCTACTTCATTCCTTCTAAACTTCACCTCTACATCTATTCTTCCATCCACAGCAACATCTGACCATAAATACTTAAAACACTCTACCTCCTCAAGCAACTCACCATTCAAAACTATATTCATCTTCCTACCATCTACCAACCTCGTACACTTCATCACGTTACTCTTATTCTCATTTACTCTCAGTTTCCTCCTTTTACACACCCTTCCAAACCTCCCTACCAACTGTCTCAATCTCTCCTCCGAATCAGCCACCAATGCAAACAGCAGCTGCTTCATATTCCACTCTCTACCACCAGGATTCACCAGACTCAAACCTGCACCTAACACTCTCACATTCACCTCCCTTACAACACCATCCATATAAGTATTAAACAACCAGTGCAACATCACACATCCCTGCTGCAGCCCCACTCTCACTGGAAACCAATCACTCATACTAGTTTCCACTCTTACACACGCTCTACTGTTTACATAAAAACTTTTCACTCCTCTTAACAACCTACCACCTAGTCCATGCAATTTCAAAACAGTCCACAAAGCCTCCCTATCAATTCAATCATACGCTTTTTCTAAATCCATGAAGGCCCAAAACGCATCCTTACCTCTCGCCAAATACGTTTCACACACCTGTCTCACAGCGAACACCTGATCCATGCATCCCCTTCTTCACGTAAAACCACACTGTTCATCACCAGTCACTCCCTCTGTACCCTTTCTAACTGTCATAATTAACACTCTACCATACACCTTACCTACAACACTCAACAGACTTATACCCCTAAAACTAGTACATTCATACTATCACCCTTACCTTTATACAACGGAACCACACACGCATTTACCAGTCGATCGGCACCATACCCATCACAGAACACACATTCAGGAATCTTACTAACCACTCAACAATACTCGTTCCATCACCTTTCAAACATTCCACAGCACACTCATCCATACCTGCAGGTTTCCCTGCTTTCATCCCCTTTACTGCCTCCTACACTTCCTCCATCGTGATCAAAGAATCATTCAACTCTCCCAACACGTTTATTCCTTGCACCCTTCCATCTGCCACAGTCTCAGCCTTCCTCTCCTCCTCCACATTTAACAGTCTTTCAAAAATACTCCGCTCATCTCTTCATTACTGAATCCACCTCATTTAACACCTTTCCATCCTCTGCTTTTACTCGCTTTTCCGTCCCAGACTCTTCCTCTCGCACCCTCTTCACCTCCTTCCAGAATATTTTCTTATTCTGCTGAAAATTCTTAGTCAACCGCCTACCCTACCTTTCATCTGCTGCCACAGCCCTTTTCGCCCAATTCCTCTTTTCCTTATACCCGGGACGTCCTGTGTACAAATAACCTAAGCTCTTTCCTGTCTTTCTCTCCCACCCATTCCTTTCCAGATGCCAAAATGAGTCAAACATATCACTTACTCAAAAAAAAAAAAAAAAAGTATATATTATGTACTGTCACAAACCTCTATTTCATTTACAAACCGATCAACCTAAGGGGGCCCTGCAACCTTTTGGGCCCCTAAGAACGTGCCTATTGTGCCTTAGGGATAATCCGGCACCGATAATTTAATGTTATTTAGTTTTAAACTGCTATTTAGAGACACTGTTGGTCCGTCCATGAAGCGGCACTAAATCTTTCCATTAAACGCAGTCTTAAATTATTTAAATTATCAAATGTGTGTGCCGAGCAAGACCTCCACACTTGAATCATCCCCTGCCTGCCTGTCACATCTACACCTTGCATTTTCCACCACATCTTGGTCGCCATGTCACTTCGGCATGGATCGGTCTTACAGTATGTTCTTAAAGAATGGTTATTTCACCGTAAAAAATACCATTGTGAGTGTATATGTGTGTTCTTACCTAATTGTTCTTACCTAATTGTATCTTTACAGGAATGAGTCAAGCTCGTACTGTCCCGTGTCTTAAACCATATTTATCGTACATATCCTTAAATTTGTGAATTGTTTTGGCACACACAATTTCATTCGGTAGTGCATTCCACTGATCAATTGCTCTATTTAGGAAACTAAATTTCCCTACGTCTTTATCACCTCTCTTTTTATGCAGTTTTTTGCAGTGTCCTCTTGCTGATGCTTCCCCATACGTTAAGTAAACATTTATGTCTATTTTCTCCTTCCCTGATATGCATTTTTATAGCATAATCATGTCACCTCTTTTCCTGCTGTCCTGTAGTGTTGGTAGATTCAGTTATTTAGTCTTTCTTCGTAGCTTAGATCCCTTAAGCTTGGTACCCATCTTGTAGCGGCCCTTTGAACTTTTTCAATCTTGTCTATGTGTTTTTTGAGATGAGGACTCCAGACTACTGAGGCATACTCCAGGGTTGGTTTGATGAATGATGTTATTATCTTTCTTAGCATGTCTTCATTTATGTATGTAAACGCTATTCTCATATTTGCAAGCAGTGTATACATGTTCCGTACCTTCTCACTGATGTGGTCAGCCGGAGATAGTCTGTTACTGACAATCACACCTAGGTCCTTCTCTCTTTCTGATGTGTATAGGGTTTTATTTCCTAATGTATGATCCCAATCAGGTCTTTTTTCACTTTTATCAAACTTAATTACATGACACTTCTCCACATTGAATTCCATTTGCCATGTATTACTCCATGCATAAAGTTTATTTAATTCTTCTTGTAGCTCTTTACAAGAGTCTGTGTTAGTAATTCTCCTTTGTATTTTTGCATCATCTGCAAACATATTTAGATAGCTTTTATTTCCAGTGTTACTGTCTCTCATTTATATACACTAAAAACATGATTGGTGCCAGCACTGAGCCCTGTGGTACTCCACTAGTCACTTCTTTCCATGATGAGTAATTTTCCCTTAGTACTGTTCTCATTTTTCTTTTCATGAGAAAATCTTGCATCCAACAATACAGTTTGCCTCGAATTCCTCCTTTTTTTTTTTTTTTTTTTTTTTATGCGAGGAAGAAGGAACCAAAGGCCATGAGCCCGCAGTATACAGTTCCCTCCAAGAGAAAAACAAAATACAATAGAGAGCCAAATTCAAGATCCGATCATTTTGAGATGCCTGGACACACTGCGTTTGAAAGACTGGAGATCATAGGCAGGAGGAAATACAGACAGAGGGAGACAGTTCCAGAGCTGACCTGTTGCATGAATGAAAGACTGGGAGTAACGGTTAACTCTTGCATTAGAGAGTTGGACAGAAAAGGGATGAGAGTTTGCTGCCAGACGGGTGCTACGCGCCCGTCGTAGAGGTGGAGGAATGCAAGCAGACAGTTCAGAGGAGCAGTGACCATTAAAGTAGCGATAGAAAAGAGATAAAGATGCAACAGTGCGGCGAAGAGACAGAGGTTGAAGGGAGTCAGTAAGAGGAGGAGAGTTAATGAGACGAAAAGCCTTTGACTCCACCCTATTGAGAAGAGCTGTATGTGGGGAGCCTCCCCACACATGAGAGTTGTACTCCACACAGGGGCGGATAAAACCCCTGTATAGAGTCAACAATTGTGCAGGGGTAAAGAAAGAGCGGAGTCGGCTTAGCACACCCAATCTCTTGGAAGCAGATTTTACAAGAGATGTAATATGATCTTTCCAAGATAAGTCCCGAGTAAATGAACCCCCAAGCATGTTCAAGGATGATGCAGGATTAATCTGAATATTATTAAACATTAGTGGGTATACCTGTGGAAGATTTTGTCGGGTTGATAGGTGTAAGAACTGAGTCTTAGAAGCATTAAAGACAACCATATTATTTTTACCCCAGTCAGAGATATGAGCCAAGTCAGACATTAGGTGTGCCATAGCCTCATCCCTTGTTTCTTGAAGTAACTGTTGAGATGGGCGTTGCGGGAACCGAATGGAAAGGTGAAGGGTGGAGTCATCAGCGTATGAGTGGATAGGGTTAGATGTACAGCTTAGAAGATCATTGATGAATAAAAGGAAGAGAGTTGGTGATAGGACAGAGCCCTGAGGAACACCACTGTTGATAGATCTAGGAGAAGAACGATGGCCGTCTACGACAGCAGCTATAGAACGACCAGAAAGGAAGCTAGCGATGAAGGTACAGATAGAAGGATAGAAACCGTAGGAGGGCAGTTTGGAAATTAAAGATTTATGCCAGACTCGATCGAAAGCCTTTGAGATGTCACGTGCAATGGCAAAGCTTTCGCCAAATTCCCGAAAGGAGGATGACCAGGAGTCTGAAAGGTAGGTGAGAAGATCGCCAGTGGAGCGTCCCTGACGGAACCCATACTGACGATCGGAAAGAAGGTTGTGATAGGAAAGATGCCTTAAAATTTTTTTATTAAGAATTGACTCGAAAACTTTTGAAATACAGGACGTTAAAGCAATTGGACGATAGTTGGAGGGTTGGGAGTGGTCACCCTTCTTTGGGACTGGCTGAATGAGAGCAAACTTCCAGCAAGAAGGAAAGGTACAAGTTGACAGACAAAGGCGAAATAGTTTGCCTAGGCAGGGTGTAAGCACAGAAGCACAGTTTTTGAGAACAACAGGAGGGACCCCATCAGGCCCATATGCCTTGTTAGTACTGAGGCCAGTAATGGCAGAAAATACATCAACTGAAGAAATTTTAATGTCAGCCATGAGGAAGTCAGAGGGGGAAGTGATGGAGGAACAGCACCGGAATCGTCTAAGGTGGAATTGGAGGAGAAAGTCTGTGCGGAAAGAGATCTGCTTTATCAGTAGAAGAAATAGCTACAGAACCATCAGAGTAGAAAAGAGGAGGGAAGGATGATGAGGTAAAGTTGTTAGAAAGATTTTTGGCAAGGTGCCAGAAGGAGCGGGAAGAATTCGAGTTGGAGAGTTGAGAGCATTTAGTATGGATGAAATTATTTTTAGTGGAGCGAAGAACAGACTTAGCACGATTCCGGGCAGAAACGTAAAGATTATGTGATTCAGGGGTGGGTTGGCTCCGGTACCTTTTGTAGGCCTTCTCCTTGTTGCGGACAGCATTAGAACAAGCGTGATTAAACCAAGGCTTTCTTGCGTTAGTCAAAGGATATGAGAAAGGAATATATGCTTCCATGCCCGAGAGAATAACCTCCGTAATGCGCAAGGCACACTCAGATGGCTCACGGCCATGGAAGCAATAATCATTCCAGGGAAAATCAAAGAAGTACTGCCTGAGGGCCTCCCAGTCTGCAGCTCCAAAATGCCAGAGACGACGTTTCCCTGGAGGGTCCGCAGGCCGTACTGGAGCGATAGGACAGGTTAAGGTAATAAGGTTGTGATCGGAGGAGCCCAACGGAGAGAAAAGATTAACAGAGTAAGCAGAAGGATTAGTTGTGAGGAAGAGGTCAAGTATGTTGGAGCTCTCTCCAAGGCGGTCAGGGATACGGGTAGGGTGCTGTACAAGCTGCTCTAGGTCATTAAGGATAGAAAAGATGTAGGCTTGTTCACCAGGTGGATCCGTGAAAGGAGAGGAGAGCCAAAGGTGGTGGTGAACATTGAAATCTCCAAGAATGGAGATTTCAGAGAAAGGAGAAATGGACAGAATGTGTTCCATCGTAGAAGTAAGATAGTCGAAGAATTTTTGATAGTCAGTAGAATTAGGGGATAAGTAAACAGCACAGATATATTTAGTCAGAGAATGACAGGAAAGCCGAAGCCAGAGAGTGGAGAATTCAGAAGAATCAAGTTCAGGAACACGAGAGCAAGATAAGTCGTTGCGTATGTATACACAACAGCCACCTTTGGCTTTGAAATGAGTATAGAGAAAGTAGGAGGATACAGAAAAGGGTTTGTTGTCAGTTGCCTCAGACAGCTGTCTCCGTTAGAAAAAGAAGGTGAGGTTTAGAGGAGGAGAGGTGGTGCTCAACAGAGCGAAAGTTAGATGAAAGGCCGCGAATGTTGCAGAAATGAAGAAGAAGAGAGTCAGACAGTGGTTCCAGGCACCTCGAGTCGTCACCGGGAGAGGGGCAGATGGCGGGGGCATTTATGGTCCCCCCCCCTGGGGACTCCGAGGCTAGGTGAACTGACGCCATTTTGGTAAATTTTGAATAGGAAGTGTAGTGTGTACTGTGCATGTAGTTTGGTGAAGATAGATAGAAAAAGTCTTTGGTGTGGTACTGTGTCAAATGCTTTCTTGAAATCTAAATAGATACTGTCCACCCATCCTTCTCTTTCCTGTAATGTGTCTGTTACTCTGTCATAGTAGCTCAACAGATTAGTAACACATGATTTTCCTTTTCTGAAACCAAACTGCCTTTCTGTTATCATACTGTGTTCTTCTAGGTGATTTACCCAAACCTTTCTTATAATCTTTTCTAATACCTTGCTTACAACACTGGTTAGTGATACTGGTCGGTAGTTAAGTGGATTTTGTCTATTCCCTTTCTTGAATAAGGGAAAAATGTTTGCTTTCTTCCAAATATCAGGAAGTTTTCCTTGACTCAAGGATGTGTGTGTGTGTGTGTGTGTGTGTGTGTGTGTGTGTGTGTGTGTGTGTAACTATACATAAGAGTCATCCATCAGTCAACCAACGGAACCTCACCTAGCACCTCATTAATCATCTCCTCCAACAGGTACAGTAATTGCTGTACATAGAAGGGGAGGGAGAGGGGATGAGGTGGGTGTGGGCAGAAGGGAGAGGGGATAGGGTGGGTGTGGGCAGAGGGGAGAGGGGATGGGGTGGGTGTGGGCAGAGAGATGAAAGGATGGCGAGAGTACAAACTTCAGATCAGCTCTCTCTCCTATATTAATGCTTTGTTATTACAGGAAGTACTAGGAGAAAAGAGCATAGAGTCTTCCCGTACTTGTTGCTCCTCCTCTACAAACAAATTTTGGTTACGAGGGGAAAATCATCATAATTTATATATATTTTTGGAGGATGGACAGGTAAAGAATAGCACATTCATTTTCTGCTGATCTTTCTGGAAAGCCAAATACAAGTTACGACAGTGAATTAATCGAAAGTTTGTTAGTGAATCCTAGCACTTGTTCCTACCCTGCTCACATCAGCCAGAATACCTTGACTTTGTCCATTTGAATTGAACTTCTTGTTTAGTACATTCCTTGTATTCCTATTGCTACCAAATAACTGTATTCAGTTTAGGAAAGGTGTCTTGTACTGTAGTAATATTTTTTTATTATATCTAATCCCTCAAATTCGAAAAGTCCATCGTAAGCTGACTAAAATCGTACTTAGATGGCAAGGATGAAAAGAAAAATAATTCCCAGGTTCTGCTGGTTAATCGGCAGTAAGAAACAATGCTAATGTACCTGAAAATTTACTAAGAAAAATGATCATCATAATGTTACAGCCTCTAACCCGAGACGCCTCCAAATTTTATCATACGAGATCTTTATTTTTTTCCGTATTCTTTGATTTATAGACGAAGTAAAGAAATTCGTATTTCACAAGGAATACCTGCTAAAAACAAATCTTTGATCTCTGTAGAAAAGAAAACTGAGCTAAGGAAACTTGCTCTTTTCTTAGTTAAAATGCTGATGTGTATCAACTGCACAAGGTCATGCAGGTAGATAACCATTACGGGCTTAAGATCTAAGGAGGGGACGTTCTGTGACCACCTCCCTCTGAAAATTTTCACGATTCACGGAAGTATGTACCTTAAATCTTCACACTTGCACTTAAAGTGTAGTGGTAACGTTATCCTTGTCACCATTATCCTAACCCTCTTTCCCACTTACAGTATGAATGGAGTGGGAAGGATCCAAAAACAGGAAGAGGATAGTAATAAGATTGGAGAATTATCAAGCAGACTGCGTAGGTCTTTTTGTGCAAAACTTTTTATCATCAGGAGTTGTGCTGCAGTCATATCATGTGGCAAGAGACACAGACTTAAGGCACGCGGTCAAAGCGCTCTGTGAATGAACTACACGAGAAGGTGTGGATTAATGTCTTTTGACTGCACAAGAGTTATTATTGCAGAAAGCCAATTTTAGTTCAGTTTCAGTATTTTCCTAGAACACGACTCGAAATAGTCTGTGTTCAAATTTGGTCCCTCGGTTGTGTGCTGGGTGAATAGGGGCAAGAGGAAAATCCACTTCGTGCAATAACCCGACTGGTCCAAAATCCGGCCTTTTCAGACAGGAGCAGAACGTGCTAGAATACAGGCGTGAAACACACAGAAAGTACTCTCTCTGCACACACACACACACACACACACACCTATCTACCTACCTTCCCTCAGTTGTTCCCATGCATCCTGTGCACCTTTCACCTTTCGACTTCATTTCAATCAGCAGATGTAAACAACTGACGAATTCCCCCCAGTGATGTATTTCATAATGTAGTATTACTGTCACAAGAAATAATTTTTCGACTTTGGATTGGAGGAATTGGGTATACCGGTCATTTTCTCCTTTACCATCGGAGGTCTGTCCTAAATTCAATGGCGTATACAGGTTCATGGAAAGGGGGGGGCCACAGGGGTGAATCCAAGATTTTCTTAAGGGGGGAGGCGAGCGAAGCGAGTCTCTACAGCTGGAGGGTCTGGGGGGGGGGGCTGTAAGCCCCCTCAGAAAATTTTTTGAAAGTCAAGCATTTTTAGGGGCATTTTGAGGCCTCAGGAGGGATATATTGCACTAATTTGATATTCATTGGCAAAACAATATAAAGTTTATGTATCTTAACTAAAACAAAAATAAGCTGCTTGAAAGATACTTAATTAGAGAATTCTGCAGTATACCCAGTGTGTATATAACAAAAATTACTAGATCTTAATAAATAATTGTTGCTTTCTTCATTCCTGGAAGTTGCAATGTTCATTTTTATATGAAACATTTAGAAAATTAAACTGACACTAGCATTAATGACTTAGAGAGAGAGAGAGAGAGAGAGAGAGAGAGAGAGAGAGAGAGAGAGAGAGAGTACTGTACATGAAACATTAAGCAAATTAAACTAAAACTCGCATTAATTGAGAGAGAGAGAGAGAGAGAGAGAGAGAGAGAGAGAGAGAGAGAGAGAGAGAGAAAGAGCATAGGGTACTTTACTCGCTACGGTCGTGTGAATTGATCATCTGAAATCAAGCAGCTTATTTTTACGGATTAATTCATTGAGTACTTCATCATAGTTCAACTCAATATCCTAATGTACGGTACAAAAAGTAAGGCTAATCCATCTGCAGATATGTAGGCCAGCTGGGACAAAAGGGGGGGGGGGCATGGCCGAATGGACCCCTCCCCCCTTATATACGCCGCTGCCTAAATTGAAGAATATCGCCAGTGAATAGAAAGACGAAAGTGGAAAATTCGTCCCATGATTTGAAAGATGCTAATCTTTTCTGTCTATTGAAAGGTCAAAGCCATCACAGAGTACATAGGTTACGTCTAAAGAAATGAGGTACTTCTAGGAACCCATGTCGCAGGGACGCGTGAAGTCTACTGGGATCATACATATCAAGGACCATAAACAATTGCCGGGATAAACAAGCGTCCGTAAAAGTGTACTAGCGTGAGAAATCGTTTTGTTTTCTTACTTCTTTTTCACATTATTCACTCTTAGATTTGTTTTTAAGTGCATGGTAACTATGTGTGAAAACCAAATATACAAGGACACTCCTATACACGACTTAATCTCAAGATGGTTCGTGACTATGGAAACAGGTCACACTCAGAGCATCTCTCCCCCGCCACCCTCCGCTAACCCCACCCCATTTCCAGGAACCTCCCATAGTCTTCCGAGTAGTTAGATTATCAGTCCAGAAACAGGATTTTAGTGACTGCCAGAAACAGGATTTCAGTGACTGACTTTTTCCAAATCAAATGAAGCCGAACGCGGTAATATTTGCAGTGGTTGGCTCAATTTCTACTGACGTCATTAAATTTAGGGACCAGTAGAAGCCACAAAAGTTCTTCCCACGCAAACAACAGACGCCGCGTGTGGGGCGCAGACGAGAGGGGAAGAACGTATATATACCCGGCGTCGGCGATGGGGAGGTCAGAGTGCCACCAGCCGCGGAGACAAGAGGTGCCAGAGAAACTCCGTCCTCCGCTGCCACCCTCCATCTCCTGAACCCGCCTCGCTTCACTCCAACTCCAGGTTTCTTACTTGCAAATTTTCTTGAGCTTAAGTTGTTGATGGATGGTTCTTCTATACATTTTGCCATCACTCGTGCGGCTTCCATGTCCCTTGTCTTTACACTTCTTATATAAACTTGTGCGTAGTATTTGTTTTGCTCTTTTTGTATTTAGTCGTGCAGCCTTCATGCTTCTGACTTTTACATTTTCTTGAATTTGCATAGGATTGTTTGTTTTATTCTTTTGTTTTTACTCATACACATAGTTCCCTATCTAGCTACAAATTTTTTTGCGCCTAAGTTGTGCATAGGAATACTTGTTTATTTCTTTTGTCTCCACTTACACAGCTACCATATATACGCATCAGAGCTTGTCTGTAAGTTGCTAGTTAATATGTTTTCATTCACAGTTCTTCGTATGTTTCTTGATATATCAACCGTTCCGCTAATTCTGCAGGTGGACGAGTTGTATCCACCTTTCCAGATGTGGGTATCATTATTCCCACTGCTTGCTGATGCCTTTGTCTTGATTCATGTACCCACCACCACTTCCTAACCAAACCAAAGCAAAAATCTCAGTGCAAATAATTGTGAAAATTTTTTTTTTTTTTTTGTACTTATGTCTTTATTCATACAGTTGATCACACGCTTCAAAACAAACTTCTATCTATCTGTAGACGACGCCTTAATCCCGTAAGAGGTGGCCACAAACAAATCACCTCCATGTTGCCCCGTCCCTTGCCATTTCGCTGCCCTTGCCACAACTTGCGCTTCCCTCTCTCATATACTTCTCTACTCCAGTCCTCCATCTCATCCTCGGTCTCCCCCTTCCTCTCCTCCCTCCATATCACTCACATACAGTACACTCATAGTTAGTCTCTCACTCTCCATCCTCCCCACACGGCCAAATCATCTCAGTGTATTTCTCCTAACGCTTTCTATCACATCCACATTCACACCACAACATTCCTTCTCAACTTCATTTGCCAGTCTGTCTCTCCATGTAACTCCTCATGCTCGTATCAATTAACTCATCACTCATAACCAATTAGAGTGAATACTGAATTGGGAAATGTGAAAATTAAAACTGTTTCTGATAAGAGTAAACTGTGATGGAGATTTGTTTGTTCTGCAACTTGGTGGAGATCCTTTTAACCATTTCTGTACAGTGTCGTACTTTTTAGTACTGTAATGTATATTGCTGCTACTTCCCGATTATCTTGTTCATCTCAAATTCTCATAAGCCTCTAGCTTCGACTGATTTAATGAAAGACATATCTGTCTCCTTTAGTCTGAGACGTTTATGCTGAGGTGAACAAAATTGTCTGGAGTACCAGGAATGAAAGAAGAATATATAATTGGATCGAAGATTTTCACGCTAAGTTAAATTCCCTGTACAGTATAAAGCTTTCCTTGAGCTTATGTAAAATATTTTTTTTAATTATACGTTTCTCTTCACTCATACAACTACCATACACTTCGCAACTATACAAGAGTGATTATTAACTCCTGCCCCAGTTCATTTTTTTTGCTGCCAAACAGTTTTATTCGGCTTTTGTTAACCCGAACAGGAAGAATTAGATATAGTCATCATTGATCCGTTCAGTGTTAGGGTCTCCTTCCTGTGTTTTATAAAATCGTCCCTGAAGATTAGATAATACGTCATCGAAGTGAGGGGGTAAAAACACACACACACACACACACACACACACACACACACACACACACACACACACACACACACGGAAGTCACAACCATTTCCGGTAATAGACAGCTGCTGTGGAGACTTGTTCATCATCATCATCATCATCATCATCATCTTAATCATCATCATCATAACCACAAACCTAAGGATGGGGTAAGGACACTGTATGCTGATTAAGGTCCTTCATAGAGACCCCTCCTTCCAGGCTCGAGAGAAGAGGGTGCACAGGTGCACTCGAGAGGCTGTGATTGTGAACGAGGTGATGGTGAGGAAGAGCTGCCACCACCTGCTGTTGCTGCTCCTGCCCCTGTGTCTGGATGCCGCCCTCGCCCTACCCATACTCTCAGGTACACACTAAGGAGTACATTCATATTACTTTAACTATATTTCTTTTACCTTAGCTTGGCCCAGATTTCCGTCCTTTTATAGATTTTCATTTGAACAACAATTCTTTCATCTTCGACCAGATTTTCGTCCTTTTGTTGCGTTTTGCTTTAGTTCTTTCACCTTAACCTGGCTCAGATTTTCCTTTTGCTCATTTCAGGAAGGTTACTGGCAGAGAGACAGTACTGCGGCACAACATCCTTTCCTTAGAATTTTTTTCATAACTACCATCATATTCTACTGTTAATCTATCCCTATAACTCACGTTCAAGATGAGGAGATGGCAGTTCTAGGTGAAATTAAACACAGTATAGGCCTAGAATTGCCATCTCTGCATCATCAGTGTTCAGTTGTGACAATTAAGTAACACCAGAATTTTAAGTTAGTCACGAATAAGTGCTATGGAAAAGTTACAGAGGCACAATATTATCCTTTTCTGCCACTGAGGTACGTGAAATAAGCTACAAAAAGACGGAAATCTGGGACGAGTTAAGGTGAACGTACCTAGAAACCCGCAATCTCGTCGGCTAAGCGGCCTCCACAGCACCTCTTTCTGTTAACTTTACCATGGCCTAAAATTACTATCCCTACATCTTGAATGCTAGTTATAACAGTAGATTAACACTAGAATATGATGCGAGTCACAAACAAGTACTACAGAAAGGATGAAGAGCCAAAGTACTTTCTTTTTCTGCCACGGAGCTACGTGGAATAAGCTGCAAAAGGATGCAAATTTGGGTCAGGTTAAAGTAAAAGAACAGTAGTTTATTTCTGCATACGGTTGGTTAACATTTTCTTGTATGTTATCTGTACAATCTAAACCGATTAGGAAAAGATAGAGACAACAGACAAGTCAATGATAATATTAACATAAGTGAGACGTGCTTCAAAGCCTCCCTAGCCAGATAAAATGCTACCATTGGTTACTACAGCCATTGTGAAGGTTTTAAATCTAAGATGCCTAACCCTTTCCAGGTCAGTTGACCAAGTGTTATAAGACTGAATTGTTAATTTGGCTAGTAACCAAGAAGACTCATTCCTGCGTGGTAACCAAAGTTCACTCAGTTTCATGCAACCACGACTTAGCATTCAACCAGTGAGAATGGCGCCAGTTCAGTCAGGTGAAAACATACCTATTCTTACCTCTGCCAACAAAGTTGGAGGAACTTATGCATTCACCTATGTTTGTCTGTTTGCTTGTTTGTTTGTCTTCACGACATCTCCAAAAGTTATTTCAATGATATTTTGTGGAAGGGTGGGCCATGAGCAAAGAAAAAATTGATTAAATTTTATGGCGGATTCCGATCTGGCTTCAGCATTGACGGAGGTGTGCGCTCTGTGAGTGCTTTTTAGTTTTTCTTTGTGACAAGAGTACAGTAACAAAGGTAATAACTGCTGGCAATACAACCACAGTTCCATTTTAGCGTTATGACTTAATTCCTGGGCTCTCTGCAACGACTGCCATAATTAAGTGATCATTGACTCAGTCGGATACGTTTATGTGAAGCTACAGATCGTGGTGAATGCTTTTGGCGTATCCGATAGAGACAGGATTCCTGGGGCTTGAATGATGAGTGAATGGAAGCGTGGCCCATTGGAAACTGCAAATTTGGGCTGTCTGGACATTCCTATTCCTCATCCTGTCCTAGGGTGGGAAAGGAGGTCCGGATGATGATGATGATGATGATGATGACTTAATTCCTCTACATTTCTTGGACACGCTGCAAGTTCCTAAATACTACACCCTCCCTTCCTTGATCATTATCTCGCTCCCTTAACGTGCCTGAACCTTTCACTGCGATGTTTACTTACTCGTATTACTGTCTGTTAAGGAGTCTCTTCAGCACGTCTTCCTTATTAGCATAATTCTGTACCTTGCATGAGAATATAATCAGGTATGTTATTTCTGTAATCGGTGTCGATATGAGAAGGGATACTGACAGCACGCAAGAAAAATCAGGCTATAAAATGTATAATATTGTCGCTAAGGAGTAGGTGCTACACACCGTAAGAAACCCACGAGGACTGCTGACCATCCACTCGTCAGCTTTTTCAGTACCACCTCCACAGCGATTCACTTTTCTCATTTCACCTTAATATTTTCATCTGTGTTATCTGCATCATATTCTTTTAGAGGTTGTTGGCGCAGTTACCATAAATTTTACTGATACCGCGACATATCCAGAAATAAAATAGTGAGAAAGAGATTCATTACACTTAGCTTACTAATCTCACGTTAAAAAACCACAACACAACATGACGTTAGTGTCAGTGTGCGATCTAAGACTATTTTTGCAACTGAGATACATACTGGATGCTATTTATTAGTAATCCCGTCTTAGACCACTTTCCTTTCATGTCTCGCTTTTTCGTGTATCTTGTGGTCGTATGCTTAACCAATAATTGTGGCAGTCCACAACTGTGCACTCGGCGCCCTCCACAGGTCGATTCCACAAAATGTTCGTATGCCTATTTACAGTTGCGACATGGGGTGAGACTGGAAAGCATGACTGTACAAGAAGGGTGGTATTTTATAGTATATCATTATGTTGTTAGCATTTGAGAACGATTGTGAAGACACAGTGAACTTCAAACTTTTTCCAGTAATTCTGGCATTTTAGATCGTACAAATGTGGCATCAACAAAATGTGTAGTCCACATTTTGTTTAAACATGTAGACTATAGTCGCGGCGCACGACTCTGAGGTTGTAATTATCGTACCCTGGCAACCTACCATTCAAAAGTGCGTCCGATTTCGTATCACATTACTGTATACACGAACCATATTATTATGCAGTAATATGTTATACACGAATATTATTATAAACGAATATATTACATACGAATCACATGCGTCTCATATTATATACGAAATCAGACGCACTTTTGAATGGTAGGTTGCTGGGGCACGATAATAACCTTAGAGTCGGGCGCCGCGACTATAGCATCGAGTGCGACTGGAGGGCTCTATACTTTTTTTAAAGCATATGACCATTATTGATATATGGTTGTCTGGAAAATTCATGATCTATTGCGCATTTTTCCGTACATCCAGATTTTTTCATGCGTAGCCGTAAAATGCTTATACTCTATACTTCATCTTAATCCCTCACCCCGAGGACGTTATTTGCAGTTTATTCTCCTGCTGTCAAGCAATTTTCTTCAGGTTAGGAGACCCCCATGTTGTGCAGGGGTTAATGCAGGCTACATCCAACTCCTTCGGGTTAAGAGAGTCTCCTAAGCTAATTAAAAGCCTTTGAAAGTAGCAAGAATTAAATAAAAGAATACCAGGACATTCGACTCATAGGAAGACTAGTAACTTCCATACCCATAACCTGTATATGCATAAACCTAGCAAACCTAGCATTATGCGGAACCCTCTTTCTAGCAGGATTTTACTCTAAAGATCTCATCCTGGAAGTTGCTTTTATGAATCAATACTGTAATTTTATTCCTTTACATCTTCGCAACAGTACTAACAGTATGTTACACTTTCCGCTTAATTTTCTACTCTATAACCGGAGAATTTAACTTAGCTAGATTTAGAAATATTGACGACTCATCCTCCATCATAACTTCTCCTATACTAGCTCTTAGAAGAGGAGCCATCCTTAGAGGAGTATTACTATCTTGATTAATCTTCCCTGAATCCTACATTATTTGCCTTTCCCCCCTTATAAAAAATCTAGTATTAACAATCAGAATCCTTGGAGGACTAATAGGCTACCTACTCAACATCATAAACGTAAACTTCAAGTTAAACTCATTCAATCATAGTAGTATTTTCAGGCTCTATATGATTCCTACCCTTCCTCTCCACTTTTAACCCATCCAAATCTAGCCTTAGTTTAGGCCAAAACTACTCTAAAATAATCGATAAAGGATGATCCGAAATTGGAGGAGGTCAAGGAATCTTCCAAACATAAATAAACTCATCTGAACGTCTTCAAATAATTAGTGACAGGAACTTTAAATCCTTTATAAAAATCTTCCTAGTCCTAACCCTCATACTTTCATTCTTTAATATTTACTTTTATAATTTATTTGTAGAATATCGCGTTGAAGTTGCGAAAGAGATGAATCCATCTAAAAGTGCTTAGCTTTTAAAAAAATATTTTAACTATACAGCGAAAACGTATCGTGTTACACCATAGAAGCTCTTCTCTTGATAGGAAGGTTACTTCAAGTCAATCATTAACAGTGATTAGCCTCTCCTTTGGCTTCTATCAAAATTAGAGACTACATAGTCAAAGCTTAGACCGAAACTAAGTGCAAAACTTCAAACCCGTCCTCGGTTTGAAGTGGTTAGAATAATTAATGCAATTCAGTGAGATCTTCGTGGCACACCCTGTCATTGCATCACCCTCCCCATAGCTTTAAAAAATAAAAAATAAAAGTGTTATGTCCCCTCCACCCCATCATTCCACCCCTCTACATGTACTGTAGCTCCTCCACCCTCCCACCCCATCTTGCCACCCCTCTGGCTGCACTCTTTTTCCGTCCCCGCTCCATCATTCCAGTCTATCTTGTGGAGGGGTCTACTGTCTTTGTGCACCAACTTCTTCCCATGCAACTCGCTTATTGACTTTCTACACACACGCACACACACGGTAGGCCATGGCAAAGCTCCGGCCAATTGATTTTGAAGGTTCTAAGCGACCCCCCATGCCCCCAATCCCAAAGGGCATCACATCTTTCCGAAGCCGTGTCATGGAAACCTAGTCACCTTTGCCCGTACAACTTTGAACACACAATTAACCTGTGATAAAGACCTATCCCACTGTTTTTTTAAGGTTCAATATGATTTGCTGCTCAGTGAAATAAATATCGGGGAATACAGCGACGTTCAGCAGTAAGTGGGCGGATTAAGCCCAGATACGCTATGATGGCAGTATGTAAGATGAGTGTGAGTTACTGTCAGTGTCCATTATGTTTACTTGAAAGATTTATAAATAATGATAATTTCATTCTATTCCATGATAACCTTTCTCGAAATTTTAACTAACTCCTCTTTTCTTTCCACCGAATTTCTTTTACTCTTGTATTTATTCCAACCCGCTGAAAAAGAAAAGCTTCTTCACAACGGCCGTGGAAAGCCGCATAAGATGGTGATTTATATGCAAACTACCGCGCTGCTTTCTTGAGTCGTTGGTCTGTCATGGCGGCTGAGCTGGGAAGTGAGAGGCGTGAGAGGCTAATAGTGCTGGGCCGAGATTCACGAACGAACATGTGATTAAATCCTCTTCGTAACTCTTTATTTTCGGGGAAGGACAAAAAAAGTATAAAATACTTTAGTATATCCAATGCCTCCCGCAAGAAGCACAGAATATTCCCATGTCTCATATTTCTCCCACTGAAGCATGTCTTAGTTACAGGAGGAAAAATATTGTTCGTATGTGGTAGGTGGGGGCGCTTACCATCCACTCACTCAGTGTAGTGCTGCTCTCGGGTGTCTTCCATTTCCTCTCCTCCCTTCTTTCGTTCCTTCCTCTGCTGCCTTTCTTTACTTCATTCTGTCCTCGTCCTTCTGCCCACGGGTGACTTTACACTCCCTCTTTTGTCTTTCTTTCCTTCATTCTTACCCGTTCCTTCTGCCTGTGGGTGACTCTACACTGAGTGACAAGCCGAATGGTTTCTTGTACACCAGGATACCATTTACTACTCTGGGTGGTAACCATATAACCAAATTATGGCGCTTGGTGGTTTAGTGGGTAATTGCGGCTTTCCAATTGGATTGAGCCGGTGAAGGTTTATATCCAAGGGATGGTCGGGGTTATTGCTCACGTAATGCCACTCAGGGATGAGTGAGGCTGGTCACTCTCATCTTAAATGTCAGGACCAACTTGCCTAGCCCCGGGTTTCTACGCTCCTCATGGGGCAACGTAGGACTGGATGATGGATGGATGTCTTTTCTGCAGGAAGAACAAGGAATTGAAACTGCAGACTTTTCCAGCATCCCTTGTTCTTCCTACGGAATTATTTCCAGGTTACGGGAGACTGACATGCAAAATTTGTCCTTGAATTCCGAGTCTGGCCTCTCATACAGCTGACAGTTACTAATGTAAAAGGACTGGTGACGATTAGAAGTATACTTATCATAATAATGTTAATGGGAAAAAAGGCAGAATAGAGGAACATAATTTAACATTTTAGAAATGCATGTTACATATATTTACACCCTCGTGAGCAAAAGCCCAGAGGATGAAGTGCTTTGCTCGGAATGTGTCTGTGTGTGAACAAAATACGAATAACTCATTTTGATTCGATGGTAACGAAACTTCCTGAAACGGTTAATGGTCAACCAAGGGGTTCCCTTTATGTTTTTTTTTTTTTTTTTACAATAGATCAAAGGTCAAAGTCAGATGGGAAGGTCATCTTAAACAGCACTGATATGATTTAAACCAAACTTGATAGAAGGGCTGAGGGTAAGGCAACACCGATGAAATTCGATTTTTAGAATAACCAGTTAAAGGTTAAGATCACAGAAGGAGATCAAATTTCAACCCCGTGTATCTCCATATGAACAAAATAACTAGAACAGTTAAGATCTGATTTCTTATGTTCATTTACTTTTACTGCATTTCCACAGGTGTGTGTACTTGTATCTCTGATGTCTCTTATTTTTCAAAAGGTTATTTTCTTATTTTTAATGCATTTTCCTTATACTGTATATTTGAACCTTCCTTTATTATAGCAGTGTACTTGTACCCCAGATACTGCAGATGACAAGGGTCACGAGTGGCCCCTGATGATGATGTCGCCAAAGCTGGCCTCAGCATCCAATAACAGTGTGCAGGAGGCTCCCTGGCTAAGGATGATGCTCCAACCTCGTCTCAACCCTTCAGTCACCGCCAAATCCTCCCACAACCCCCGCTGGCTGGGCTCACTGCTGGGGGAAGGTTTACCACGCACCCAAGCCTCCCAAGAGCCAGCCTGGCCAAGAGATGAGCAGGGTTTGGAGCGCCCCTACATGCTCCGTGGTTCCCGCACGCCGCAGGAAGGACACAGAGGTACACGTGGCCCAGCGTCTGCAGCAGCACGCCCTAGGAAGCCGTCCCAACTTACAAAACGTTCGGAGAGTGGAAAGATACCGACAATGGGCCTCGGTAAGAGGTCAACCGGTTACGTCTCGTTTGTAGGATTAGGTCAGTGACAGAGTCTCGTGAGACCATGTCTACCTCTTTCATCTGTCTTCAACTGTCCTCGCAGCACGTGGCTCTGCCATGCCATTTCTTGTCGTCTTTGAAATTATTTCTCCTCCATGCATTAGCCTTCACAACACATACCACTACTAACCTGTCTTTCCTACGATCGTCTCACTACACTGTTATTTGTTGTAGGATGGTGCTGAAAAAAGGTGTTGATAAGAGGCAAAACAGTTCAAGGTATGATGTCTGGGGCAAGTATGTCGAGTGTAACATGACAGCCGTATTAATTATGGTATAGATCAAACAGGCCATGGCCCAGGGGTTGCTTTACCACATGGTAAAGGTACTTCACAAAATGTCAACAAATTCATACAGTGAAAGCCTTTTATATAAATAGTTTTTTTTATTATTATTATTATTATGATTGTCCAAATTTCATATTGCCTGGTAATCTCCCCATTCAGGATGAAATTCAGTTCATGGGAGTCTACAGCTCTGTTAGACCATTGCATATTTCTTTTTTAGAATAATAGCTTCAATCAGTCAATGCTGACTGACTGAATTCGCCTTCCTCGACCAGACACTCACTATAACCATTTATACATTTTTTTTTTTAACCTATATCTTTAACTTGTACAGGGGTTACAAAACTTTCAAGCTAAGGTAACACCACCGTGTTAAGTTGCACCAGAGCCAAACACGACCCAGCAATTACTGATGTCTGTAGATGACTGAATTAATCGGCTTCCTCACCATCCTTGGCCACTGCCAATTCCCCTCACGCTTACAACGTGCGGGTCTGTTTTGTCAAGATGCCCACTGACTGAAGTCGTGAGGTCCTTTAACCCATTTCCTGCAGTTGGAGCACTTGTTCAATTTATTCTGGCCAGAGACAAAAAATGTTTTTGTTCATATGAGAGAAAGCTGAACAGTCAAAAACCTCAAAAAACTATACCAAGTATCTCTTTCTCTGCTTACTTGTACACCTAAGAATAATATTTACATTAACACCACACCCATTAAGATTACTTGCCTGACCCCAGGTGTGCTGTCTGACCTGCGCAAGTTCTTCAGTGAGCTGCGCACCAATCTGGACAGCGTAGAGGAGGTGGCGGCACTCAACCACGACCAGGGCCTCAACATCAACCCGGAGGACTTCCTGGCGCTCCTCGCTCAGCATGAAGGTCAGTCCTCCAGCCATAACAAACGTATCATCAGAACTGAGAACACGAAGGTCTAGGCCAGGGGTTCTTAATCGGAGGTATCCATATCCTTTGAGGGTAAGGGGACAAAAACCTGGGGTACTGGACTCATTCTCCGAATAAACATAAAAATATGTATATCATTAGCCCTTTACCACACGGCAATAAATAGAATTAAATCATGATTTTCTTTCCTGTTCTGTTATTAGTTATCAACATGTAAAGTGCGAGTAAAACTAAGCTACTGGCATCTTTTGAAGATAAACTGGCACCTAATCGGACTGGTGATGATGATGATTTCGACAGTCTGGTGAAGGGGGTATGGGGACATCGTGGGCAATCCACTGGGGTTCAGGACAAGGAAAAAAGTTAAGACCCCCTGGTTTATATGAACCCCTAATATTTGGCGAACATTTATGGGACGCCTGGTGGTTACAACGGTAGTTTTGATCAGTTTGCATCCCACATTACAAAATGCATTTAACAACGATATAGAGAAAGCATGTTCTTCATCTTGTGCTCAGAAACTGTCGTCAAGAGCTGAGGCTTTGCCTTCCCCACAAATCTTTGCTAAACCCTCCCACCCAGACAGTCTCACCACTGCACCATAAACTATGTGCCGTCACTCTACCGCCGACATGACATCCCTCATCTTGGCATCTTAACCATGGCCACCTGATCCTGGATCCTGGATCTCTCCCCTTCCGCCACTGTATCTTGGTGGCCTGAAATGGCATGTTCATCTTGTCACCAGTCACCATGACACCATTACACTCCACGGTTTACGATGACACCATTATCCTTCTAGGCATACTATGCCATCCTTACCCTTCTAGGCATACCACGGCACCCTTACCCCTCTTGGCATAGCACGGTATCCTTACCCTTCCAGCCATGGCACCCTTACCGCACCACCCCTGAACATCCACACTGTGTCTACAGATGCCCCGTTAACTCAACGTACCCATACATAAGGACGTGCCTTAGTTATTTATTATTTGATTATTCATTTTACTTTACTACTTTCTCTTTCAAGTTATTCATACTGGTAGCTTATAGGTGAAGTATTATTGAATGTAACTTTTCCGTTTCAGTCTTTCCTATGAAATTTCAATGTCAGTTTTTCCATGCTGCATGATGGTTTTTCTGACTTTTTCCTGCCAGTTTTAACTGGAGGGGTTGGATGCGGAGGAAGCCTTCTTACTTTACTATCCTAATCCTTCAGCATGTAAAATTAGATCTCGTAGTCATAGCCCACTCTGTAACAAGCAGCCTCGAGAGGACCATAAGGTCTGTTGCTGTTTGCTTTCCTTTGTACTCTTTTGTACCCTTCCAAGCTCACCCAATCATTCTTACCTTTCCAGGCCTTACTGTAGCACCCTTTACCTTTCTAAAGTTCACCTAGACACTCTTACCCTTCCAAATTCACCCAGACAGGTTCACTCTAGCATACCTGTCTTAACACCTCATACTACGCTATTCACCTTGTCAGTCACTATTTTGTTCATCTCGTTGCATCCTTACCACTTCCCTCAGCCTACACCCTGAGCACACCACGCTAATCCCAGCACCCTCACTAACCCTCACAGCCATGACCCCTTCTTTACGAGAGGTCTCCTCTGAATGTAATACGGTAAAAGTTTCCGGTTCGTAAAGGAGGTTCTCGTACAGCAGGGATACAGACTGTTCCTAACTCTTCACTACGAGAGGCCTTTCCTTAGTTGAATAAAGTCCTCCAAAGATAACAAAAATTACTGGGGAAAATGGGTTCATCTTAATGCCGAATCAAGTCATCATCTTTTAATGATATAATGGCTTTTTCATTCTGTTCTTATCATCATCAGACGATTTTATTAAGCATAGGAGATATTTTTTGAACCTAAAAGGTTAGTCACAGCCTTCATCAATCCCTTCACCATTAGTGTGCTCTCCTAAACTTAATAGTTTGTCTGGTGGCAGGAAGAAAGGGGTATGTTTGTCGTCTTCCATTTAAAAGTTAGCCAGTATTATACCTAAAAATGGCACCTCTTCTGTTATACAGTCACCCTTGAACATATTTCCAGTTGTTCTCTCCCTTGTAGTTCATACCTTGCACTTTCACCCCTGCACGTAATATTTTCAGTTTTTTTTTTTTTTTTTTTTTTTTTTTTTTTTGCCCGACTCTGGGCATAGGCTTCACAGCCTGCTATCAAGGCCCAGCAGTCCTCCTACATACCATACACCTCTAGTTAAATTGTCCCTTGTGCTTCCTCCCTAATACTCTCTCCCTTGTTCAGTTGCTCTCTCTGTCCAGAATGCTGGGAGTCAGGTAAGGGAAGGGGGTAAAATAAACTCTCAAAAAATATCAGTATTCAGAATGCACACTCAAAAAAGAATGCAGTAAAATTTATTAACATCCGAGATGTACTCTCAAAAAGTATATTGTTTTAGTTGTATGTTAGGTTCATTAAGTAGAGGGGAAAGGGAGGGAGGCTCTGAGTGTAGAAAAATGAATACACCCCTGCCTATTTTCCTTGTACCTAATCTTTAGTCCTCTCACTCTTCTATACTGCTCTATCTCCCATACCTTCTCTGTGGTATTCTCACCTTTAATCCATAGACTAAGAAGACGTAATACATTGGTTTATTCTTGCCGCTCCCAGATAATTATATTCAGCTTAGGAATGATTTCTCATACTGACTGGGCTAATGAAGGATACGTTTATACGTGTAACCAATCCCTGCATCGCCTGGAGTTAACAAGAATACAATAGATAAGACGTCATCATAGTAAAGGAGTTAGCCTCTTCACTACTCTAAACTCGTTTCTTTTAATCTTGTCACTGCCAGAGGATTATATGCAGCTTAAGATTTCCCCTCACCCTTGGTAGTGAAGGGATTACTGAAGTCTTTATCAAGCAGCTCTTTTTCTTAATGTAGGGGTCAAGGAGTTGCCTTACCGTTTTTTTTTTTTTTATCCTCATGTTTACCGTAACAGCATTTTTCTTTTTCATTCTATTCTAACGTCCTTAATATGATTTTATTCAGTTTAAGAAAGACCTTGCATATTCGAAGGGTAACTGAATACTGTATCTAACCTCGCCATATTGAAAAGTCTCCCCTAACCCGAACATAGTCATTTAAATATATATATATATATATATATATATAAAATAGAAAGGAATTCTAAGATTGGCGACTTAAAACGATGACTTATTATTATACGTTTATTTTCACCTCATGGGACTGGGCAACAACTTGAATACTGAGTCTGTGTTGCATGAGATTCAATGGACCTTAGTTACGAGGAAGGAATTGATCTCCTTGGTTACTATTTAAAACTGTCCTCCAACCCGAACAGCTGAAATGGGCCCGGGGTCTCCTGTAGGTTAATGCAAACGAGCTAATCACGATCTCTGGTCTTCTCACAGCCCGTCTGGAATCAAGGAAAGGAGGGTTGGATCAGCTGCCCCCATCACCGCCCCAGTATAACAAGCTCATGTTTGGCTACACACCCGACGACCAACCCTATGCCCACTCCGGCCTCGGGAAGTGAGCAGGGTCACCGATGTGGGAAGAGGATTTGGGAGTGTTTTAATGTTGGGGTTGATGTAGAAGTTGATGTGGGTGCAGATGTGGGAGTAAAGGTGGGAGTAAATGTGGGAAGTATGGTGATATGGGAGCTGATAGGGGATTGCCGCCGTCGGCCGTAGTTTCTGTTTAAACTCTACCCATAGCCCCTGGCTGGAGGTAAGTCCTAGCGAAAGCTTCACACCGAAGAGTTTGAAGCCCTGCTAGACTAAGCGGGGGGCAGTTCGTGTGCATTCAGAGTGAAAACAAGAGTAGAATTACTCTGGGGCCTGTGGCGAGGCTCTTGTTTCAAAGTTTACTGTAAAAACTAACTAGCCATGTCAAATAACCTTATATGGGACCACTTTTATGTCTCAGTGGGCTTAAATGAAGAAATTTTACTAATGTTGCTGCTAGATGGCGCTACCGCAAGTGTCATCTGACAGCAAATTTGGATTCTCCATGTCAAATAACCATAGATGGGACCACTTTTATGTATTTGACTGAAATTAAGTACTCTTACTAAATTTGTCAATAGATGGTGCCACCTCAGGTGTCAGCTGATGGTAGATTTGGATTCTCCATGACAAATTACATAATATGATACGATCTGTATGTCTCCAAAGGCCACTTTTTAACAAATCCACAAGGACCAGAAGAAGAAACAGAAGAAGAAGAAGAAGAACGCTAACCATTCATTGACCTACTGGCTATCGCCACAGGCAAAAATGCGAACTGCCAACATTTCTTCGTTTGACGTGAACCCTTAGCTACGACTTCCTTTCAGCCAGTGATAGAGGTAGAGAGTTTGAAGAAGCCATGGCTCATGGCTATAAAGTACTCTGATGTGGGAGTAAGCTCATGTTGGAGTGCTTTTAGAAGTGGCCAGGAGAGAACACGATAAGAAGGATGAGTAACGACTGGTCTGACACTTCTGTACAGGGTAAAAATTAATCGCAGCGTTTGATAAACTACAACATTCTCTACTAGTCAAGGATTATTATGTCAATAACGTCACTTAACACTGAGGAAGGACCAGCCAGATCTTACACTGCTCTACTTGCATACTCTTGTTGCAAAGCTAGACATAATAACGATTTCCTTACCTGTTTCGGTGCTCTGTCATGCAACAAATAAACGTTATGATAAGCAATGTGTATAAGTCTCCGTGAAAATAATAAATAACTATTGTGTAAAAGGATGTATCGATATCGTAACACCTGCCTTAGGAAAAATATTAGTTTCAACCGTCACAAGGACATCTTCAACCCCTTCTACAGCATGGCGTACTTCGTATCTCAGTCTTGCTACCTTCAGACGATTTTACTCAGCTAAGGAAGGATCTGTAGTAGGGAGGGGATTAATTATGGCTGCATCAAACTCTTCGACGTTGACAGATCCCCCTTAATTGAATACAATCATTCAGAGATACCACAAATGGAATTCTAAATTCGTCGTCATCGCTAAGGGGTAAATGGAAGGTCTCTAACTAGGTTATACATTTCGAGCAGAGTATATTTGTGTGCATTAGGGCCATACTTGGTTCCAGCACACACACACACACACACACACACACACACACACACACACACACACACACACACACAGCAATGAAACACTTGATATTCAGTCATTTCCTTGACCCTCTCTGGTGCAACCTCTGACTGTCGCATTTTTTTCCGCTTTAGAATAGTAGAGAAGTGACACTAGTAAATAAATAGTGTAACAGATAAACATAATAATATCCAAATTCATGTTGTGATAAGATCATAAGTTAATATATTAAGAGTTGTTATGCTTGAGTTGTAATGAGGTCCAAAAAAGCACGCGTTGCTTAGAGGCAAAGAGAGGAGCCTCTCTTTGGCTCAGTGGTAACGTGCGCGTCTATGAAGCGCGAGGGCCTGAGATCAAATTTCGGCCAGACCAGTGAATGATTTGTTAAGTTCCAGTTCGGTTATTACATTGGTCGGCAGCGGTGTGGGATGTGAGGCAAGGCTTGGAGGGCAATGATGTTGCTGTTGACAACGTCTTAGTCCTTACATCCCCGGAGGTGAGCTGTCCGCTGTGGTCCGCAGCGTCCCCATTAGAGGACTCCGATGCTACGCTACCGTGTGTTCGAAACTGACCAAATTAATCACCAAGGAGAGAAAAGAATGATGTAATGAGGTCTATAAAAAGTCCGCGTTGCTCAGAGGAAAGTGGGGATTCTTTCTTTGGCTCAGTGGTAACGTGCGCGTCTATGAAGCGCAAGGGCCTGAGATCGAATCTCGGCCAGAGCAGTGATTAATTTAAGTTTCAGTTCGGTTATTCAGTGTTAAGGATGTCATGCCTCTCGAACAGTGCGAAATAGAGTGGCGCCTACTGTAGTCTGTGTAGCTAGTTCGACCTAGATCTTACGGCTAAGCTGTTTATACATTCACTAGGAGTCAGAAAAGTATCCAGAGAGTCAAAATGTGAGTTTTCTTACTTCTTTTTCATTACTTTATAATTCTATAAAGTTGCAGATAATGTGAGAAAGTTTATTTTCCTAGTGTGAACGTATGTCAGTGAACAAAACTAGGTGGAGGAATGGTCTTCAAATTTCATGTTTGTATAGTAATTTGTAATTGTTCTAATAGTTCCTTAAGCTGTATTTTCAGTGATGCACCTTGTGGTAACCTGTTGGGATATGATTAAGCTACACACAGAAAAATATCCCAAAGATGAGTGCGACTCAAAGACAACGTGCAGAGAATGTAATACTATAGGACAGTGGTACTCAACTGGCGGATCGCGATCCAAATCCGGACCGTGGTGAGCTTTTGTGTGGACTCCAGCACACTAGCTGCTAGTGGAATGGGTAGAATATATGTACATTTATTTATTTATTTTTTTTTTCAGAGAAATTATTGCTGTAGTTTATTTTCATCAACATTTTTAGGCAAAAAATCCATATAGCTTGAAGTAAATTGTACTGTGTGTTCTTATATATTTCTTATTACCACATTTTGAATTAAGACTTTCATCCGGACCCTTGCTACAAAGGAAACTGTGTGTCTGGACCTTCACACATAGTAGTGGAGTATCCCTGCTATAGGACATTTCAGCGTTGACTGCTTATAACTCAGTAAAGACACAGGGAACATACCAATAAAGAGTAATGCTTAAATAGGGAGACAAGGTTATATTAAGCTTTTTCGCTGCTATGCTTTGACAGCATTCTTACCTATGTAGCCTGTGATGATAAAAGGGCTAACATAGAGCGAGTGTTGACTACGGTACCGACTTGTACCGTACAATAAATGGTTGCTGGTATGAACAGAAAGAGTCTGAAGGTGGAGTTAAGGAAATGTAAAGTAAACCAAGAAGCGGTACCAAGGCACAATAAACCCGTCCCCGGCAGTCATTTTTGTGCTGACGCATAAACACAACGGGATATCTAGTCAAAGATGTCGCACATCAAATCTGGAGTAAATCGGGTGATATTGACGATTTTATGTCGATTTGAAATCTAAGGTCCGACCCACCTGACACTGACCCCCCACCGCTAACTAGGGGTGATCCCCCTAATATAATGAGGCATGTTATAGGAGGCAAACTGTTTTGTTGGATGCAAGACTTTCTCATAAAAAGAGAAATGAGAACAGTAACGGCCATACCACGTTGAGTACACCGCTTCCCGTCCGATCAGCGAAGTTAAGCAACGTTGGGTCTGGTTAGTACTTGGATGGGTAACCGCCCGGGAACACCAGATGCTGTTGGCATAACGTTCTCCCTACGTGTCAAGTGGGGTTGGTGAAGCATTAATGCCCCTCCCTGTAAAACAATTAACTCTAAGCCCTTGGCCACCCCGTTTGGGATACATGGCGTCTGGCAATGAATGAAAATGTTATAGGATGCAGATTTGAAAGATGCATCTTTAGGTTTTGGTTTCATGTCGATATGACGAATTTGAGAGAAGTAATAGCGAAAAAAAAATCCATTTTGTACCGTCCTTTTTTTTTTTTCTTTCTTTCTTTTTTCTACATTCTGAGGGGCCTACAGTCTGGGCCTTGATCCAGTTTGGCCCAAAATTTAATCAGGTGATCAGTAGATCACAGCCCATCATCCCTGAAATTTTAGTCAAAATCGCATTAGTTGTTTTAGCGTAAAGTTGTTATCGGACAGACAAACAAACAGACAGACAAGCCAAATGAAAACAATACCCGTCCCTGAGCCCCTCCTGGGCGGGGACGGGCAATAAGGCCACACTTAATGATACTACTCAGTCCATGGTAAAAGAAGTAAAAGACAAAATGCCGGAGTGCAATGGAAAAGTCATGTTCGGACGGGCACAGATATTACGAAAGAGATAGAAGCTGGAATAAGGTTTTTTGTACAGAAGAATAATTGCCTATCTTCTCAGATCAAGGTACAGTATAAACACAGGGGTCAGAGACCTGGTAACGATGAGCTCGGAGAGTAGAGAGGATAATGTTAGGAGGAAAAGGATGAGAGCTTCCCGGATAAGCGAAGAAGAGAATATGGGATGAATAAACGTTATAATTAAAAATCATAAATGATCAGTGGTAGGTGACGCCTAAGTGATGGTCAATGAAAGCGGCAGAAAAAGAGAAGTAAATGAGAGGAAGAGAAAAACACAGAGCCGGACAAATAATATCCAAATGCAAGAGGCTGCCAAGGATAACATCAAAGAAGAAATTTAGGGGAGGAAGAGGGATTGGGGACGAAAGATACTCTCTAGTCTCCCTCTCGTCAAGTTTGGGTGGGGAGAGAGGGACATGGTGACTGCACCCACCTCCCTGGATTCACGATTGTCTTAGTGAACATATTTTCGGCTACGCTATAAATCTACGAAAACTGATCATTTTGCTGCTTGGATGAGACGACCAGGCGAGTATTAGTTAAGAATGGCAAAGAAGGTTGGATATGGGTGTGGATGCAACGCCTGATATTAGCGCCTAACCTAACAACATCTGAAAAAGAATTGGACTATCCTAACCTTTCGAAAATGTACTCGAATAAGGATACTGAACAGTCGACAATAATCTCAGCTCATCTACTGTGAAATGTGTAACAGATAAAGCAGAGTTAGATCTAGAACTATATTAACCCACTTGCTCCCAGTGTCCTCAATATTGGACAGAACTGGGCATTTTTCAGAAAGAAAGGAACCCAGGGGTAGGGACCAATGAACTTTACGACTATGAGCCGATAGGCGGAGGGCAGTACCCTTATTATCCTCCCAGCACAATCCCTCACAGCGGAACCCTGGGAGCTAATGGGTTAAACCTACATGATGGCAAATATTTGGCGACGTGAAACTGAAGAAATTAATAGTTACCCTTAAGCTACTTGTTTTCTCTTGTATGTTCCAGATAGAAAATGTATAATTTAATGTGCAACAATAATTGTTAGTGCTATGACGAATGTCATAGTTTGGTGTTTCCTTAAAAGTTCCACATAATCACTAAAGTCCCTAAAATATAATTAAGATATTCTTTCAACATGTTTTGCAGCTTCGTGCGTAAATTACATTATCAGTTTCATGTTTTCTCTAGACGTCTGGCTTTGTTGCCGGTTTGGCGTTGTGAACATAATTATTTGTAGAGTGCCGTCTCTCAAACCCTAGACATATGGGGCTGGGGAAGGTGAAGACCCCCAGCAAGCATGAGTGTGTTGGATCAGAACCGTTCCGATGCTGGCTTGTGATGGCACGTGGTGTCGGAATGGTATAGGCCAGCCAGATGACCTGAATCGTCCCAGTGCGAATGACCACAACCGTTTGCATACAGATCCAGATTCGGTTCTGTTCTGGCCCAACATCATGTCTGTATCGGAAGCCAGTAATCAAACCACAACCAGTTTTTTTTTTTTTTTTTTTTTTTATGCGAGGAAGAAGGAACCAAAGGCCATGAGCCCGCAGTAACAGTTCCCTCCAAGAGAAAAACAAAATACAATAGAGAGCCAAATTCAAGATCCGATCATTTTGAGATGCCTGGACACACTGCGTTTGAAAGACTGGAGATCATAGGCAGGAGGAAATACAGACAGAGGGAGACAGTTCCAGAGCTGACCTGTTGCATGAATGAAAGACTGGGAGTAACGGTTAACTCTTGCATTAGAGTTGGACAGAAAAGGGATGAGAGTTTGCTGCCAGACGGGTGCTACGCGCCCGTCGTAGAGGTGGAGGAATGCAAGCAGACAGTTCAGAGGAGCAGTGACCATTAAAGTAGCGATAGAAAAGAGATAAAGATGCAACAGTGCGGCGAAGAGACAGAGGTTGAAGGGAGTCAGTAAGAGGAGGAGAGTTAATGAGACGAAAAGCCTTTGACTCCACCCTATTGAGAAGAGCTGTATGTGGGGAGCCTCCCCACACATGAGAGTTGTACTCCACACAGGGGCGGATAAAACCCCTGTATAGAGTCATCAATTGTGCAGGGGTAAAGAAAGAGCGGAGTCGGCTTAGCACACCCAATCTCTTGGAAGCAGATTTTACAAGAGATGCAATATGATCTTTCCAAGACAAGTCCCGAGTAAATGAAAAAGTTTGCCAGCATTGTATGTGTCGATTCATGTAAATATGTACTGGTGTATCAGACCTGTTCATAACCATTACAGAACCATCTGTTAACCAGCATTGGTTATGTGTCAGACTATTAAAGGCAAAACTGCATATCCGGTTTTCTTCCTTTTTTTACAAGTTGAGAGACCACCTTTGAATTACCTTGAACTGAGCTGAACATCATTCATGTCTTTGTTGAACATTGATATTCAACACAATACGGGGTGCTTTAAAAGTGGTTTTGCAGCTTGGAAAAGGTTTGTGATAAATCTGTTTACGTCTTGCGGCTCTCAAACATCTGCAGTTTATAATTTTTGGTTCTTTGTTAAAGCATGTCTGGTATATAGTGCACACATAATTCTACTCGACAGACTGCCAGACCTGTATAGGAGCCAAATAGTTTGAAAAAAACAGGTTTAGCACAGAAAGGGGGAAAAAAGTACAAACTACACAAAATCAACATTTACTTTACCACGGTGACAACGAAGCATCTACTGAACTACTAAGAAAACATGGAGTTTTGCCAAATCAAATTCAGTGTAAAGAGTGTAATTTTCCCCACAAATATCGGGAAGATAGACATCAGCGGTACTGCAGGCGGTGGAACAAAAGTCGGAAAAATAAGGGGAAAATCCAGTGCAAATTCACTGTTTCGAATAATAATAATAATAATAATAATAATAATAATAAATAACCAATTGTTATTCAGAAAAGTTATAATACAATGCATAATTTTCTAATTTTCATGTAAAAATAGAATATTTAAGATCATCGATTGACTAACCATTTTTTGTTTCAGTGTTCTCTATCTATAATTAAATTAACTAAATATTGTAAAATTTATATATAGGCAAACATTAAACAAACAGCTGGAAATGGCGTGATAAGGGTTTGACTATATAGACCCAATTCAGGTATATGCTAGCATTGGCAACAATATTCTGTTTCAATTCTGGCTTGCCAGAATTGGAATGGAATAGTATTTTGTGTATTAAGCCAATGCAGGTCACATGCGATTTGCCGCAACCCGGCAGTAGTGATACTACTCCGGATTGAGCTGCTGTTGGCCCAATAACCTCATGTTTGCTTGGCGCTGGCGCTTCGCTGCTGGTTGCTTCTTATTCTAGGGTTCTACGGTATTTCTTTTTAGTTTTTGGTACCTGAATATTAAGGCCCTTGCTTATAATCCGTTTAGCAGATCGTGAAACAATTGACCTTAAGGTAACAGTGATACTAGAAGTGTAATGTTCCAATCAGATGGGGTAAGTTAGCTGACCCAGCCTCATTGGAAGCCTACTTGTAGAGGCTGTGTTGTAATTTCTGTCAGTGCTACCTAGGCTCATATTATTGACAGTGATATTGTAGGTGATGTGATCGCAATGAACTGATAAAACTAATCATGTGGTTGATAAACTGAAGAATTATATGATGGTGGAAAGACTCTTAATCCGCCATGTGCTGGCTGACATTGGACCGTCATAGGGCCATGGTGTCGGCTATTATTCTTTTATTTTTTTACTAGACAGGTTAGAAATGATGAGAAAACATGGAGAACAACCATAAAAGTACGCACTGAAGCCATTTAGGTCAATTTTGAGGTCGATTCTCCCTGAGCAGGTGGCTGAAAACTTTCGAGTAACGCACATAAACTTTATTGGCCGTCGCTGGAACCCATTGAGTTGAGGTAGATCTTCGTTTTCTTCACCGGTAACTATGCTATCTGAGCCAAGGACATTCATCTGGGGTATATAGATGATATAGGAAGTGAGTACAAATGCGGGAAGAGTGCGTTCATGTCCATGCCAGTCATCTTCCGCCAAATTTGAAAATTCGCGTGTTGACGCCAGTTGCAATTGCAGTCTGTACAGGTACGGCTCTGGCACTGTCCACACGTAGGCACGGCCATACCTGTACGGCTCCGGCACTCGGTGGGTTAAAGGTAAGGGCGCTTTCAAATGTCCATGTGTCAACATCTGTCAACATGAGTTGACAACACAGCTGATTACATGTTTGAATGCATGTACACAGCAGTGTTCAGACAGATGTATGCAAACATGTTTCAGTTTGGCAGCAGAGGTAATGCTATGTGTGTGTCCAAACGAGGCAACTGAGACTTCAATATGATATTGCCCACGTAATCTGGACACTTCTGTTCCCAGCATGCTAGCAGCTGGCTCGTTATATATTATGTTTTTTACATGTTGCCAACATTTGTTAGACCACACGTGTGGATGCGCACTAAACTGCCCACCCACCATCACCCCATCATCCGATTCTCTCCCTTCCCCCCCTACCCACGTGCCACATCTTTATGAAGGTTAAGCACTGACTATTTAAACGATGATATGAAAGTGAATGCTGCAGCCAAGAGAAAAATGGATGACCAAATTATGTGTTGGCAGCTTCGTCGCTGTCTCCCACACCCTCTGCTGTGCTTACGCAGAATCTCATTGTTTATGGGTAACTGATATAAATCTTTAATACACACAAACAGGAGTACATTTATTACTTCTTTCATCTTGGTGTTATGCAACAGTTTATCCCTACTCCTTAGTATATTTCACCGAGTTCATATACGGTCAGTAACGGAATAGACTTTTATAGTTTCTTTCATTCAGATATTCATTCACTGCCAATTTGACTTCATATTTGTTTTTCTTCTTTCTATTTTATCCTTTATTTATTTGTTAACACTGGTATGCAAAATTTTAAAAGTTGTCTACTTCGGAGATCAACTTCGCTGTTCCTTTTGGATTAATGTGCTGAATTCACGTATGACAATAAAAACAGCTGATTGGCTACTGTTTCTAAGATATTTATTTTTTTATATTTTACACTTACGTACATAATGCCAACAGTTCAGTGAATTACAAACCAGTGTACAGTATTTCCATTTGTTTGTGATAGTTTTTGCATGAATATATTTGACATGCCATGTATACATTATGTAACAGTACATAGCTCAGTCATTACTCAGCTTCTGCACTGCCCTTATGGTCACGTTTCTTGTATTCATGAAATGGGGCATCCCCAGTCACCGCCCACCTATAGCCCGCAAGTGTTGATGGGTTCCATTTGCCCTGATACCTTTCTCCATTGCAGGGGCGTACCTAGAGATTTGGGGGCCCGGGGGGCTAGGTTCTTTGCGGGGCCCCCCTGCAACATCTAAATATAGGGGGCCTCCCAAAAGCTAGGGCCTGCCATAGGTATACTGTAAGAGAACTGAGGGCAGGCTTTATAGTGTAACAGTTTAACTTTCGTAATCCTTGCCATAACTGGCTTTTAATTACCAAAGTACATTTTGCGGGTGTGTTTTAGTGTTATTAATGAAACTGGTAAAAATTTTTGATGCTAATGTTACGATGTAGCAACCAACCTAACCTCACCCTACCGAGCCTAACTTAGCTAAGCTAAGGTAAACCTAACTCATCAGCACCAAAAACAATTATCAGATTCATTAAAGCATTAATAAAATTGTAAAACACATCAAGAAAATGTACTTTGATCATTAAAAACCAGTTATGGCAACTTCTAAATATTGTCTCGTAATCCTCTCAACTCTATAAAATTACAAAAACGAAAACATATATTTATATACACTCTTGCAACAGAAAGTATTTCCAATAATTTATACTCACACTTAGTCGTAGACAGTACTGTTGTTTGTTATAAAACACAATTTTCAAGAGCCGGCTGCGCAGCACCCACCAGGTTCAATGTCAGGTGACGACTGAGACCATGTGGTCACGGGTCTCGAATGTATCTGAAGGTTTAGGTCTACCGCTTGGCTACAAGTTGCCAGGTATCTCATTCTCAAAACTTATCTAATATCTCAGCCGGGATTGTCGGGATGATAATTATATATATATATATATATATATATATATATATATATATATATATATATATATATATATATAGATAGATAGATAGATAGATAGATAGATAGATAGATATATATATCTCAATCAATGAATCATTTCCTGTGGCACCCCACGGGATGCATAGGGCCTCAATGACCTCTCTCCACCAATATTTGTCTCTTGCCATCTCCTTCAGGTCCCACCAACTACTCCTCTCCTGCTTCTCTTTTCATTATCCTCAACCAGGTATATATATATATATATATATATATATATATATATATATATATATATATATATATATATATTTAAATATTAATAAAAAGCTTATAAATTTTTCGGCTTTTGGGGGCCCCCATCAATTGGGGCCCCGGGGGACAGTTTCAAACAGCCCACCCCCCCGCCCCCCCTCGGGTACGCCACTGGTCCATTGTTGCACTGTCCTGGTCAAGTCGCTCGTCATGCTTGTCGCTCATTGCTCTGAACTTTTGTGGAAAAAAACCTAGATGATTGCAAGAATATATATCTTGTGACATATTGCAACCAAGCTTATTGTATGTCATAGGGTTTTCCACCAACTCCGTGTAATTGTATACCTTGTTTCCAAGAAATCTTGTTGCTACTGCCAAGCATCCTTTTTTCTCCCACACAGTATCTCGAAGTTCGCGAATCTCAGGAGCAACAAAAACACCTTCGTTTATTTTTGCTTGAGCTACCATGGGGAATTTCAGAGATACTGCAAGGCTTCTTGGGTTCTGTCCATTGCTTTGACAAAGTTTATAAGATATAGCTTGAAGGCTTCTTGGATTTTGTCCATTGCTTTGACAAGAGTTCTTCATCAGACATAGCTTGATGTGCAAGGGCGGTAACAAAATCCTGATTCCACAAGTGGTGAATAGTGAAAATTTTTTCCTCCCTGTCTCCAGTGATTGTCGAAGTGGCAATCTTTTTTGGTGTAGGAAGACTCTCTTGCAAGACTGTCTCACTCACAAGGAAAACAGCAGTACTTTATAAATCCACTCTGCAGAACAAGCAAAATGGCAATAACCTTCAAGTCACCACAAAGTTGCCACTGATGTTGGTCGGACTTTATGTACCTCTGAAATGTTTTATGCCGGAAACTTCCTTCATAAGGACTGCATGACCAATTGGAATGGATGGCAAAACATTGCCACTGTGCAGCAAGACAGCTTCAAGACTCGTCATCGATGAATCAATGAAAAGTCTCCACACAACTGAATTTTGAAGGATGTTGAGTGCTGCCATCAAACCATGATCACCCTCCATGAAGAAGAACTGGACAAGAATCTTTTGCTGGTCACGGAACATGGAAACCCTAACATCATCTGCCAGGAGATTCCATTGCCGTAGTCTGGAGCCCAACAACTCTTCCTTACTCAGTTACAAATCCCTCAAAAAATCGTTTAGTTCACGTTGTTATGAGATGTAGTTCAGTGGAAGAGGATGGGGCAAAATCTGGGTCAAGCTACGTTGATGGTTTAGTACTCGATGTTTCGCAGCGCCCCTCTTGATCGTCTCATTCAAATGAGATGGATTCTGTTGTTTCAGGAACAGGCAGACCATCCCCGTGGGGTACTGGGCGAATGTTTGGATAATATACAGTTCATTCTTTCTTTTCTGACAAACCTTTCCGAATTGGGGGCACCGTACAGAAGTAGCAATTGTGACGATCTACTGCGTTTTTGTGACGCAAATGTCACTTCCCCACGATTATAGCAAAAATGATCTGCTTTGTTCACACAAGCACGAGGCATCACTGCTCACTTTGACTAGACAGAAATATGTCCCTTTGCAAAATCAAACAGCAATTTAATGATGAGAATGACACCATATGATTTGCAGGATTTATATACGGCAAAATGTTTAGTGATATTACCAATTAATGGCTGAATCACCAGTGACGTCTCAGAATATGATGCAATGCCACACCAACATTTTCAGGTTGCAGCATGCATATTTTGGCAACACAACTAAAACTGTCCAGGCTCAGTAAGATATTTATTTATACATTTGGTGAACGGGACCAAAGGGTGATAAGTATGGATGTACTAGCTTTAGGGGTATAAGTCTGTTGAGTGTTGTAGGTAAGGTGTATGGTAGAGTGTTAATTATGAGAGGTAGAGAGGGTACAGGGGGAGTGATTGCTGATAAGCAGTGTGACTTTAGGAGAGAGAGAGGGGATGCGTGGATCAGGTGTTTAGTGAATATTGCTCTCCAGAGTGACTTATAGTGAAATTATGAAATCTAGAGATGATAAGTGTTACTGATGACCTTTGTGAGTGGTGAGGGTGATTAACTAATGTGTTTTTCTTCGCAGATATTGAATAATCTTTTCCAGAGGTATAGCCTTACGGAGGAATAAACATCACTTATTGTGCATTTACAGGTGTAAATAATCATAAAAAAATTATTGTTCATTCCATGGATGTCCATTTATGACTGAAAAAACTAAGTAATGATGCTTTGGAAAGTAGTCAGTAATTTAAAAAAAAATCGGGTTGGAAATCAAGGGGTTTAGTCTTAGGGAGGAATAAACATCATTTATTGTGCATTTACAGGTGTAAATAACCACAAAAAATATTATTCATTCCATGGATGTCCATTTATGACTCTGAAAAAGCTAAGTAATGATGCTTTGGATAGTAGTCACTAAATTTATTTTTTTCAAAAAAAAAAAAAAAATCGGGTTGGAAATCAAAGGGTATAGCCTTAGGGAGGAATAAAAATCATGTAGTGTGCATTTACAGGGCTACATAATCATAAAATAAATTATTATTGCATGTGCATTATTTTTTTTACTCTAAAAAAATACCCCATTTTTGTCAATCTCCATTATAATGAGCTGTTGTGCCAGAGGGTTGTGCCTGCCCCAGCTGATGGTCCAGGGACCTGGGAGAGTGTGAGCATAAGGACAAGTCCTTAGCTTTCATTTAACAAGTTTATCGTTTAGTAATCTTTGAACATGTAACAATTTTTGCCATTTTTCGTGTTTTTTTCTAAGTCACCCCAGAATTGGTAAGTATTCTTTTGATTTGGTATTTGGGTGATGAAAATAAAGTAGAACGGGTATATTTTCCGTGTGTATTTTTGAATTTACTAATTTTTTATTACAATTTTCTTTTTCTTTTTTTTCCAAAAATGGGTCTGTCACACTCGACGTTTGTGTTCAGTGGAGTAACAAAGGATGTTTGTGTTCTAGGGTTAAGTTTGCTGTCATTATTTACCAGATAATTGCACTTAATGTTTGCTAACTTCACTTCAGTGTTTTCACAAGTACCGGAGCTATACAGTCTTCATTAACTGCACTAACACTGAACTGAGCTGAACTAAACTCAGAATGAACTGAAACCCCACTAGTCCCTTCCTCATCCTTATATAAGCTTCCCATATACTGTACTAGAATGATCTACTACATTCTCGGAGAAACAACAGTTCCCAACTCTGAGATATGCAAAATATCCAGAGATTTCTTACGTTGCATAACACTCTAAATTATTTAGCATACAAACTGAGATAAAACAGCATAATTTAACAAATAATCACATAAATAAAACACTATAGAGAAAAAGAGCACAAAAATTAATGTACAGCTTACAAAATATCTCACAAACAGCAGACTAAATAGCAAATCTGACACGTAACTGAAAAATACCAGAAGTAATGAGAACCTTCCAGTGCTACCTAACTAGCAAATCCCGCTTCTCAGCATTACCCCTTCCTAGTCCTTTGTCGTCCTGACAAAACTACACAATGTATACAAACATAATCCTTAATCCAAACTAAACATTTAATTATACACAAGATAATCCTTCAACTTATCAGGTGTTCTCCTATGGTGCTTCTGACAATGTCCCTACTCCTCCACACAGTCCACTCCTGGAATGTCTTGGTCCTCTTCCTCATGCACTTCTTCTCTTGAGAAACTGTCACCATCCTCTTGTATTTCAGTTCCTTGGTCCTCCTTAACATCCAAGGCTGAGGGTGAGCACGATTCCTCGGAGATGTCCCAGCTGTACTGTCCTGGCCCATGGTGCTGCCACAGTTGATTCACGTGTACCACCATTAGGCGAGACTTCCTGCCTTCCCGAATCCGGTACTTTATGCCTGATAGGCGGTCCAACACAATGTAAGGCCCGTCCCACGGGCTCTGCAGCTTCGGTGACTATCCCGTCTTCCGCTAAGGATTGTATAACTAAACTTGGTCACCGTCCTTGAAGCTCACCTCACTTCCCTTAGCATCATACTTGCACTTCATCACTTCGCATTTGATGATGTACACTGGTGGTCAAAAATTCTGTCTTGATCCCAGGCACAACATGAATCTCTACAAAAGTTCGAACAACGGTGCTTCAGGAGGAGGGGGATGAGAGGTGCTGGGGTGACGGGAAACGGGGTCAGAGGGAGAGATACAGTGTCCAGATCCATGGGAAGATAAGTAACCAATATTGCCATGATCTCAATGTGATTCACTGATAGGGTTGGGCTGTTATATTGAAGACTTACAATAATATGGGTATGGTCATGTATTTCATAAGATTGTGAGCATACGTGAATGTAAGCCTTGGTATTCTCATAGCGAATTTCAGCGACTGCAGCTCAGTGGTGGAGGAAACGGACAGCGCGAAGTGATGAGGTTAAGCAGATTATTGAACTATCCCAGACTACCACCAACTTTAATCAATGTAAGTCTATCTATCTATCTATCTATCTATTGCCAGACGCCTTAATTCCACACGGGATATCCACAAACAAATCTCCTCCATGTCACCCTGTCCCCCGCAGTTTCACTGCCCTGCTTCCAATTCACACCCTCCTGTCTCACATACCTCTCCACTCCATCCCTCCGTCTCATCCTTGGCCTTCTCCTCCCTCTCTCCCCCTCCATCTCACTCACATACACTCTCCTCGTCAGTCTCTCACTCTTCATCCTCTCAACATGGCCAAACCACCTCAGTGTGTTTCTCCCAACGCTTCCTATCACATCCACGTCCACACCACAACTCTCCTTCACTTCCTTATTTGTCAGTCTGTCTCTCCATGTGACTCCACAGGCTCCTCTCAGATAACTCATTTCCACTGCTCTCACTATTGACTTGTGTCCCTCCAACAACGTCCAAGTGTGAATCTTGAGCTTGTAATATGTTAATCTTGAGATTTGGTTCTAGTTATCGTGTAGTCGAAGGTAGGAGAAGTTAGAGATGGATACAGGGAGTTGATCTTGATTTATTATCTTCAAAGAATAGTTTAAGTTGAGCAGTGAATTATTACACAGGAACGTAATTTACTAGCTAAGTCTCGTTGGACCCCTCTTCTTATTTCCTCTCTCCACAACGTTTCGGTTCTATGGCTAGCCCCTTTCTGCTCTCTAACTCTCTCTCATCCTGCCTTAGGAGGGCTAGTCTCACGTGTGTAAAACATTGGTGTGGGTTCGAGAAGCTTGTGTGTGTCTGTGTGTATGTAGCGCTTCTGGTGCCCACTGGCATTCGTTTGGTTATGTCATGTTGAACTCCTGCTGACATATTTCCTGTTCCCACACCTAGCCTTAACTGGTGTTCCTATGCTATCTATTACACTGTCTATCTATCTATCTACCTATTTATCTATCATGCTATGCGTTGTATTATTATAATATGGAGTCCTGACATAGCTCAGTCACACCAGCTGGCGATCCTCCGAGAGCATTCATCATTGACATGCTCTAATCTATTAATACATAACATTGATTATAATGTTGCATAGATATAATATTCATGTTGATATTGCAATGATCCAGTAATATTTTAAAAATACATTTTAAACAAGTTGTATACATAATTGAACAAATGTATTATAGTTAAAACGATTATAGAATATTGTATGAAATATTGTAAAATGTGTATGCATAACAGACTCATGCATATATGCAAAAAATAGTTCAAAGTTAAGATTATAGTAAGAGCTATTAATATTTTATATAGAGATAATGATACTGGTATACTTGTATATCATATGTCTTTCGAATATTTTTTACGTATATAAAATTAATACTATATATAAAATATGTACACTTCATTCACGGGGTTTTACTTGAATCTTTACATAATTCTTCCAAGATGAGGACAGTACTATTCTTTAATTTGCTCTTTATGTTACCCTTATGTAGGAGTTTGGAGGAATAACTAAATCATTGGTGAGATGGGCGGGAAAAACTAGTAAGTTAGTACCGTTATCACGGTCTCTAGTCCTAGAGGCTGGGGGGGGGGGTGAGTGGACCTATACACTCATCTGTTTGTGTATGTTTATTTAAGCTTTTAATATTACCAATTCTTTTTGGTTCTATTTTACTAATCGGTGAGGACTCTGATGGTATTTCTTCTATAAATTCATTATCAAAGTCTATTCCATTCATTTGTGGAAGTAAAGTTATTTGCTCTGTTCTCATGCATCTTAAGCCCAGCAACATATCAGATTTTACTGCTAAGTTTTCAACAAAATTAAAAAGGCAGATTTGGTCTTGGAGTCTCTGTGAAACTGATGTTTAACCGTATCATACCTTTTACTTCAATTTGCTTGCCATCTACTATATATAAGTCTAAATCAGATACTTCCAGAAAAGTTACTTTCTTCTTATTTCTAAAAATTCTATTTCTTCTTGTGTTATTAAGTTCACTGGAGAGTCTGTCTAAAAATAATGAAACGTTTTGATCCTCACATACAGCTGGTATCACGATACACTCACTTCTCAACATGCCTCCTATGTGAATTCTAGACTTGCTTTTCTTTATGATTGATCGTTTTTTGTTGTGACTTGGCCTTCCCCCGATTTGGAAATGGAAACTATTTTCTCTACTATCTTACAGTTGCTGGTTCAATGCCCTTGGCACCAATGATGTCAACAGTATGGATCATAACCTTGTGTCTTTTATTTATCTTCATTTGCTTTGATAAAGCAGTCATTCTTTGCGTCCTGGGTTAGCACAGTAATAATACAGAATGGACCTATCTCCCGACTGTGATCTGTGAGATGACTTCCCATATTTAGTGTCTGTGACGCGAGATCTGCTCGGACTGCACAGAAACATATGTGACTGCCTGTGGCCTAGTGTTAGAGAACTCTCCCTCAAAGCGTTTGGTTGTTTGTTCTGTCTGTTTTCGGGTCGCGATCGATTTTGTTCTCTGTTTTGGGTAGTTGTAGCTGTTTTCACAGCTGATACTGTCTCAGGCACTCTCATTCTACTAGAATGTGATTGTGTTTCGGTCACCCCTGCTTTGCTACAATTCATCTCTACTTCATTCATTGTGTCTAACAAGCACATTCCTGGGGTGTACGGGATCGTCTTGGCTATTTTGAGTATCCTATCAGGTAATTTACACAAGGCAGCTATATAACCAATGATGTCTACGACAAGGTCTGGTGACATCATTCCATCTCCTGTTATCCAGTTTGAGTTTTCTAAAGTTTCTAATAATGTTCATTTAATGGTAGAGCCATCTGCTGTTTTTTCACTGAGCACATGATTTGTAGTGCACTCCCTTACAAGATCCACAGTCTTATGTAATTCTGGGATTATGGCTGGTAAAAAGTTTATACCTCCGGAAAATTTCTTTAAGAATTCTGTTTTAAACTCATCATATGTCTTAGCCCTAAGAAGCTTATCTGACTTTAGCAAATCACCTACCGGGCATCTTTCCTGATTAATCCATGAGGAAAATATTGCAATTTTCTTTTATTCATCCGTTATGTGTCTTTTTACAAAGAACTGTTCACACTGATTGATCAATGAAATCACATCAATGCGATCTTTTTCAGTGCCTGAGATTTTAGGTCGGTTTTATCCTCATGATAAATGTAAACATGAAGTGGGGATGTTTGATTTGTGGCATTGCCTGCGGTGTTCATTTTGGATGGTTGCTTTGGTAGGTTAGCTTGGACTTGTTTATCGTTGTGTGAGGGAATAGTGGAATAGCCTTTACCTGAGCGATGAACTCTGTTAAGTAAATTTTCATAGACATGCAAGTCAGAGACAAAGTTCTTACTTGCTACATCAAAGGGAGTTTCCCAAGAATCATCATTATCATCTAGAAATGATGTATTTGTCTCTTTGTCTTTAGTTTGTGTGGGTGTGTTGTCCTGTTGTTTTCCTAACTCTGGATCTGGGGTGGCCGCTAACTGTGCATCATCTGTTACTAACACGGGTGGAGGCGAAAATATCCCGGTCATTTCACTCAGCTAAAATGAACTGATGTTGCTAGGGTATAGTGTTATGAAATACGTCTTTTATATGTCCTAACGGAATAGATGAGTGAATGAGTTGTAATAAATGAAAGATGATAAGTGTATAAATGTATATATAAAAATAAGTAAAGGAGGTGATTGTACCTAATTTAAAGCACTGAGAAGAAATGAGTAAAGTATAATTACACCCACTTGATACAGATGATGTCACTCGGAGAGGCGTGTTGATAGACATGTCACTCTCGGAAGGTAAATGCAGAGTTGATAGACGATCTCCCTCTCGATAATTCTAGGGCTGTGTTGATGGATGATATTACTCCGGAAATTCCATAGCCTGGTGATCTCAGTGTTGATTGCAGTGCGAATTAATCTCAGTGATAGAAAACCTCACCATACAACGTCCAACTCCCACTCAATAGCTGTTGGAAATAAATGAGTATGAGTAGGGATGTGTGAAAAAGAATGAGTAACGAGCAATGGGTGAGATATGCGTGGTGTCAAACACACGATGATTAACTTGGCGTTTGTTCATCAAACACACTCGGTGACGTCGACTTCCCACGCTCTGGTAGCTGTGGTGAGTAAATGAGTAGCGATGAGTAACCTGAGTGAGGAAAGGTGAGTAAGATGAGTTGTGAATATGGGCTTGGTATCTGCTGTCGTCGTTTTGACCTTCTTGCACTCCTGCTTCAGCAGTGGAAGTTGGTGGGCGGTTGGAGAGAACGGTGGGGGTCAGAGAATGCTGCTGTGTACTTGCTTTTCGTTTGCATGTTTTGTTTTTCTTCCTCGATGTATTCTCGGTTCTTTCTTCTTGTGATTTATTCGTTGCCGCTACTTGTAGGTGCGTGTAGATTATAGAGATGTCCCGTAGACTTGTTACTTGTAGTTAATTGTAGAGATGTCTCGTAGCTTGTAACTTGTAACTTGCAGTTTGTAGAAATTCACTGTAGGTTTGAAGACGAGGTTCGTACTTCTGCTGCCACCAACTATATGTGTGAATCTTGAGCTTGTATTATGTTAATCTTGAGATTTGGTTCTAGTTATCGTGTAGTCGAAGGTAGGAGAAGATAAAGATGGATACAGGGAGTTGATCTTGATTTCTTATCTTCAAGGAAAAGTTTAAGTTCAGCAGTGTATGTATTACACAGGAACGTAATTTACTAGCTAAGTCTTGTTGGACCCATCTTCTTATTTCCTCTCTCCACAACCTTTCGGTTCTATGGCTAGCCCCTTTCTGCTCTCTAACTCTCTCGTCCTGCCCTAGGAGGGCTAGTGTCACGTGTGTAAAACATAGATGTGGGTTCTAGAAGCTTGTGTGTGTGTCTGTGTGTATGTAGCGCTTCTGGTGCCCACTGGGATACTTTTGGTTACGTCGAGCCGAACTCTTGCTGACATATTTCCTGTTCCCACACATAGCCTTAACTGGTGTTCTTATGCTATCTATTACACTGTCTATCTATCTATCTATTTATCTATCATGCTATGCGTTGTATTATTATAGTGTGGAGTCCTGACACAAGCTTCACTTCCATACGTTAGAGCTGTTATCACAATACTGTCATGTAATAACTTTTTCACTTCCATGCTCACTTCCCTGTTTCTCATCACAGCCCTCAAGGAACCAACAACCTTTCTTCCTAGTTGTAACCTTTCAAGCACTTCACCCTCCAAACTTCCATCCTTACTCATCACACTGCCCAAGTACATAAACGTGCTCACATTTTCCATTTCCTCATCATCCAACCTCACTATACATTCACTGACTTCACCTCTCTCGAAGACCATAACTTTACTCTTCCCTACATTCACCTTTAGATTCCGTTTCTTACATACTCTCCCAAACTCATCCACTTAACAAGACAGTACCATCTCCAAACAGCAGTACAGGGAGTTTCCAAACACTGCCCTTTCTCATTAGGGCCACTTCAAAATCCACTGCCCTACCTTGCATCTCTTTTATAACCCCATCCATAGACAGATTAAACAACCATGGAGACATGACACATCCCTGTTTCAACCTAACCTTCAAGAAGAAAAACGCACTCAGTTCACTATCCACACGCACTGCAGCCTTAGCACCATTATACATACTCTTCACAGCATTCAACAACTTCCCATCTACTCCATACATTCTTAGTACTTTCCACAATCCGTGTCTATCCACCCTGTCATATGCTTTCTCCAAATCCATGAAGGCCACATACAACTTCTTTCCCTTCTCTAGAAACTTTTCCACTAAAGATCTAAGAATGAATAACTGATCTACACAATCTCTTCCCTCCCTAAAACCTCCCTGTTCTCCTCCAACTAATTCCCTAACTCTGTCAGTAAGTATCTTACCGTATACTTTTCCTATTACAATAAGAAGACAATTGCCCCTATGATTACCACACACTTCTTTTTCCCCTTTTCCTTTGTACAAGGGAATAATTATACCTGACTTCCAATCCTCCAGGACTCTACATTTCTCCCAGGCCAAACTGCACATCTTCCACATACATTCTACTACTATCTCTCCCACATGCTTCAGCATTTCACCACACACTCGATCAATTCCAAAGGCCATCCCCATTTTGACTTTCTTCATTGTTTCCACAGCTTCCAACCTACTGATTCCTTCCTGTCTTCTCACCTCCCTCCTTCTCCCAGCCATTCCCCAGCCACCTACAGTATACTCGCATTACTTTCATTCTCTATGTTCAACAATTCATTAAAGTGTTTTCTCCATCTGCTCACTTTTTCTCCCTTCTCAACTAGTAATCTACCATTTTTATCTTTCACTCTCTTACTAACTTCATTACCGCCCTGTCTGACTCTCTTTACCTCTTTCCAGAACATTTTTAACATTCCCTCCACTTGACACTCGAATTCCTTCCAAATCCCTCATCCACTCTCTTCTTACTCTCTCTTACTAATCTTTTCACCTCTCTCCTCCTCTCTACATATAACTCTTCCGTCTCACAACTTCTTCCACGCCCCTATTTCTCATCCATTCATTATATGCTTTTTTCTTTTGTGCCACAGCCTGTCTCACCTCTTCATTCCACCATGCTGTTCCTTGCACTCCCTTTCGGCTTCTCTTCACCCAACACACCACCTCACATGCTGCACATATTTCTTCTGTCAGTATTTTGCACACACCTTCCACGTCCCCCATCTGTTCCAATTCATATTTATCCACTCGTTCCTCCACTTCTCTCTTATATTCTGCATTTCTCTCATCGTCTTGTAACCTTTCCACTCTCCTTACAACTTACTCCTTCCTCCCGTCCTTCCCTTTGTCTATTTCTCCATTTTACTTGGACCTTGATTCTGACCACCATTTGTTGGTGGTCAGAAAGTCCATTTCCCCAACCTCTATATGCTCTTGCATCCATTAAACATCTTAGCATCCTTTCATTCACACACACATAATCAATCATTGCCTTCCTTTCATTCAGTTCACCATCCACCCTTCTCATCACTCACCATGTATTCCTGTGGATCATTTTGTGCCTGAAGAGCGTATTGGCTATCACCAACCCCTTCCCAGCACAAATGTCCACTAAAGCACTGCCATTCTCATTTATCTCAGCAGGCACACTCCACTCACCAACTATTCCATCCACCTTCACATTCCCTACTTTTCCATTCATATCACCAATAAAAAACACTCTCTCATTCCTTTCAAACTTTTCCATGCACACTTCCACATTTGTCCAGAACTCTTCTCTCACTCTGCTTGCACGATCTTGCGTTGGCGCATACATGCACACAATCGCCCACATTTGTAGCCCAACTTTCAGTCTTACCCACACAATCCTTGAGCCAACTGATCCATACTCTCTTATATTCTACTTCCATCTGTTACTCAGAACAATACACACTCCTTCCTTTGCCCTCTCATTCTCACCTACTCCTGCACATATACCACGTCCATACTCCCATTTTCTTACACTCTCACCTCACCAATTAGTTTCAGTTAATCTACGTACATCCACTTTCGCACCCTTAAGTACCTGGACAGTCTCTCTCTCTTTCACCTCATCATTCGCACCCCTTACATTCCACGTCGCCATACGGTTCATGTCCTTTGTACGGTCTTTAGTCGTCATCTTTTGGTCAGTCCTGGTCCGAGGCTTTTTTTTTCGTATTTTTAGCTAGTTGTTTTCCGGACAGGGGCACTAACCCTCCGCCAACCCACTTGCTGTCACTTAGGGAACACGTGTCGGTTGGTTATAAGGTTATCACCCAGCGTTGCAAATGATTTCCTGGTTTACAGGAAATCATTTGGCTTGCCACTCGATGTAGAGTTACCCTAAAACAGGGTACCACTACACTAAGTGGGTGGATTACGGACCCCCCACTACCAGTGGTATTGGAAAGTTTCCCTCTACGTATACCACGACATTCATTACATAAATATTATCGAGAGACAGTCTGACCAGCTTTATTCGTATGCTCTTGATTATGGTAACTCTGGTTATTATTATGTTGTGGTACACTGTATCTCCGTCCTTCTCTCTTACCTCTCTAACCGCTTTCCACGCATACTCATCCTTCCTATCAACCTCCTGCCTCTTTCCTCCCACTACCTTTCCTCTCTCTACCCACTTTCACTCTTCCTGTCTACTTATTCCCTTCTCTGAGGAGTCCATGGACCTCCTGTTTGGATCCAGTGCTACATGTGATCAAAGATACAGGGAGAGCTAACTGGTGATCTGAAGACCAGTGGTAGTGGAAAGTTTCTCTCTACGTATACCACGACATTCATTACATAAATATTATAGAGAGAGAGTCTGACCAGCTTTATACGTAGCCTCTTGATTATCAGAATAAAGACTCATTTTCCAAACATTTCCTTATCCATTGTACGAAAAAAAAAAAAAAAAAACTAAATCAATGCTAATTGTTTAATAGGCATTGCAAGTTTTTATGGAAGACAAGAATGTGGCCATGGCAGGAGGGTAGAACCCCATAATTATGAAGTGAAATGACATGAGTGGTTGTTTGAAACAGAGAGAGAGAGAGAGAGAGAGAGAGAGAGAGAGAGAGAGAAAGAGGGTGTTTTGAATGTAGAAGAGAGCAGCAGTGCAAGATGGTTTTGCCAATTATGCAATATAATCACTAGTGAACTATGAATAGTTTAAGACTACTTTATCAACTACTGCATTATTTAGTATTCATTGTAGAAATGGCAGCGAGACACGGCAACGCGGTGGGTGAAGGGAAGGATGCAAACGATCCTGAGGCCATTACCCTCCGTGGCTGTATTATCGGGATGTGGGAAGTGGGAAAGGCAAGAGAAATTGCCCTTCTCACAGGTGTCTTTGTCAGGATTGTGAATCGATGGATTCGTCGATGGTAAATGGAATGCTCAGTGAAGATAAATCCTCGCAGTGGAAGATCTCGAGTTCTCACTCGTCTAGACGTTGTCCATATAGTGGACATGGTAAACGAGCAGTAAAAGTGTCCTGCATTTCAGGTTACTCGGCCTCTACAGCTTCCCTGCGATCTGTGGATGACGAGAAGACCCATTCACGAGATGGGCATTAATTCACTGTTACAGGACGGCCAAGAAAGCAAATGTCTCTAAAGCTAAGAAAGAGTTGTAGACATGGCATTGCTCTTGAGTAGTTAGGAGCAGACGTAGATTTTTAGAAGAGTATTATTTATTGATGAGAAATGCTTCACGTCGGTGGAAGCAGGGGCTCGAACGTGCTGAAGACCAGTAAACACAAGGTATAAAATTAAAAATATACCAGGGATGGACAAAAGTGGTAGGGTGAGTCCATCATTTTGGGGATGAATGTTGTCCAATGGATCTGGAGAATTGACGAAAATAGAAGGAAGATTTACAGGGGAAAAAAACATTGACGTGTTAGAATATGTTCTACTGCCATCCGTGCGAAATATGGTAATCCCACATCCTTATCCTATTAGACATGTTCACGATAGGAGTCCTGTGCATATGTGCACTGTTGTAAAGGATTAACTAAATCAACACCAGGAAGTGAATGTCCTCAATTGGCTCTCGAAGGGTTGTGATCTAACTCAATCGAGAATTTATGGGTCATTATGTGCAAGGACTGGGACGTGGGTGAAGAAATAAACGTTCAAGCTGTAGAACGTAAAGCCCTTCAGGTTTGAGGGTCTGTAAAGAACCGTCCAAATATTTGTCATAATTTAGTGGCATCCCAACCCAGGAGGGTTGATGAAGTTGTTCAAGCTCAAGGTGGCTAGACCTGATATTGACATGTTTTCATCATTTGCTTGCTTGATGATGTAATTTTCTTTGATTCTGTGCGGGGTAACTTTAATACTGAGAGGTAATGCCGTATGTATTCTGTATGTATACAGTATACTATAGGCAATAAATTACCCAAAGCCTGGCATTATGTTTGTGTTTCCTCTGTGAAGATTAATGGTATTTCGTGTACTGGGTATCATAAATTAGTGTAATTATATATGAATGTCTTTTAATACAGTCAAGGTGGGTTACTGGTATATGTAAGTAGTAATATTCCAATTCTGTATCATAAATACACTTACTTCTTTAGTGTTTGTGTGTCATTGATAGTGTTTGATATAAATGCATTTGTTTAACTCTGTGTTTCTGTTTCCTTTGTATTAAAATTTGCCGCTAGATTGTCTAACTTCATCTCGAGCACCTTCTTCCGAAACTGATTGAAATGATCAGACTTTTGCCATAGAGTCCTGTCTTAGCTGAAGAGACTCAAAATTATGGTGGTATACCTGCAAGTATGGAATGAATTATAACTCTATTAAAGACAGAAAAAGTGTGACCATAATATACACTGAAGTGTTTAATAGCCAATGATAATCGACGACTGGCCCCATCACAAAGAAACCAACGAATCATAGTAATGCAAACGATGATTTCAAAAAATGGAATACAAACTGATTGCTTATACGCTACACATTTTTTTTTTTTTTTTTTTTTTTTTTTTAATGCGAGGAAGAAGGAACCAAAGGCCATGAGCCCGCAGTAACAGTTCCCTCCAAGAGAAAAACAAAATACAATATAGAGCCAAATTCAAGATCCGATCATTTTGAGATGCCTGGACACACTGCGTTTGAAAGACTGGAGATCATAGGCAGCAGGAAATACAGACAGAGGGAGACAGTTCCAGAGCTGACCTGTTGCATAAATGAAAGACTGGGAGTAACGGTTAACTCTTGCATTAGAGAGTTGGACAGAAAAAGGATGAGAGTTTGCTGCCAGACGGGTGCTACGCGCCCGTCGTAGAGGTGGAGGAATGCAAGCAGACAGTTCAGAGGAGCAGTGACCATTAAAGTAGCGATAGAAAAGAGATAAAGATGCAACAGTGCGGCGAAGAGACAGAGGTTGAAGGGAGTCAGTAAGAGGAGGAGAGTTAATGAGACGAAAAGCCTTTGACTCCACCCTATTGAGAAGAGCTGTATGTGGGGAGCCACCCCACACATGAGAGTTGTACTCCACACAGGGGCGGATAAAACCCCTGTATAGAGTCAACAATTGCGCAGGGGTAAAGAAGAGCGGAGTCGGCTTAGCACACCCAATCTCTTGGAAGCAGATTTTACAAGAGATGTAATATGATCTTTCCAAGATAAGTCCCGAGTAAATGAAACCCCAAGCATGTTCAAGGATGATGCAGGATTAAGCTGAATATTATTAAACATTAGTGGGTATACCTGTGGAAGATTTTGTCGGGTTGATAGGTGTAAGAACTGAGTCTTAGATGCATTAAAAACAACCATATTATTTTTACCCCAGTCAGAGATACGAGCCAAGTCAGACATTAGGTGTGCCACAGCCTCATCCCTTGATTGTTGAAGTAACTGTTGAGATGGGCGTTGCGGGAACTGAATGGAAAGGTGAAGGGTGGAGTCATCAGCGTATGAGTGGATATGGTTAGATGTACAGCTTAGAAGATCATTGATGAATAAAAGGAAGAGAGTTGGTGATAGGACAGAGCCCTGAGGAACACCACTGTTGATAGATCTAGGAGAAGAACGATGGCCGTCTACAACAGCGGCTATAGAACGACCAGAAAGGAAGCTAGCGATGAAGGCACAGATAGAAGGATAGAAACCGTAGGAGGGCAGTTTGGAAATTAAAGATTTATGCCAGACTCGATCGAAAGCCTTTGAGATGTCAAGTGCAATGGCAAAGCTTTCGCCAAAGTCCCGAAAGGAGGATGACCAGGAGTCTGAAAGGTAGGTGAGAAGATCGCCAGTGGAGCGTCCCTGACGGAACCCATACTGACGATCGGAAAGAAGGTTGTGATAGGAAAGATGCCTTAAAATTTTTCTATTAAGAATTGACTCGAAAACTTTTGAAATACAGGACGTTAAAGCAATTGGACGATAGTTGGAGGGTTGGGAGTGGTCACCCTTCTTTGGGACTGGCTGAATGAGAGCAAACTTCCAGCAAGAAGGAAAGGTACAAGTTGACAGACAAAGACGAAAGAGTTTGCCTAGGCAGGGTGTAAGCACAGAAGCACAGTTCTTGAGAACAACAGGAGGGACCCCATCAGGCCCATATGCCTTGTTAGTACTGAGGCCAGTGATGGCAGAAAATACATCAACTGAAGAAATTTTAATGTCAGCCATGAGGAAGTCAGAGGGGGTAAGTGATGGAGGAACAGCACTGGAATCGTCTAAGGTAGAATTGGAGGAGAAAGTCTGTGCGAAGAGATCTGCTTTATCAGTAGAAGAAATAGCTACAGAACCATCAGAGTAGAAAAGAGGAGGGAAGGATGATGAGGTAAAGTTGTTAGAAAGATTTTTGGCAAGATGCCAGAAGGAGGCAGGAAGAATTCGAGTTGGAGAGTTGAGAGCATTTAGTATGGATGAAATTATTTTTAGTAGAGCGAAGAACAGACTTAGCACGATTCCGGGCAGAAACGTAAAGATGATGTGATTCAGGGGTGGGTTGGCTCCGGTACCTTTTGTAGGCCCTCTCCTTGTTGCGGACAGCATTAGAACAAGCGTGATTAAACCAAGGCTTTCTTGCGTTAGTCAAAGGATATGAGAAAGGAATGTATGCTTCCATGCCCGAGAGAATAACCTCCGTAATGCGCAAGGCACACTCAGATGGCTCACGGCCATGGAAGCAATAATCATTCCAGGGAAAATCAAAGAAGTACTGCCTGAGGGGCCTCCCAGTCTGCGGCTCCAAAATGCCACAGACGACGTTTCCCTGGAGGGTCCACAGGCCGTACCGGAGTGATAGGACAGGTTAAGGTAATAAGGTTGTGATCGGAGGAGCCCAACGGAGAGAAAAGATTAACAGAGTAAGCAGAAGGATTAGTTGTGAGGAAGAGGTCAAGTATGTTGGAGCTCTCTCCAAGGCGGTCAGGGATACTGGTAGGGTGCTGTACAAGCTGCTCTAGGTCATTAAGGATAGAAAAGATGTAGGCTTGTTCACCAGGTGGATCCGTGAAAGGAGAGGAGAGCCAAAGGTGGTGGTGAACATTGAAATCTCCAAGAATGGAGATTTCAGAGAAAGAGGAGAAATGGATAGAATGTGTTCCATCGTAGAAGTAAGATAGTCGAAGAATTTTTGATAGTCAGTAGAATTAGGGGATAAGTAAACAGCACAGATATATTTAGTCAGAGAATGACAGGAAAGCCGAAGCCAGAGTGTGGAGAATTCAGAAGAATCAAGTTCAGGAACACGAGAGCAAGATAAGTCGTTGCGTATATATACACAACAGCCACCTTTGGCTTTGAAATGAGTATAGAGAAAGTAGGAGGATACAGAAAAGGGTTTGCTGTCAGTTGCCTCAGACAGCTGAGTCTCTGTTAGAAAAAGAAGGTGAGGTTTAGAGGAGGAGAGGTGGTGCTCAACAGAGCGAAAGTTAGAGGAAAGGCCGTGAATGTTGCAGAAATGAAGAAGAAGTGAGTCAGACAGTGGTTTCAGGCAGCTTGAGTTGTCATCGGGAGAGGGGCAGATGGTGGGGGCATTTATGGTCCCCCCCCCTGGGGACTCCGAGGCTTGATATAACGACGCCATTTTAGGTAAATTTTGAATAGGAAGTGTAGTGTGTACTGTGAATGTAGTTTGGTGAAGATAGTTAGAGAAATTTGTACTGGAGAGCATGCTGGCCTACTCTCTGTGTAACTGAGACACTGAAAAAGTTCAGCAAAGGGGGATGGTCAGGAACTAGTCCTGAGGGCTGATGAAACGGGAGCTCCAGCACTCCCTGTCATCAGCTTTCCATCCACCTCGGGAGTACTGCCCTGCTCGACTGGTGCTACAGTCTACTCCACACATACTGAGAAACATCATAGTACTAACAATGATTCTTTAAATACCCTTATAAAAAATTATGGTTCGCTGAGTATACATGCACCTGTATATCATCATGTTCATACTTATTAATTTAATGCAACCTTATCAGTGAATTATGATGAAATCATGGCAATATTGGTCTTCCTATGGATGTGGACACTGAATCCCTCCCTCTAACCCCGTCTCCTGCCACTCCGGTACCTCGCATTTCCTCATCCCCCCCTCCCGATACACCGTTGTTCGAACCTCAGTTGATGCAGATTCATGTTGTGCCTGTGATCAGGACAAAACTTTTGACAGCCAGTGTACCTCACTCAGCCTTTCATGAAGATGCATCGCATAGCTGCAAGTGTCTGTAGGCAGCTCTTCACTAGGTGGTCTTCCAATTAACAAGTCAAAGGGTAAACCTAACTCCTGGCCCAGCATCAGTTTTGCAGGAGTGTAGCCAATAGACTCATGGGATGCAGGCCAATATGCCATCAGTAATGCAGGTAATTTCTGGTCTCATTCCTCTTGCCCCTTTACGGAGTACTTGGCCAGTTCTTTTCCCAGGGTCTAGTTGAATTTCTCCATCATCCTATCTGACTGTGGCCTTAATGGGGTTGTCCCAGTCTTCTTCATGCCCAGTAACTTGCAGAACTCACGGATCACAGCAGACTCGAAGTTTCTACCCTGATCTGAGTGTAGCTCTTGTGGCATCCCAAAACGACAAGAAACTAGTCAACCAACACCTGAGCAACAGTCGCAGCCTCTTGATCGGGGATGGCATAAGCTTCTGGCCACTTTGTGAAGTAGTCCATGACGACACATATGTACCAGTTTCCTCTTTCAGTGAGTGGCAGTGCTCCAGCAATGTCCATTGCAACTCTTTCCATTGGTGCACCCACCTGGTACAACTGGAGGGGGATGCAACCTTAGGTCCCTTCTTGGCACGACTTACATCACAGGCCAGACACCATTCTTCAACCTCCTGGCGCATACCAGTCCAGTAGAACCTCTGTTGCAGCCGGCATAGAGTTTTCTTCACTCCCAGGTGCCCACTAGTGATGTGGTTATGAGACTCATCCAAGATCTCACATCTCATGTTCTTCTGAATCACCAGTTGCCAATACTTGTTCAGGCCATCAGGTGCCTCCCACTAACTCTCCAGTAGACCGTTGTTCGAACAAAGAAGGTCCCACTGACTCCAGTAGCTCTTTGTCACACAGCTGAATCTGGAAATCTCTTCCCAAAATAGTCGCACTGTTCTCCGCTGCAGCCACTCTAGCACTGGTTGTAAATCTGCCTTCTACATGTGCATCATCTTCAGGTCTTCTTCAGCTGACACTGGCCCTGTCACCACAGTACAGCTGTATTTCTTGCCACGATGTTATTTTTTACTACACTGCCGGCATTTCGGGTCACATGGCCATTGACTCAGGCTGTCAACATTGCCATGTATCTCCCCAGGACGTTACTGCACCTCATAGTTGTGTTGGTCCAGTTTCCGGAGCCAGTTTCCCAGTTGTCCTTCCGGATTCTTTAACGTCTTCAGCCACTTGAGTGCTGCATTGTCCCTCCTGATGATGCAGTAGAACCCATACAAGTAGGGATGGAAGAAATCAAGGCTCTTCATCACTGCCAAGAGCTCCTTACGGGACACATAGTAGTTCAGCTCTGGTGGGCTGAGCTTCTTCCTGTAATACGCCACCACATACTCTTTTTCGTCCTTCTTCTGTGACAGGACTCCACCAATACCATTGTCACCAGCATCACAGTCCCGGATGAATGGCTAACTCTGATATGGGTATGGCAATACTGGAGAGCTTGCCAACGCATGCTTGAGTTCATCAACTGCCTTCTGAATCACAGCAGTCCATGTAAACTTCTGCCTCTTCCTCAACTACTTGTGTTGAGGTGCAGCTATCATTGCAAAGTCCTTGGCAAAACGTCAGTAGTAGGTACCAAATCCAGGAAACCCGCAGCTCCTTCACGCAAGTTGGAACCGGCCAGTTTGTCACAGCTGCCACCTTCTCTGGATAAGTACAGTCAACGCCCTCACCTACAATGTGTCCCAGGTACTTCACATCCCTCTGGAACAAGTTGCACTTCATGGGCTTCAGCCTGAGGTGTGCTACTCGGATTCTGTTATACACCTCCGACAGCCTCTCCAATCCCGGTTGAAAGTCCGTCCAAACACAGTTACATCGCCCAGATGGATGAGGGATTTTTGCCAATGCAGTCCTTCCAGTACACGATCCATCAGATGCTCAAGAGCAGCTAGTGCATTGCAGAGGCCAAATGGAATCACTTTAAACTGCCATAACACCCTTCCCCCAGACGAAAAGGCTGTTTTCTCCTTGTCCTTCTCTTCAACCTTGACCTGGTGGACTTGGCATCTGACAGAGCATCCAGCGCATCATCAGTCCTTGGCAAGGGCTACGCATCAATTACTGTCTCTTTATTCAGGCCTCGATAATCCTCACAGCACCTTACCAAGCCATCCTTCTTCCTTACCAGGACCACTGCTGATGCCCAAGGGCTGCTGGACTTTTCTAGCACTCCTTGGCTTTGGAGATTCTCCATCACCTTCTCCATTTCTTGCCGATGGACTGGTACCAATCTCCACGCTGGCTGTTTAACCCAGTGTCTATACAATGCTCCACCAGATCGGTGCACCCCAGGTCTAGGTTTCAAGTGGAAAGGAGATCAGCAGATTTCGTTAGCAGCTGTCTCAACTTTAGGACTTGTGAGTCATCTACTGTAGTCATTGGCAACTCTTTGAAAATAGATCTTGTAAGTGGCCTGGCAGATAACCATCTTCTCTGACTACACTTCTTTTACAGGCCATCCTCTGATGCCACTTAGGTTCCACCACCTGACACAGTCCCACAATTTCTCCCTCTTTGATCTGTGTTCATGGGAGAAACTGGCCACCACAACCAGCACTTCACCTGCGCCTGTTTCTACCAAAGTCCTCCCTACTATCACTCCAGCCTTCGTCTTGCACGTACATCCGGCTCCACCACTCCTAGACAGCTGTTAAAAGAGTCATTCACCTTACACTGGAGCAGTAGTTCTGATCTTGGGGGTATCACTGTAGTGTGCAGTGCCCTCACCTCACCACCAGAACTGGTACGTATCAGTGCCATGATGGGAACCGACTTTCCTCGGATCTTCAGTCTCAAGGAGCAGAAGTCCAGCTCACATCCCATGGACATCAGACAGTCCAGACCAAGAAGGCAAGGATCCTCCATGTGACCACGTAGAGTGGAAGCGTGGCCTCTTGACCTCCCACTTCAGTCTGGACCTGCAAGGGTCCCCTCAGTTCTGTGCAGTGCCCCGTTACGCCACACAGTTGATCTGATGACTCAGGCAGATACCGATGATGTAACACATCAGATCTCACAAAAGTCTGCACTGAAGCTGAATCAATCACCAAGAAACACCTCTTGGTCTATTCTTCCATGTACTGTACTTGCACACTGTCAATCACATTTCTCTTGCATTTTCTTGGTGGTGGGGCTGTTTGGGAAAAGCTGGCTGGTGGTTGCCGCTTAGCACCAGGCTTTACTAGTTTTCTTTCATGTCTTCTGCAGCCTTCTTCTTGTCCTCCTTTGTCTACTTTGGACACTCATATATGAAGTGTCCCACCTCACCACATATCCAACATACTTCTGTTACAATGGTAGATTTCTCTGCACTGCTCTGTTTTTGCTCCTTCATCCATTTGTAACAATCCTCCTTTTTGTGTCCTGGGTTCCCTCAGAACCAGCAACCTCCTCTGGTCTTCTCCTGTTCCATCTTCCACTAGTAGCACTTCTCTTTCCTATGTCCTGGCTTTTCATAGTACCAGCAACATCTTTCACATTTTCCCACTTCCAATACCTGCCCCATTCTTGCCTTGAATTCCGCACTATGACCTGCCTGAAAGTGGACGTATTGGATCTGACATAAGACTCAAATTCTAGAGCCCTGAGTAGTGCTTCTTGCATGCTTCTTAGTTGTGCCTGCTTCACTCGCACTTTCAACTCTGCACTATCAAAAGCATCGATGAACTGGTCCCTCAGAAGAATAGCAAACACGTTGGGTGCTGCTCCAGGTTATGCTATGTGTACCATACTTTCCAGGTCATGAGCAAGCTTCTGGAGGGATTCGCCTCGAGCCCGTATACGGGTCCAGAATATTGCCCTGTAAACCTCAGTCTCATACATGGTCCCGTATCTGTGCTCCAGTACTTCTACTAAGGACTGATAACTATTCTTCTCCTCCACTGACATCTGACCCAGAATTTCCACTGTGACACCCTTGAGGCTAGTAGCAAGCTGCACTGCCCTCTGCCTATCATCCCAACCAGTCTGATCAACAAGTAACTCAAATTGTGCACGGTAAGCTTCCCAAGATACTTTGCCATCAGATTTCTGAGATCTCTTTTTAATTGGACCCCCATTATAGCCATGCACTTCACTGGTCTGGTACCTAAAAACTGAGGCATTATAATTAAGCCCAGAACTCAAAACTCTTACATTCTGATTATTTTGCCCTGTAATGCTACCTTTCGATGCTTAGGATTCGACAAGATTCAACATTCACTGTCCATTTTTTTTTCATATGCTTCTTGTACACTAACTTGAGGCTCACCAGTCCAATATTTCTCTAGAGACTCAACTCTTTCACTAATTATCTTCAAATGGCCGTCTGCATACTGCAGGTGGTCATCTACATGCTTCAACTGGTCGGCTACATGCTGTCTGCACTCCATCACTATTCCCTCACTTATCTTCAGCTGGTTGTCTACATGCTGTCTGCACTCTATCACATTATTGCTTACCTCATACTTTTGCTGCTCTACCTTGGCATCTACTTCCTCCTTCAATTGTTGCTGTTCTTTTTTCTATTCCCCCATGAAAGCATCTACCTGTCCTTGCATCCTCATTTGTAATTCCCTCTGTTGCTCCTGTAATGCCACCTGAACCTGTTCATTCTTTCTGTTCTTCACTTTGTGCCTTTACCTGTTCACTCTGTGCTTGCAATTGTTCTTTGATTTCTTTCTGTCCTTCATTCTCTGCCTGTAAATGGCCTTTGAGTTCTTTCTGTCCTTCATTCTGTGCCTGTAATTGTTCCTTGAGTTCTTTCTGTCATTCTATCTCCGCTTGTAGTTGTACACTTTGTTCATGTAATAGCTTCAAGATTGCAGCCAGGGACACCTTCTCCTCCTCCTGCCCAGCTCGGCTCCTTGTCTGCACACCACATTGCTCCATGTCGAAGATTAGACTCACTACAGCACTTTTCTAATGCCCCACACTCCTGACACCACTGTCACATCCCTGTCCCACACAGCCACGGGCTCCAACAGCAGTAGTTCAATATAGGAAGGACGTTTCCCAGTGAGTTCTTCTTCCCATGGTCAATCTTTCTGTGTGCATCAATGAGATCAGCTGAGGCACTGGAAATAAACACTGGCTTTTTAAGTTCGCTGTCTTTATGTACCAGATAATTACACTTAATGCTTGGCAACTTTATTTCACTGTTTTCACAAGTACCGGAGCTATACAGTCTTCATTAACTGCACTGACACTGAACTGACACTGAACTAAACTCAAACTAAACTGAAACCCCTCTAGTCCCTTCCCCATCCTTATATAAGCTTCATATAATTAGAATGATCTACTACATTCTCGGAGAAACAACAGTTACCAACTTGAAGACATCCAAAATATCCAGAGTTTTGTTACGGTGTGTGACACTCTAAATTATTTAGCATACAAACTGAGATAAACTTACATGAATTAACAATCACATCAATAAAACATTATAGAGTAAATGAGCACACAAATTAACGTACAGTACAACTTACAAAATACCTCCACTCACAAACAACCGGCTAACTGGCAACTCTGACACGTAAGTGAAAAATACCAGAAGTAATGAGAACCTTCCTGTACTACCTAATTAGCAAATCCTGTTTCTCAACAATATAAATGAGAACTAAATCTCACTGTCAGGACAGGCCTACTCTGTCATTCTGGGTCTAATTGTCAATAACTATACATTACGTGCACATAACAATACATATCGATCTTTTTCTTTTGGGATTTGATTGACTGCTTGATTGAATATAATTAAAATCTGGCAGCACAACTGCCAGGGTCATATACCACCAGACAACAAGGTAAAGGATGCTGCAATGAAAAAGTGCTTATTCAGAATGAAGTTAATACCCATTATTAGGAAAAAAAAAAAAAAACTTGGAAAATAACAAGAGTAGTTTATGAAATACCAATTACTTATAAAAGTGAAAGGAAGTCTGCCTCCTGAAGAAAACCAAAAACATCAGTAAAATAGCTGGAGACTCCACCACCATGTAGAGGTGTGCGGTATGTAGGAGGACTACTGGGCCTTGAAATCAGGCTGTGAAGCCTATGCCCAGAGTCGGTCACATAAAAAAAAAAAAAAAAAAAAAAAAGCATCGAGGACAGACATTCAACACCATCTGCCCCCTTATGCCTACAAGGGAATCTCTGACTTAGGTCTCCTAGACTTAGACATTCGACCAGCAAGTGACCGACAGTAAGGGGAACATGGCAATCATCACAGTACAGATGAGTCCCACCACTCATCAAGAACCCATGCGTAAGCTGTGGGTGCCCAGTGCGAAGCCTGGAATGGAAGGGAGAATCCTTGACACAGCCACTCTCTGAAAAATTTCTTTAACTTGTTATGAGTAACACCATCCCACTGCCTCTGCCAACACATACGAATCGCACACTGCAGGTAAGGTGTCACATCGGAAGTGGGAACTGGGTAGTCAGTAGGTCGCCATCGACAAGTTGCAACTTTCGCTTAAGTATTTGCCCTTTCATTGCCCACCACATCAACATGAGTGGGAACCCAACAGAAATCAATACGACGGCCAAGAAGAAAAAGTCACTCTAAAATTGATAAAACCAATGGATGGGATGCATTAAAAGACTCCAGTACAGAGAGAGCACTGCGGGAGTCGCTAAAAATCACAAAACAAATTGGGGGAAAGTAAAAATGATTTGGAGAGCAAATAAAATCACAGTCAGTTTGGCTGTATGCACTGATGCAACACCGGGAAGGCAATCCCCCCTACTGAAGGAATGGAAGACAACAATAAAGCCCACTCCAGTACCAGTCTTAGATCCTTCAGTATGGACAGGGACAGAATTCTCATGAGTGGAGGCATGTTCTAAAAAAGAGAGAGAGGGACACCTGAGAGGAAAGTAAGCCCATTTTCCAGCAACGGACCTACAGAACGTCACACGAGGGAGTAGCTAGAAACCCATTCTCGGGATCTGATGTAGACAGACTGCCAGTCATGGAACAGAGGGCTAACATAACAGACCGGATCCTGTAACCAAAGTGCCTCGAGAAACTAGGACGGAAGTCATAATGAAATGATTGGGAGTCCTGGGAAACCATGACAAAAGAACCAGAGTCCGGAAGGAGGTGAAGACGATACCAACACCTCATCATCAATGAATGGCAATGCAAAGCCAAAGGGAGGGCATCAGCATGCACCAACAAACTCGAAATTTGGGATGATCTGAATGTCCCAGTTGTCCCAGCTGCCAAACGTACACTCGCTTGATGCACAGAATCTAATATCCAGAGATGGGCATTTGTTGCAGAAGAGTAGACGTCACACCCATATTCAAGTCTAGAAAAGATAAGAAATCTATGCAAGAGAAGGAAGGTCTGATGATCAGCACTCCAAGAAGTATGTCCCCAAATCCTCAGAAGACTCAAAGCTTTAATACAAGTTGCCTTCACAGAACGAATACGAAGAACCCAGGTAAGTCGTATATCAAACAGAAGACCCCAAAACCGAGCCTCTTCCACATAGGGAATCCTCCGACCATAATGATACAAATCGAGGTCTGGGTGAACCCCATGAAGATGACAGAAATCCATAGCCACTGTCTTTTGTAAAGAAAAACGGAAGCCACGAGACTCAGCCCGCGCAGAAGTTTTGTTAAGTGCCAGCTGCAACTTCCTCTCTATCAGAGACATCCTAGATGCAGTGATGGAAATTGAGAGGTCATCTACCTATAATAAATCTCACACACCATCAGGAAGTACACTGATTACATTGTTGATGGCCACAGCAAAGAGGGTAGCACTAAGGATACTCCCCTGTGGTACCCCATCTTCAAGTGCTCAGGCATTAGAAAGCACTCCTCCCACTCGGACTCTTAAAAAACGGTTAGATAAAAACAGCTGAATAAAAACAAGCAAGCGCCCATGAAGACCAAACTCATTAAGAGAAAGTAAAATACCATGATGCCGGGCAGTGTCGTATGCCTTCACCAGATCGAAGAAGACCGTGACCTGGTGTTGGTTAGTGGAGAAAACCTGACAGACTGAAGATTCCATGGACAGTAGGGCATCAGTGGTAGATTGCATTTTACGAAAACTATACTGGACTGGTGATAAGTAATCGCACCTCTCCAAATACCACATAAGGCAGCCATTAACCATCTTCTCCAATACCTTGTAAACACAAGAGATTAGAGAGATGGGATGATAATTTGTTGCCTGCAGATAATCCTTTCCAGGCTTAGGGATGGGGATTACCACAGCAACTCCCTAAGAAGACAGAAACTCACCAGTACACCAAATTATACAACGCCAGCAAAAGGGAAATGGCTTCATCAGACATATGACGTAAAGAGGCATAAAGAATATCATCACGGCCTGGAGATGAATCATGACACTGACAAAGCCACCCAAAGCTCAAAAACAGAAAAGGACATTGTAAGACTCTCCCCCAGAAGATGTGAAGCTGAGGCTACAGAATCCCAGACGTCAACGTTAGCATGCCGAAGGCGATTCAGTGTTCTTTTTAGACAAAAGAGCAAAATGCTTGACAAACGCTTCAGCAACAGCAAAGGGATCAGTACAGCCCCACCTGCATTAGATAAAACAGGAGGGGAAGGAACAGGAAACCTGCCAGAAATCTTTCTGACCAGGTTCCACACTTGGGTGAGAGAAGTCCTCGAGTGATGGAAGGAAACGTACTCCAACCATGAAGCATGTCTGACTTCCTTCAATACGCAACGTGCATGAGCACACTCCCTCCAAAAAGCCAACAAATATTGAATGACCCCATGATGGCAGTGAAGCTGTGAGAAGGCGATCTGTTTGGCCCTCTCTGCAGAGGTGCATTCAGGGGTCCACCAGGGAACTGGATGTTCAGGAAATTGATGAGAAGTCTTGGGAATAGATAAAAGAGCTGCTGAGTACATTACATCAGTTATGTATGCAACCGCCTCATCAGCACTACCAAAATCGTCCACAGTGAGGTCAGTGGAGTGTAACTCTTTAAAGAGTGACCAGTTCGTCTTATCCAAGCGCCAGCGAGGAAGGCGACATTGTGGCTCACACTCAGTAGAGGTTAAAATAATCGGGAAGAGATCACTGCCATGCAAATCTGGTGACACACCCCACCTAAAATCCAAAATAGCATTAGCTGAGCACAGAGACAAATCAGTGGACGTGAAAACACCAGTCTGACTATGAAAATACGTCATTTCACCTGAATTCAACACCCTCAGCTCATCCTCCACCAAAGAAGCCAGCATAGCACCTCTAGTGTTTGTCATACTATCACGGGTGATGACCATTCAGATTACCCAGTAAAAGAAAGGGAGATGGAAGGTCACAAACAAACCAGGAAAGCTCTACCTTCTCAACAGATGCACTTGGAGGGAGATAAAGACTACGCACAGTATACTAGCAGCGAAGGAAAATCTGAATGGCAACAGCCTGCAATGGAACCGAAAGACTCAGACAAGTGAATGGGACATCACATTGAATTAGGAGAGCAGTACCAACACGATGTCCTTGGCCAGGAAAAGGGTCAGAATAAAATGCATGATAATCAGGATGATAATCAGGACTGGAAGGAGCAGCATCCTCAACCTTAGTCTCGTGAATGCATATGCATACTAGGGAAAAGCTGGCAATAAGACTACACACTTCTTCCCAACTAGCACATAAGCCACGACAATTCCATTGAATTATAGATCCCATAATTTAGTGACATTATATCAGGGTACTCCCAGTATTCAGAGTGCTGGACACTGGAAACCTTGATTGTTTTCCTAGTTCTTGGCCGTGGGTTAGGTTTAATAACATGTTTCTTCATCACAACTAACCCCTTGGATGAGGAACCCAAAGTACCTGATTTTGAAGACGGCAAATGGGATGAAGAAGAATGCTGGACAATGGCCTTCTTTTGTGGTGGAGCAAGAGATGGCTTTGTAGGGGGACCGCAAGCTGCCTCAGCCGGATCAGAGCAGGCAGTGCCATCACGAGGAGTATGACCAGTAGTGTACCCCACAGGACTGGGATCCTAAGAAGCAGTGGGAGACTTAGCCCTTGGCCATAACGGGGAAATCTTGGGGTCTGGGCCCACAGCGACACAATCCAACTCGGTGGCTACAACCGGGACAATAGTACCATCAGGGAGACCACCCTGATCAGCATGGGAAACTTTAGTTGGGGGAACATCTATCAATGACTCAGAGGATTCCCGAATGCTTTTAGAGGAGGACCGGGGAGGGTTATGTACCTCACACTGCACAAATTCAGAAGGAATCAGAGAGATATTCGTAAACATATTCCTGGGGGTACTAGCGAAGGTGCTTTTTCCATCAGCAGTGTCTCCCAAAGCTCCAAATTTGTTGCTGATGGGCACCGAGGGAATCAGGATCCTGTCAGACACACTGGAGGTAGACCAAGTACCCGGGCCCTCACGTCATCGAGAATCCTGTTCACCACCTGACTAGATGGACCATAAGGAGACAAGACCTCATACTCAAATTTGTATCTGTCACAAGATTTGGAAGTAGCTACATGGTCACCCCCACAAGTGACACAGGCCTCCATACCAGAACAATTCAGATCCTCATGGGAATTTCTACATATGACACAAATCGCAGGAAGCCCCTGCAATAGTTTACAACAGTATTTACTGACGTTGCCAAACTTTTGAAGGTGATAACAACTTCTTGGACTGGGTACATATGGCTTCACGTGTAATGACATCCAAGCAACCTTAGTGGAAGAAGGAAGCTGAGTGGCACTGAAAGTCAACAAAAGGGAGGGCGTAGGCAAAAGGAGACCATTAATCTTCTTATGGAATATTTCAGCTTTGACAACACCACAGACCTTCAGTTCCTCAAGAAGTTTTTCCTCCGAGTACTGGAGCAACATTCGAGGTAAACCACCCCACGAGACTGATTGAAAGTGGGATGCGGCGAGCAAGTAACAGAGGCCCCAGACACTTCAGACATAGCACAGAGTTGATCTCTCTCATCTGGAGAAGTGACCTCGACAAGGAAGCTCCCATCTTGTTGTGATGACATTTTCGGCTACCTACCACAAGCAGAAATAATCGTCGGGTACACCTCAAAAATATCCAAGTCCTCCACGGGGATGCCTTCCACTGCAGGGATCACCAGGTACTGAGCAAAATGGGCAGGGTCATAAAAGTCACGCAAGACCTCACGTAAGGACAGAATACTAAGAGTAGGACTAGACGTGCTACGGGAACGAGCCAGTTGTTGATAAGGCTCCAATGTGGCAATGAACTAATCAGTGTTCGAGGATGGAACCTTTGCATTAGGTGGATCAGAGGGCAGTCCAGGGGCAGATATATGGTCGTCATCCTTCAGGATACATCGCCAATGGGCTGGATGATCCATTAATAAGGGCCAAATGACTTCATTCCCCCACCCCTCCCACCCACCATGGAGCCCAACAGGGGGGAGGCCATATGTCAGGGACAGAACCACTGACGAGCTCAGGGGTAGCAGAGGAGTATATGCAGGTAACCACTGGGTGACCCAGACAAGGGTGACTCCAGGATGACAGGAGCCACCAGGCCCCCCAGTGCCCATTTGACCCTAGCCAACACATAACCAGCCAATTGACCTGCTTGGGCCCAACCAGGCCGCCCATCCAACCAGAATAAGGGACCAAAGAGATGTATTGCTAGCTGCAGGGTGCATCATGCAATCCCCATGACTCCCATCTCCCAGCATTACAGGACACCACGCACGGCGAACACTTGGGAAGGCAACAGTCCCACCTTAGATGGCAAATGGGCAGGGACTAATATCACCAGCAGGCATCCTCCACTAGTGATGTAGGGGGTGTTTGGTCCACGAGGCCAACAAATACTGAACCCTACAGAGGTAGGCAGGCCTCCCGAGTAGGTGGCTCTGCCAGCCACGCTTCAAGCCTCGCCACCACATCAAGGTGACACCCCCTCAGCAGGGATTTCTTTTGGGAATCGATGATACACATATTCGGGGTGTGCAAGCATTTAGCTTTGCCGTACACAACACATCAATATGAATGCCCGACCATGTTTTCCTTTTTCAGTATCGTGTACACATGAGAAAACGCCACTTGATTTCATTCCATTTATTATAAAATACAACCATAGCTCCTTTACACTGATCCGTTCATTACTATATGCGACTGAAACGTATATATTTGTATGTATGTATCTGCTGCGGTTTCATGAGTTATTTTTTCATGTATTCGAAGGCTTAAATGGTGACAGCCGAGGTATGGTCCTGGTGAAAAGTCTATTCTGCAGACGTGTTCTTTGCTGATGTGCAAATGATAAATTTTATCACCAACACCACCTACATATCGTAACCAGCATTTCCCCCAGCTGCAGCACCCTCTACATTCAGTTCTCTCCCTCACGCCCACCCCTACACTTCTTTTCCTACCCCCACAGCTGTCAGACGTGCTTCACAGTTCTATATTTTCTTAACTTAACCCTAACCTGGAAATAAAAAAGTGTTTAGCGTCATTAACAATCTTCCTTCCTTTTCCTCCCCCCAACTGCGGCTCCCCCTACATTCCTTTCTCTCCCTCCTTCACACCCCCATACTTCCCTTCCTACCTCCGCAGCTGTCAGGCACGCTTCTCAGAGCTCTTCATTAATTTAACAGCTGATATGAAAATGATCGGATGCACTACAAAACCGATGTCCCCTGAAATGCCTAGTGCCATAGCCATGAACGAGGAAAACGAGGTCCCCTTGGGTGACAACAAGTAAGGAATAGATATGAATGCCAGGTTTATGGAGGTGATCATTACCAGAAAGAAGAAAAGGAGGATAACACATGGCAGTGAGAGGAATGCAAGTGATGAAGGGAACAGGGACAACAAAAGGGTAAATAACAAGTCTTGTGGGTTGGAGGGAGGCGTTACTATGGCACGTGATACAGGGAAGGCAGCTGGAGTACAGCTAACTACACCATGTGATGGGTCAGGAGCAAAGCATAGCCAGGACATAGATGAGGCCACCCTAAAGGAATAGGGTGAGGCTTCTATACCCCACCAACACTGACCTATCTTATCACCAAAAACTACTCTGGACGATGAAGCTTGTACTTGCATATCAACGGCTCGAGGTCCTGCTTAAGGAACTTAGGCAGAGACCCTACGTCACAGTAGGGAGTCAGGAGGCAATGGGTATGCTGACCACCACTGGTTTTGAGGGAGTGACACTGCAGGTTCCAGAGGTGAGGAAGAGATGCACCAAGGTCATCGTGTTCAGATGGCCCATTATACAAGACCCAGAATTCATTGTGGAAAACCCTAGGTTTATCTGGACCATGCGGCACATGAACAAGGGACAGAAAAACAAAGTGATTGCCCTAATGAAAGGGGACATCCCAAGGCAAGTTTTTATTCCGGGTTTTGGATACAGAAGCTTATGACTCTATATCAAAGAGCCAGCATTTTGTCTTTGCTGCAGCAGGTGGGGACACCGGGCTTGGCGCTGCCAAGAGGACACACACTGCAGATTCTGTGCTAGGAAGCACAACTCCAACGTATGCAGAGAGATAATCAAGGAGGCACGTGTCGAACCTCGGTGCTGTAACTGTGACAAGAACCACAATGGCAGGTCTCCTCTGTGTCTGAAAAGACCAAATTATATGGCACGAGGGACCAAGGAGCAGGAGGAGAGAACAACAGAGCAGAAGGCAAGGGGAGGGAGAGAATCAACGGATGGAGGTGTTGGCCACATGAAAGAGCCCTGCCAGGCCACAGCTGCACCAGGGAGGTAGGCGTGGGCGGGAGGGCCTCACGTGTATGGGGCAGGCGATGAGACAGCATGGCTGCCCCTGGGGATTGCCTCCAGGGGTTCCAGTGACGAGGTGTGTGACGGGGACATAGCCCCACCTGCCAGCAGTGCAGGTCACACCTCACTCCCACAACCAAGTCACGTGGTCACCCCATCCCTCACAACATCACAACCTGACAACACTCATCAGGGAAATGGGGAATTAATCATGTACATGAAAGAACTGGGCAGAAAACTAGAAGCATTAGAAAAGAAATTTAATAAAATTATGAACCCAACAGAAAATGTTGAACACAATAATGAGAACACAGCCAACGTATCAAACAGCAACAGTGAGGGTGAACATGACAAAAAGTCTCCAGAGCACAATAATGTAACACAGGATAAAGAGAAAATGTTCAAAACTCACAAGCTAGTGACTAGAGGTGTTGCATGTATAGGATGAGTTTTTGGAAATGTGCCAGGATGATGAGAAAAAGTGCAAGGTGTTTAAAGGTTGGCTAGAACTGCATAAACATGTGGACAAGTTCTCCAAGGAATTAGAGGATATATCAAATATGGTATTAGAGACCCTTATGGATAATGGAGCCTTGCAAACTTAGGGTAATATCTTGGAATGTGAATGGATTGAAAAATAGAACTGCTGACCTTCATTATTATATTTCAAATCATTGTATCGATGTGACACTCCTTCAGGAGACGAGGGATAGGGATGGCAATCTGTTTAAACTCGGTGGATATACAAAGTATCAACTTGTGGTGGATGATGGTATACGGGATGTATCCATGTATGTAAGAAATTCTATTCCGTAGAAGCTGTTAGCGTCCCCACAGGAGTGACGGCGTGAAATCAGTTTCCATCAAAATTTACCTGAGTGAGGGTGTGCTGAACGTAGTTTACCTGTATGTTTCTAAAAATTGCTTTGCCGTTAGTGCGCTGCATGATACTGTTTTTAGTGAAGTGACCTTAGTAGCTGGGGACCTTCATGCTCGTCACAAAGATTTGAATACAGAGGGAAAGACCAAATCCAGTGGCGCTGATGCAGTGTAAACCAGTTTAACAAAAACCTAATAAAAGTTATAAATAAATTACTTGAACAAAAAGGCACACGAAGAAAACCAGCTCATACCATACAGACAAATACTTTACTAATAAAGAATTAAACGAAGTGTCGCAAATGATGAGACTGCATCACAGAATATGGGAGCAAACAGATAGGGATGACGAAAGCAAAGCCGCTATGAAGGAACTGGCCCAGATATGCGGTCAGGCCAGGAGGGAAGTAAAGGGGGAGTACTGGGAACACTTCACTAACAGGATAGGCAATAGTTAGAGCACAACCAAAATTTGAAAGAAGTTAACAAAGTAACAGGGAGAAAAATGAAAAGCACAGCATACCCACACCCAGAAAAATTAGCTGAAGCCTTATTGGAGTCGTGGGTGTTTTCGGCGAGCAATGAATGCCTACCATTTGACATGAAGGAGGTATTCCAGGTATATAAAGGAATACAAAGAAAAACAAACAACAATAGACCTTATGGTCCTTTCTAGGCTGCTTGTTACAGAGTAGACCATGACTACAAGATCTAATTCTACATGCTGAAGGATAAGGATAGTAAAGCAAGAAGTCTTCCCCCGCCTCCAAACCCTCCAGTTAAAACTGTCAAGAAAAAGTGAAAAAGACCACCATGCAGCATGGAAAAACTGACATGGAATTTTCATAGGAAAGACTGAAAAAAAAAAGTTACATTCTGTAATACCTTATCTATAAGCTGCCTGTAAGAGAAAATAATAAAGTAAAATGAATAATCAAATAAATAAATACGGTATGACATTATGTACCGGTACGGTGAGTTAACGGGGCATCTCACGACATTGCGTGGAAATTGCACAGTGCACAGCGAGGAACTGTGGATGTTCAGGGGTGGTGCGGCAGCCTTGCCTGACACTTTTAAGGTAGGTAGCAGTCAGTCAGGCATATGGGCCTGATGGGGTCCCTCCTGTTATCCTCAAAAACTGTGCTTTGGTGCTTCCACCCTCCCTAGGTAAACTCTACGCATTTGTCTGTCAACTTGTACCTTTCCTTCTAGCTGTAATTTGCTCCTATTCAGCCAGTCCCAAAGAAGGGTGACCATTCCCAACCTTCTAACTATCGCCCAACTGCTTTAACATTCTAAAGCATCTTTCCTATCACAACCTTCTTTCTGATCGTCAGTATGGGTTTCGTCAGGGACGCTCCACTGGCAATCTTCTCACTTACCTTTCAGACTCTTGGTCGTCCTCCTTTCGGGACTTTGGCGAAAACTTTGCCATTCCACTCGACATCTCAAAGGCTTTCGATCGAGTCTGGCATAAATCTTTAATTTCCAAACTGTCCTCTTACGGTTTCTATCCTTCTATCTGTACTTTCATCTATAGCTTCCATTCTGGTCGTTCTGTAGCTGCTGTTGTAGATGGCCACCATCCTACTGGAATCTAGATCTGTCAACAGTGGTGTTCCTCAGGGCTCTGTCCTATCACCAATTTTCTTCCTTTTATTCGTCAATATCCTTCTAAGTTGTACATCTAACCATATCCACTCATGCATTGATGATTCCACCCTTCACCTTTCCATTCAGTTCCTGCAACTTCCATCTCAGCAGTTATTTCAATAAACAAGGGATGAGGCTATGGCACACCTAATGTCTGACTTAGCTCGTATCTCTGACTGGGATAAAAATAATCTCGTTGTTTTTAATGCATCAAAGACTCAGTTCTTACACCTATCAACCCAACAATATCTTCCACGGGAGTACCCACTAATGTTTAATAATATCCAGCTCAGTCCTGCATCATCCTTAAACATACCTGGGGTTTCATTCTCTCAGGACTTATCTTCGAAAGATCATATACTGAGGTGGCAGAATCGGTAGAGAGGCGGCCTGCAGTCCTAATGGACCCAGGTTCGAATCCCTGCTGGGACAGGGAACAGTTTAAGGATTTGAATTGCTTAAAAAGCAGACTGTTCTGATCTACCAGATGACCCGCCAACATGTCATAAAAGTAACCCTGCTAGTATCAGTACACCAGTCCTGTATGAGACAGTCCTAGCACGTATTCAGTATGGATGGTGGGTGTTAGTGCCGAAGTGGTGACATGTGGAGATGTAGGAGGTCCACTGGACCCCAAGGAGGATTACCGGGACTTGGGAATAGGTCCTGAAGCCTTTACCCAGAGTCGGACATGTTAAATATATATATATATATATATATATATATATATATATATATATGTACATATATATATATATATATATATATATATATATATATATATTCAGGGTGTAACGCGACGTATGACAAAAACTTACACCAATGATCTATCATGTAATTTTGAGTATATTTTGTTCTATAAACATATGCTCTCTGCGACCCCAGATCGGTACCCAGCATTCGGCTGTTTTGTGGAAAAGCTTCGTCTCTTGCATGTGCCATTGGGTGAGAGCTTGGCAGGGCGACGGGAGACGAGTATTATTAGCTTACACTGACTGTACATGAAAATCCCATATCCTATCAGTACACACAAGTTTTAAGAAGAAACTGTACGTAGTCTATTGATTCTTTAACATCATGTCATGCATTCATGCAATTCTTTTGCACAAATCGACTGGAACTAAGGATTAAATTCAATTTTTATGGCTTGCAAGGGAGAAGGAAGAGAGAGAGGGAGGACAGGCTGGTGTGTTTTGCCAGTTGTGTAATATTTAGTTTGTAGGATGTTGCTACCAGCATTATCATAACACCCACAGCTCATTCAGTGAAAGAACATTACTGTACTGAGTGACTAGCATCACTTTAAGTCAGGAGTAATATTATTATTAATTAAAAATTTTCGGCTGCAAGTAAACGTGGCACCATTTTTTGTCATATTCTGTTGACGGGAGAACAGTGATACAGGATTGCCAATGTAACGACTATGTGGCTAGACCTATTTTTTGCTTCTACTTGCGGCACTAACATCTGGCAACATGATATCTAGCTACATTCTGGATATTTTTGCCATTTTAAGGTGATATTCTAGAGATTTATCGTATTTTCTAGCGATGTTTTGCAGTTTTTATTATCTAGCGACATTCTAGCAAGTTTTCAGGACTAAACTAGCGAGATTGATGATAAGGACTTGGCAGCCCTGCGTCCACTGTCATTTGAACGGGAACATTTGCAGGGGAGGCACACACTTCAAATAATGTTCTCCGCGTTCTTTTGTTCACCGGGTTCAGCTTCACATGTTCATGAAACAGCATGCCACGTACGTACAGCAATGAAGACCATGCAGATATCATGTATTTTTTTACGGATTCTGAGATGGAAATGCCAGTTTGCAGAAAGGAACACAGCTGGAGGTACCCGATGGCACCACGTTTACTTGCAGCAGAAAAATTGTGATAAATAAAATTCTTCCTGACTTAAAGTGAGGCTAATCTCCCTTTAGAATACCTTTTTTTTCACTGAATGAGCTGTGGGTGTTATGATAATGCTGGTAGGAAGATCCTACAAACCAAATATTACATAACTGGCAACAACATAGCGCTTGTCCTCCCTCCCTCCCTACTCCCTTGTAAGCCATAAAATTTGAATTTAATCCTTAATTACAGTCGATTTGTGCAAAAGAATTGCATGAATGCATGACGATGTTAAAGAATCAATAAACTACGTCAAGTTTCTTCTTAAAACTCGTGTGTACTGATAGGATATGGGATTTTCATGTACAGTCAGTGTAAGCTAATAATACTCGTCTCCCGTCGCCCTGCCAAGCTCTCACCCAATGGCACATGCAAGAGACGAAGCTTTTCCACAAAACAGCCGAATACTGGGTACTGATCTGGGGTCGCAGAGAGCATATGTTTGTAGAACAAAATATACTCAAAATTACATGATAGATCATTGGTGTAAGTTTTTGTCATACGTCGCGTTACACCCTGTATATATATATATATATATATATATATATATATATATATATATATATATATATATATGTACATATATTACAACTCTTGTAAAGACTGCTTCCAAGACATTAGGTGTGCTAAGCCGACTCCGTACCTTCTTTACCTCTGCACAGTTGTTGACCTTATACACGGGTTTTATTCGCCCCTGTGTAGAGTACAGGTTTCATGTGTGGGGAGGCTCGCCACACACGGCTCTTCTCAATAGTGTGGAGTCAAAGGCTTTTCGTCTCTTTAACTCTCTTCCTCTTACTGGCTCCCTCCAACCTCTGTCTCTTCACCACACTGCTGCATCTTTATCTCTTTTCTATCGCTATTTCAATGGTCACTGCTCCTCTGAACTGTCTGCTTGCATCCCTCCACCTCTACAACGGATGCATAGCATCTGTCTAGTAACAAACTCTCATCCCATTCCTGTCCAACTCTCTAAAGCAAGAGTTAATCACAACTCCCAGTCCTTCATTTATGCAACAGGTCAGCTCTGGAACTGTCTCCCTCTGTCTATATTTCTTACTTCCTATGATCTCCAGTCTTTCAAACACAGTGTATTGAGGTATCTCGAAATGAACGGATCCTAAATTTGGCTCTCTTTTGTATTTTTTTTTTTCTTGGAAGGAATGGTTTGCGGGCTTCTGGCCTTTGGTTCCTTTTTCTTTGCATAAAAAAAGGTCCAAGCTCCGTTCACTCCACCGTGACAAGGAACTTTCCCATGCAGGACAAGTACGCAATTTACCTCCTGAGGCAATGACCCCTGGTAAGAGTAATGACCTTTAACTCAGGGTTATCTGTGCAGATCCTAGTCTGAGCTTATATTACTTTATTTGCATTGAGTAAATTGAAATAAATATATTGACGTGACGCGACGCTATATACGGGAACGTTAAGTCTACAAGGTGTCTTGTAGACAGGAGGGGAATGAACTTACATGCAGCCGGTAAAAGTAAGTTTTTCAGACAGAAACAGAATCGGCTGAGGATTCTCGTGCAAGTATTTGTCTGTTTTGTTTTAAATGTCTTAACTGGGATACTGTTCATGGTATCTGAGGGTAATCTCTTCCAGATATTTACGACTCTGTTGAAGAAGATGTATTTTGCTTCATGGGATTGGAAACACTTTCGCATAATTTTGCAACCATCACTCCGTGTCTGACAGGGCCAGTATATTTCAAAATATCTATTCATGTCTAAGTTGTCATATCCCTTCATGATTTTGAAAATTTCAAGAAGGTCACCTCTTAACCTACGTTTCATCGGGTCAATTTTGTTCTTCAAGGCGTTCCTCATATGATTTGTTTTTCAGCCGTGGTATCATTTTTGAGATTTTTCACTGTATTTTCTCTAATTTTCCTATGTCCTTTCTGTAGTGTGGAGACCAGAACTGCACACTACTCGAGATGGGGGCACACTAGCGAGTTGTACAAGGCAAGTACGACTTTTTCCGATTTAAACTCGAAAGATCTTCCAATAAAACCCACCAACTTGTTTGCAATTTTAGCTGCCTCGGTGCACGGCTTACTCAGTCTTAGGTCATTTGATATTATCACATCAAGATCCTCTACACTTTTCTGGAACTGATAACTGGATTTTGTGCTTGTCATTTGCATGGACAATATTATTTCAAATATGAAGTACTTTGCATTTTTCTATGTCGAATTTCATTTGCCTTTTTTCTGCGCAGCTTGCCAATATATTAAAGGGCCTTTTGTAATTGTTGCCACTGTAGCGTTGTAGTTGCTTCATTGGTTATTTTAGTATCGTCAGCAAATTTGGATAGTTTACATTTTAAACCCTCATATATGTCGTTTATGTAGATAATAAAAAGTATCGGTCCAAATACTGTGCCCTGGAGAACGCCACTATCACATTACACCATTCGGATTCCTTTTCATTTATTACAACTCTCTGTTTTCGGTCTGAAAGCCAGTCTTGTAACGATTTTTGTGCGTTTCCTTTTATTCCATGGGTTTCTGATTTGCTTACGAGATGCTTGTGAGGGATAGTGTCCAATGCTTTCTGAAAGCTGTGATAAATTATATCTACTGCTCTTGAGTCGTCATACGATTTGTAAACATCATGGAAGAAGTCCAGTAAGTTAGTTAAGCATGAACGTCGATGTCTGAATCCATGCTGCAAGTCTTTGATTATATTGTTTTCTTCTAGATAATTAACTGTTTTATCACTTATGATTGTTTCCATTAATTTGCACACTGCTGATGTTTTGGTGATTGGTCTGTAATTTCCTTTTTTGAAAGTTGGTGTTACATTTGCTAGTTTCCATTCGCATGGGATCTTTCCAATATTTAACGATTTATTGAATATGACATAGAGTGGCAGCAATAACTCATTTTTTGCTTCTTTGAGAATTCTCGGTGATATTTTATCAGGGCTATGGAATTTGTTTTTGTTTGTACTATTATTGGCCGAAAGGATATCGCTATTGTGGATAGTATAGTTACTGAGGACGGTGCTGTATGCTTGGTTTATGGGTGACAGTAGGCTTCTTGTGTTTTCTGCTGTAAAAACAAATGCAGAGTCATTGTTCAGAATGTTCGCCATTTCAACCTTATTTTCTGGATGTTGGACGTTGTTCGTTTCTAGAGGGCCCATTGATGCACATAATCTTTTTCTTTCTAAAATAATTGTAGCACAATTATTGCTAGAGCAAGGTACCACTAAGAGTTTTCTAACTTGAAGAAGAAAACACGTTCCAGTCCAGTCAGGCCACCGGTTCCCGAGTTCTGATTTCTGGCCACATATTGGTGGCCTTTAGGTGGATCAGCTTCATTGTGGGTATTGAAGTTACTGTAACACAATTGAAAGTACAGAACGTACTGCAATTTTTGGTATGGGAAGGTCCTGTTAAATATTGTAAGTTGAAAAATGAAACAATTACCAGCCCAATCAGGCCTCTGGTTCCAGGTTATGACTCATTTCTGGTCTTTTGACATCAAGTGGAAAGGCCACAGAAGGCGGCCTTTAAGTGAGTACATATAGACAGGAAGTACATCACATATACAATTGACTACTGTAGACTTGCCATTGTATTAGTTATATTACCTTGTATACTCGTGTGTGTGTGTATATATATATATATATATATATATATATATATATATATATATATATATATATATATATATATATATACATGTACAATTATGTTACTACAATGTTACTGTGTTTCGTCAGTTATGTTATTACAAGCAATTTTACAATAGTGTGTTTACATTAACCTGAATCTTTGACAAGTAGATAAATAGCAGTGCAACAAATTTCTGTATACTGTAAAGATTGTTATATCAAGACAGGTCGCAAGTACGACAGTTTGGTGTCACCGAGTGATATATAGGCATTGACAGGTTATGTGTAATAGCTATAGACATGCGATAATTACAGGCACTAGTATATATCTCACAGAACAATAGGTACCACTTGCACCACTTGCAATGTCTGGTGTTCACGTAAAGACGTACACATCCTCTAACCAGAATGCATACAGATAATGTACAGCAACATTTTCCAGATGCTCAAAAATCCCATTGTGCGGCAGAAACGTGGCGTAACTGCCAAAAGCGGGTTAGGCCATGTGACAGGAACAGCACATGACGTTACATACATCCCTACCAAGCAGTCGGGTACAGCAGTCAGAGAGCCAGAGAGAATGATAGAAGGCAGAAGGAAGCTTAGGAGATGGGACAGTGTAAGTAGTTAGCCGTCATGATACATTACTCTGTCCAGCACACCAACAGTAACTGTCACAATAAAGCCCCATAATTCAAGAGTTTCTATCCCTCGCCTACGATACAAGCGAGATGAAGGGACAGGAGAGACAGAGAAAATACTTAAAACCACAAGCTATCCAACACCTCATGACTTTACATTGGTAGCATGATTCCCAACATCGTCTGCATTATCGACACAGGTTTTCACCTAGGCTATCTACCTGGCTACCAACATACCTCCCTAGCTCATCCTCCTTAACATGTGTAGGCAGGGTTGGTAGGTGAGCGTGTAGGGAGGGCTGTGGTGGGTGAGTGGGTAATTGGAAAATAGGTCCATAAGGATTAGGTTCATGAGGTTCGTGAGTAGGTCCGTGGTAGGAATTGGTCCACTTGGGAAAATAGGGCCCATAGGGGATGTGTTGGGAGGCGATAGGCCAGAGTATGAACATAGGTCCAATGGGTAAAACAAGTCAATGGAAGAGAGGAAATAGATCCATTGTAGAAAATAGGGCCACCTGAAAATGGGTTTATAGGAGAATATAGGTTTATGGCTGAAATAAGGTCATGCAAAAACAAGTAGGTCTAAGGGGATTATATGCATATACAGGAAAGGTGCTTCAGGGAAAAATAGGAATGTGGGAATTGATACCTAAGGGGTCCATCATGAGATGGATTTATGTGCTATAGTAGGACTCGCCTACGTTTGCGGCTGTGGTGTGGCCCGCACCTGTGTACAGTGTTGCCACGTTTTCTATACCGTTATCTCTCTCTCTCTCTCTCTCTCTCTCCTGGCGGGAAATGTGAGCCACCCTGAGTACTTCTGATTCTTTTATAAGTTATTTATAATTGTGCTTTCATTTGTTAATTTGGTTTTGTTATATTTAGTGATGCCGACAATGTATTCAATGCATGCCCCTCTCCTGCCTCTCTCTCTCTCTCTCTCTCTCTCTCTCTCACCGACTGGGTGTGGAAGTGTTGCCGCTCGCGAGTGAATAATATTTTTTTTTTACTTCGGTATTGGCATATGCCTACTATTTTGTCCTACATATTAGCTTATGATTATAAATGTGATTATTCCTCGCCGTTAAAATTATTGTAAAAGCCGGTAAATGTGAGCATTTTTCCCTAGCAACACCTGTACAAGCTATGGTTGGGTCTACGGAGGTACGTACTTTACCTTAGGCCAGACTGGGTGTGTAAGTGTTGCCACTCACAAGAATTACATGAATTATTTCTTTTACTTTGGATATTGGCATATTTCTTCTTTTTTCAGGCTCATTATCTTATATCCATAACTGTGATATTATTACCCACCCTAAAACTACGCTAAAAACCATTAAAATTGACTACAATTTCTTTTAGCAACACTGTACAATATGTATGCCATGTTTCTGTGTTACTGTATAAATATTTTATGCATAAGATTACTGTTGATTCATCCATCAAAATACACAAGTGTAAGTTTTATTCATCTGAATTTATCGAATTTGTGATGCCTTGTACATAAATAGCTTCCGTTTCACATCACAAGTTGGGGAAATGTGGCACCATTGTACACAGGTGCGGGCCACACCACAGCCGCAAACGTGCGCGAGTCCTACTATAGTATCATTCTATTCTTGCCTTCTCCAGACGACTTTATTCAGAGCAGCAAATATTTTCCAGCTAAAGGAAAACCTACCTGTGAAAAAAAAAAAAAAAAAAACTAAATAAAAAGCCACGGGCAGAGTTGTGATCACTGCCCCCCACCACTGCAAGAAAGTCAGCAGCACCCTTGCCATGGTGTGGCATATATTACACAACAAAGTATTGTACCTCGCATTTCATCTACACACGTAGTTTCCTTCCCTCGTGGTTTTTTCCCTCATTTCACCATATACACGTGGTTTTCTCCTCTCATGGCCTTTTCCACACCTCGTTCTCGGAATCAGCATCGCTATTGGTGCTGCTACCAATAGAATTCAATTTCTCTTCCCTCCTCACCTGTAATCATGCCTAAACGAAACAAATTTGAATATTCAGGTGACCTAGGCTTACCGGTGCTCCACCCACCTCGTTAAGGGGCTTAAAACCGAGCGGGCGACCTAGCTCTGGCCTTCTTTCTACTCTCAACTTCACCCCAGCTACTACCTCCTTGCTCTCCATGTCTCCTGGTAAAATCTGGCCACGTGGTACAACTTTACATATATAATACACATTAACACATCAGCCCAGCACTCCTGCTTCTCACTAAATTCATCACTCATATTGGTAGTCTGTAACTATTTTATCCATATACTTGATCCACACATGCTGTAATGTAATGACCTTGTACTGTTTTGAAATCATGCAGTAACTCTGTATTCTTCCAAGTCAATAATCATTCCCCTGTCTGTTTCTTCCCAACACAGTTTTGTTTATCTATCCTTACCATTTGCCTTGGTGTTGCCCCTAGTAAAATATTCTCATAACTTAAAAAAAAATGCAACAGTGATGACCCCAACCTGAACACGCTACAGTGGTGACTTCCCAGAGTATAAAGAATATGGAGTCCTTACCACACATCCATCTATCCCTTCCTACATTCACGTACGATATTAACACGTGGTTTACACAAGTTGATGCCGCGTGGCCTGACGATACCAGTGATGATGACAAATTCAGAGCAGTTGTCCGCACTTTTCCAACTCAAGTAGCTGCCCTTGTACAGGACATATTCCTAAAACCACCTACAGGGCAAAAGTATAAAACCCTGAAGGAGACTTTGCTGTGGGCCCTGGGCAAATCAGAGCAGGCACTACTAATGGAGCTGGATGCAATTCGCTCCAAACGGCAGCGTCTCTCGGCCCTCCTTGCCCACATTCAAGCCACTCTCACGGCAACTGGAACGACCCTATCAGATGACCTCCTCTACCACCGACTCTTCCAGCTCATGCCACCAAACTTCCAACTCCACTTAGCATCCCTGGTCCCTGGCACATCCCTTGCTGAGTTCATCGAGAGGGTGGACATTCTATACGAAACTCAACAGCATTACACCAACCACCCAGTAAGTGCACTTTCCTCTCTTTCCCCTGTCATAGCCCCCAGTGCTACCCCCAGTGAAACAGTGGTGTCAGTGAACAGTGTAGCTAACAAAATCAGTTCCATGTCACAACTGTGTACCTTGTTAACAAATTTAACAAATAGAATAGACAAGCTGGAAAGTAAAATAAGTGGTTTCACCACGCAGAACCCCAATGTTGAAATTCATCCCCCAGCCCCTCCATGTTCCAACAGTGTTCCCCCAGTGAACCGTGCTTGTAATGCTAATCCCCAAACGACAAGGGACGATTTTGTGTTGTGTACCTATCATAAACGCTTTGGCATAGAACCCAGACGATGTGCACCACCCTGCATATTCTCGGGAAACACAGACGGCGGGAGACAGTCCCAGTAGTGTCTCCCACCATACACACCAAACGCCCCCTCAGGATCAGCACACCCAAAGCCACAACACGTTCCATTGGCTCCAGGGAACTGCTATGGGTTAAAGACACTATCTCAGGCACAGAATACCTTATTGACACTGGAGCCGCATTCAGTATAGTCCCTCCTACCTCTGACCACAAAATGGCTCAGCAACCCGCATTTGACCTGATAACAGCAAACAGTACCCCCATAGCCACATATGGCACGGAACCCCGTTACTTGGCACTCGCCCAATCAGTGTCATTTACTTGGCCATTCCTCATTGCTGACATTAATTAACCCATTATTGGCGTCGATTTCCTGGAGGCACATGACTTGCTTGTGGATACCAGAGGACGGAAACTATATCACAGACCCTCAAACTCGTCCATCAAAGTAACTGCGTGTGCTGGTAATCCTCCACTCATTACACACTTTCACCAGAAATCCTCATACGATTCCATACTACGCCAGTTTCCCCTCTTGACCACTCACTCGCCCAACAACGGCCATACAGACCATGGTGTAGAGCACTGCATCATCACTTCTGGACCGCCCTGTTTCGCCTGTCCCAGACGCCTTGCCCCACAATGTCTTCAGGCAGTGGAAAAGGAGTTTCAGGCGATGCTCGACGAGGGCATCATTCGACCGTCATCAAGCTGCTGGCCATCCCCTCTACACATGGTACCAAAGGCACAGCATGGTGAGTGGAGAGCACGTGGGGACTACAGGGCACTGAATGCAATGACAGTTCCCGATAGATACCCCATTCCCCACATCCAGGATTTCCACCACCGACTACATGGCCGTCGTGTATTTTCCAAGATTGATTCAGTCAGGGCGTTCCACCAAATCCCTGTGGTGGAGAAGGACATCCCTAAGACAGCGGCAACCACCCCCTTTGGGCTGTTTGAATACACAAAGATGAATTTCGGCCTCAGAAACGCCGCACAAACGTTTCAGAGATTTATGGACTAGGTTGTCAGGGGGTTAGATTTTGAAATGGTGTACATCGATGACATTCTCATCGCTTCTGATTCCCATAAACAGCACAAAACACACCTCCAAATGCTGTTCCAACGCCTGCAGGACTATGGGTTGCGTGTCCACCCGGCGAAGTGTATCCTTGGTGCAGACGAACTGGATTACTTGGGCCACAGGGTATCTGCCACAGGTATCACGTCCCTCCCGCAGAAGGTGGACACCATTAAGGACTTTCCAGGCCGGCTATACCTTGCAGGTTCAAGGAGTTCTTGGGGATGGTCACTTAATATCACAGGTTCCTGAGAAACGCCACAGCCACACTAGCCCCCTTTAACGATCTCCTGAATGGGACAAATAAGACATCCTCCAAGCCTCTTCAATGGACCACACAGTCAGACCATGCCTTCACCGCCCTCAGAAACCACATCGCCACTGCACCCCACCTAGCATACCCATCACCAGATACCCCGATCACAATCACCACAAACGCCTCTGCCGAAGCTGTGGGTGCAGTCCTACAACAAAAGTCAATGGTGCAAACATGCCTGTTGCATTCTTCAGCCAGCGCCTTAACCCTGCCCAGCACAAACACAGTGCCTTCGACAGGGAGTTGCTGGCTATATATGAGGCAGTCAGACTTTTCAGGCATCTTCTGGAAGGCAGAGAATTCACCATCCTCACTGACCATAAACCCTTATTTTACGCCATGGCTCAGAAAAGTGAAAATTGGTCTCCTCGGGTGGCAAGACAGCTAGCCTTCGTTTCAGAGTTTTCCACCAACATCCAGCATATCAGTGGGGACCTGAACAAGGTCGCGGACGCCTTGTCCCGTGAAGTTTCAGCTGTCGGCCCTACACTACCCCCGCTTGACCATGCAGCCTTCGCATGGGAGCAGGAGGACAATCAGGAACTCCAGGAATTGCTGCAAGCCACGACCTCACTTCAACTACAACAGTTTGATGTCATCGGCACATCCCAGAAACTCTGGTGTGACATATCCTGCGGAACAGCACGGCCCTATATTCCCCAACAATTCCGAAGGCAAGTCTTTAATCATTGCCAAGAGATGGCACACCCAGGCATTCTCAGCACACACAGCTTACTTAGCCGGCGAGTGGTATGGTCAAGGATGAGGCGTGACACCACCAACTGGGTCTGAGCATGCGTGGCTTGTCAGTCAGCAAAAGTGCATTGCCACACCAAGACACCACTTCAACCGTTGCCCACACCAACAAAGTCCACACTGACATCCTCGGTCCCCTCCCTGAATCTAGGGGTAACTGCTATATCTTAACATGAATAGATAGAGCGACAAGGTGGGCCAAGGCCACGCCCATGCTGGACGTTACGACTGACCGTGTGGCATATCATTTTCTGACATCCTGGGTTGGTCATTTTGGTACCCCACACGTCATCATCACAGACCAAGGCCCCCATTTCGAATCTCGGGCCTGGCAGAGCCTACTGGACTTCCTGGGTGCCAAACGACACAGAACCTCCGCATATCACCCTCAGGCAAATGGGATGATTAAACGCTGCCATTGTCTCCTGAAGGAATCACTGAGGGGACTCCTCCACCCAGTGAATTGGGTGGCCGAGCTGCCAATCATCCTCCTGAACTTGAGGGTTACGGAGAAGGAGGACATCAGGAATTCCCCAGTGGAGCTAACGTACGGGGAAGACTTGAGGTTACTAGAGCAGTTTGGCCTGCAACCAGGCACGCCGGCCCTGCTTTTCCTCCCAGAGCTCCAGCAGGCAATGCAGGCACTACAACCAGTCCCTCCCTGTTCTCGCCAGCACCAGACGACGTTCATCCCGCACTCCCTACTAGATGCCGAACAGGTCTTTGTGAAGAGGGGTCAACGCACACCAGTCCAGTCCCCATATGAAGGCTCATACCCTGTGATCATAAACTCACGCAAGACAGTCACAATATACAAACACGGGAAATCATCCACAATCTCTGCAGACAGAGTCAAACCGGCCACACAACAAACCCAGTCACAGACATCACCCCACACATCATCCCCCAACCTTGCCAGCCCACCAACAACATGCCCACAACCAACACCTTATATCCCAGCACCAACACCTACATGCACCACCCACCCACACACACACACACACACACACACACACACACACACACACACACACACACACACACATACACTATCCCCTTTGTCAACTCGTACCCTCCGCTACCTGTCATCACCACACCCCACCTCAGGTGTCATGCAGACAAACACACCTCTACCACTGATGCAAACACTCCCTCACCAACACCCACACTACAGTCCACAAACCTGACCTCCAGCACTAACCCTACCACCCCTCAACCCGTCCTTACACCTCATCCACCCTTTCCGTCAACCTCACATGATCCTACCGCTCACCTTACTCCCCCATCCACCACCCCTCAACCCGTCCTTACACCTCATCCACCCTCTCCGTCAACCCCAGCTCCCACCCCTTACCCAATCCTTAACCCTAACCCAGCCTTTCTGTCAACCTCAGGCGATCCTACCCCACACTCTTTCCCACCAATCCCCACCCCTCCCCCAGTCAATACCCTTCAGCCATCAACACCCTCCACCATTAATCACAACCCTACAAACTACATCAATAACTACCACATTTACCAACACTCAATCAGGCCATCTCAGCAAACCACCACAATTTTACACTCCAGCATAATCTGATACCAAAAACCGCAGACACTCCATGTCATCACAGCTACGTTGCATTCGTATGGTACGGAATTGTTTTTTGTGTTTGTGCTACCTTATATAAGTGCTCAGTTGTAACGGCGGGCATAACTCTTTCATTCGTTCGTTCATCATAACTAAGCACCAATCAAATGTTCGTACAGAAAGTTATGCCCGACTACTATTGCTTAGTTTATAGCCATCCCCCCCCCCCATTTAATACGTTACTCCATCACACATAGCCATGGATTGGACTTGTCATTAGAAATTCTCCTGTCTATCACAACTACTATTCGTAATTACCGTATACAAATCACTTTCAAATGTTCGCTCACTTTGAATATGGTATACTGTATATATATATATATATATATATATAGTACCTTGTACCCTATTCATATTTTCTTGTTTCTCTCTCTCTTTTCTTCCTGTTTTATTGCCATAAAACAGAGGGGGGCAGGAGGAGTACTGTGGCTTATATTACACCACAAAGTATTATACCTCGCATTTCATCTACACACGTGATTTCCTTCCCTCGTGGTTTTTCCCTCATTTCACCATATACACGTGGTTTTCTCCTCTCATGGCCTTTTCCACACCTCGTTCTCGGAATCAGCATCGCTATTGCTGTTGCTACCACTAGAATTCAATTTCTCTTCCCTCCTCACCTGTAGTGGTGCCTAAATAAAACAAATTTGAATATTCAGGTGACCTAGGCTTACCGGTGCTCCACCCACCTCATTAGGGGGATTAAAACCGAGTGGGCGACCTAGCTCTGGCCTTCTTTCTACTCTCAACTTCACCCCAGCTACTACCTCCTTGCTCTCCATCTCTCCTGGTAAAATCTGGCCACGTGGTACAACTTTACATATACAATACACATAACCACATCAGCCCAGCACTCCCGGTTCTCACTAAATTCATTACTCATATTTGTAGTCTGTAACTATTTTATCCATGTAATTGATCCACACATGCTGAAATGTAATGACCTTGTACTGTTTTGAAATCATGCAGTAACTCTGTATTCTTCCAAGTCAATAATCATTCCCCTGTCTGTTTCTTCCCAGCACATTTGTGTTTATTTATCCTTACCATTTGCCTTGGTGTAGCCCCTAATAAAAATTCTCATTACCAAAAACGCCACAGTGGCATCTATGACTGCAGTATCTTGTTGGCGAGTTAACTTCTATACGATGACGTGCTGCCATGATCAACAATAATTGTCCTAGTTATTAATTCATTATTTTTCTTCTTAGCTTTCACTAGGATAGTACTTGTTTTCCTTTCGCCCTTTCCTACAAAATTTCCACCGCACTTTCTATGGCATGTGGTGTTCCTTCTCTGTTTTTCCAGCCACCTTCAAGTGGAGGGTTTGATGGGTGGGGGAAGTACCTTTTTCTTCCAATCAGAGTCATATTTTTGTAGTACAGCCACACTTTTAAGAAGCTGCCTGGCATGAACCATCGGGTCTGTTGCAGTTAACGTCGTTTCATATGTTTTTAAAAGTTCGCCGACACCTTCCTATTGCCTCTGACGAAGGAAAGTTCTGTGTGAAAATTTTTTGTGTCGGCAATATGAAGCACACAACAAACGAGCACAAGAAGGAAAGATACTCAACAAAACTGCATGTGAAGGAAAGATAGCAATACAGCAGGAGAAGGAAAGATACTCAAGAAAACAGCATAAGAAGGAAACATACTCAACAAAACAGCAGAAGGAAAGATGCTCAACAAAACAGCATAAGAAGAAAGATACTCAACAACACACCATGTTTAACAGCTACTTGGAAAACACTTGAGAGTTATTTTGAAAATAAGTTAGAGTCATTTAAATCTTGTGAGGTGTGCTTTAACGCCATAAGTATTATTTCTTTCATCTGAAATGTTGGGACCAGCCGCCTAGACCCGGGCTCCTACATTCCTAATGGGGCAGTGTAGGATTGGACGATGGATGGATGGATGGAAATTATTTCTTTAGATATTATCAGTTCAACTGTGCTCATATATATATATATACCTAGGCTGCTTCCCCCAAGGAAAGGGAGGTGGCCGAGACAGGACGACACACTCCCCATTTACTCATCCGTTCAAACACATTCATTCACATCTTAGCCCCAGAGGGGAGAACGGACAGATCCTCACCGCACCACACCGCACAAGGGTCAACTGCGCAATGCAATCAGTGACATCCGTAGCAGGGCCCGACAGCAGAACTGGTTTACCCCTGCCACATCATAACAGACCCATCCCCTTACCCGCACCTGACCTGACTAGCTGATCAGACCAAATGCGGGAGAATATCCCCTCAGGGCTGCGTCATCACTTATTTATTCACAATTTCTCTCCATTTATTTCTGTTACGCACAGCCACTCTTCCTTGCTCAACAGACATCCCTCTCGCATCCAGCGCTCTCTTCACACTGTCCATCCATCCTATTCGTGGTCTTCCTCTCAGCCTTACACCTCTCACATCAGATCTAGTTATCTTTTTCACCAATCGCTCATTATCCATTCTCTCCATATGCCCAAACCATCGCAACACCCTCTGCTCAGCTCTACCAGCCATCTCCCGAACAACTCCAGTTCTCCTTCGCACTTCATCATTTCGCACCCGATCCATACACGTCACTCCACACATACTCCTCAGACACCTCATCTCCATTACATTCAAACTTTTCCTCTCTGCTACACATATTCCATGTTTCAGCCCCATATAATGCAGTCGGTACCACAACACCCTCATACAGCCTTCTCTTTACATCCATTCTAAGCGAACGACATTTAAACACTTTTTTCATTCCTCCCAGCACCTTTCCTACTTCATTTATTCTAAACTTCACTTCTGCATCTATTCTTCCATCCACAGCAACATGTGACACTAGATATTTAAAACAATCTACCTCCTCAAGCAACTCACCATTCAAAACTATATTCATCCCCTTACCATCTATCAACCTCGTACACTTCATCACTTTACTCTTATTTACTTTCAAATTCCTCCTTTCACACACCCTTCCAAACTCCTCTACCAACTGTCTCAATCTCCTCTGAATCAGTCACCAGTGCAGTATCATCTGCAAACAGCAGCTGCTTCAGATTCCAATCTCCACCATCAACATTTACCAGACTCAGACCACCTAAAACTCTTGCATTCACCTCCCTTACAACACCATCCATGTAAATATTAAACAACCAAGGCGACATCACACATCCCTGTCGCAGCCCCACTCTCACGGGAAACCAATCACTCACAGCATTTCCCACTCTTACACATGCTCTACTATTTACATAAAAACTTTTCACCCCTTTTAGTAACCTACCATCAAGTCCATACAATCTTAAAACAGTCCACAGAGCCTCCCTATCAATTCTATCATACGCTTTCTCTAAATCCATAAATGCCCAAAACACATCCTTGCCTTTCGCTAAATACTTTTCACACACTTGTCTCACAGCAAACACCTGATCAACGCATCCCCTCCCTCTCCTAAAGCCACACTGCTCATCACTAATCACTCCCTCTGTACCCTCTCTAACTCTCATAATTAACACTCTACCATACACCTTACCTACAACACTCAACAGACTTATACCCCTAAAGCTAGTACATTCATACTTATCACCCTTGCCTTTATACAACGGGACCACACAAGCACTTGCCCAGTCAATTGGCACCATACCTTTCTCAAAGCACACATTCAACAATCTTACTAACCAGTCAACAATAGTCACTCCACCACCCTTCAGGCATTCCACATCACACCCTGTATATCCTGCCTTATATATATATATATATATATATATATATAATCCAGGATAAACAGAACATTCGCCACGACATGAATGTGAGCGAAGCTTTAGACCTAGGACCCTTCCGACAAACAAACCAGTGTTCTGGAAGGGGAGGGTTGTGGGTTGTGGGGGGGGGAGAACTTGTGCGATTAACTCGCCATCTGTCCGCACACTTTTGACATTTATCCTGTCCCTATATTAGTGTTCACGGCTGTACACCCTCGCTTAAAAAGGTATCGGCCCCTCAGGGTACGATGGTTGTGAAAATGAACGAGTTCTGCAGATACACATTGAGTCTATAAATCTTGTGCCTCAACACATATACCACCCAGTAAATGAAATGTTCTGCTTCGAGTTCTGATAATGAACGTGGATAATACTTTCATTTATAATCATAGGATGCCCCATATATCTCAATGCTTCGTCTATGTTTCAGAATGGTACGTGCCGTAAGAGGGCCGATACTTTTTTTGGCTGACAGCACAAGGCCTCAAACACAGGGAGGTACTTATCACTGACTACTAGATGCAGGAACTTCAGGATCCTACGGTTAATGCAACTGCTATGGTGTGGTGTGTGTTAGGATGGTGTTGTGCGGTCTGTGGGAGGGTGGTTTTGTGTGATGTGGTTTCGGTAAGTAGCTGAAGTCTACGGGAGAGAAGCACCACATTTTCGAAAATCGTTAATGAGAGACAGACGGACAGGGCCTTTCCCAGATGTGCTCTCGTATTCTAAATATCTGCCTGGTGCTAACATGAGAGTCCACGTACTTATGGGGATACTGTAGATTTCCTTTGACCCCTTCACCCTGAGGGGTCTCCCTAAAGCTGAATAAAACTGCCAGGGGGTACATGAAATAATAGTCATGGTATTGTAGTGGATAAACGTGTATTTGACTGGACACAATTATGCCATATTGAAAGTGTAAAAAAAAATAGTTTGAAAAATTCATGGATCAAAGCTTACTGTACTCACCAGAACCTTAAACATGGAGTAAAGCATAACCAATGCTACGCTGTTCCAACCCTCCATCTGACCAAGCACATACCTCCCACCTCCCTGCACACCTAACCAAGCGCATAACGGCCCTCTCCCCCCATCCCTTCATTCTTTTCTTTCAAAGATCGGCTTAAAGAGAACGCCTTGAGGACACATAACCTGGGCTCTTCAATTTCTTGCACAGGTCGCTTTGAAAAATCTGGAGAACTATTTTTGTTTACTTTTTCATTAATTAAAGAAAAAAAAAACTACTCAAGACACTGCATTCTACCTATAAAAATGCACCTGTTCACTATAAGACACATAACTATGTGAAATTTCATGACTCAGTAGTGAACACTTTCTGAGTTCTGGCCTGGAAACAAAATCTCTACACCCAGCCAGTCGCCCTGCAGCCCTGCCACCAAACTCTACGGACAGACACCTATTGATCCCAGTGATAATAACACCCTCTTCTGACTTGGTCAGGTGAGGGATAAAAATCTATTAATCTTCAGCATATACAATATATGGAAAAGCTAGTTGTTTGGTATTATTATTATTATTTTTCTTTGCACTTTTTACCCTCCATCTGATGAAATCAGAGGAGGGTATTGTTATCACTGGGATCAATAGGTGTCCGTCCGTAGAGATGGGTAGCAAGGCAGCTGGCCAGGCTTAAAGATTTCGTTTCTGGGCCAGAACTTAGAAAATATTCACTATTGGGTCATGACATTTCACATGGTTATGTTTCTTACAGTGAACTAGTGTCTTTTGATAGGCAGAATGCTGTATCTTAAGTGGATTTTCTGGGAAAAAAAAAAAAAAAAAAAAAAAATCGTTCTTTTCCAGAGATTTCAATGCGGCCCATGCAAGGTATCTGAAAATGCCCAGGTTAGGTTATGTGTCCTCAAGGAATAGCCCACCACTGAAAGAAAAGATTGAGGGAGGTGAGGGCAGTTATGAGCTTGGTTAGATGTGCAGGGAAGTGGGGGGGGGATGTGTTTAGTCAGATGGAGGGTTGCAACAGTGTAGCATTGCCTATGATTTTTTTCTCAGATCTTGATGATATTATACAAGAAGGTATCAAAAGGTAACCCAAGTACTTGTGCCGAATGTGAATGGCCCTGACCTATTTTTGAAGGTCATAATCTCATTTTTGGTGCAAAAATAACATATTTGAAATTGAAATTTCTCTGAAACTAATTGAGATACAGGTATTTTGTTAATAATCCTTTGATGAAAAAGTTTGCTGAGAATTTTGGCTGAATATTTTGCCATTTAGCCTAGCAAAAAGTACCGAATTCAAATCTGCTCAATATTTTCTTTGTAACATATTTTAGAGAACACCACAAAAGCTATAAAGCTGTAACTCTACGGAAATATAGATGTGGTTCCTCTCATTACCTGAAATGAATATGGTTACAGGTATCCATACGGTTAGTCAGTTATTGAGACAAACATAAAATGTACTCATGCTTACCAAGACAATATTATGACTATTTATGGCTACACAGTAAGTAAATAGGTAATTAGTTGTTGTTGTTGTTGTTATTATTATTATTATTATTATTATCATTATTATTATTATTATTATTATTATTATTATTATTATTGTTATTATTATTATTATTATTATTATTATTATTATTATCTTGTGATGATGATGATGATGATAGGGTAGGCAACGATCTGAAGAATTTTTTTTGAATTAGTTGAAAGACATGGAGAACAGTGAAAATGACAAAACTACTACAAATGAAGAGGAAGACTGAACAGTTAAAACAAATTCGAAGAGTTGATAAAACAGGAGACTTTTTGTGTGGTGAAGATGGTCAAGAAAAGGTGGACAACGGCACGATAGACATACAAGACAGACATGGCAAGCTCCTGAGTGACAAATGAAGTGACCAGCTAGTGGGACAAGTATTTTTTTTTTTTTTTTTTTTTTTTTTTTTTTTTTTATATACTGGGAAGAGGCTCACCCCATTCCCGAAGGTCCAACAATCCTCCTTCGTCTCACACAGGTACACATGTCACCAGTTCGGCACAAGTATCCACCGTCTACATTGAATGTACCGGGTACGCTAGAATGGTATCATTCAGGACTGGCTCATTGGTATTAGCGGGGGTATTTTATTTATGTCGATGGGTCTTGTGAAAAGTCAGTAAAATCTAATATTGTTGCGTCCTCACCCCACACTGCCACAGGCTTCAACAGCAGTAGTACAGTACAGGAAGGACGTTGCCCAGTGAGTTGTTCTTCCTATGGTCAGCCTTTAGGTGTGCAGTACACAAGATCAGCTGAGGCGAAAATAAACACTGACTTCTTACATTTCACTGTCTTTATTTTCCAAGTAATTCCACTTAATTCCTTCCAACTTCACTTCACTGTTCTCACAAGCACTGGAGCTATACACACTTTGCTAACTGCTATTACACTTAATGCTTAACAACACATCACAGTTATTACACTTAATGCTTGACACTTCACTGTTTTCTCAAGTTCCAATGATATACAAAATTCAGTAACCCGTCACTGTTTGCTACTGTTTTCACAAGTACCGAAAATATACAATCTTCACTGACACTGCACTACACTCAGAGTGACCTGAAACCCGACTAAACTTGTAATAATCTCTTATCCATCCTTATATAAACTTGCTTTGTTCTAGAAACTTCTACTACTCCACAATTCTAGAAGACATCAAAACATGCCAAAGTCTTGTTGCATTACATAACACTATAAATCATTTACTATACGAACTTAAATTACATAATTTAATAGGCAATCACTTATATAAAACACTATTGAGAAAAAGAGCATAAAAATAAATGAATCTGTAACTTACGAAATAACTACGCACACAAACAGCAGGCAAATTGGCGACACTCTCATACCAGAACTGGAACTAGCTACCGTAAATATCAGGAAACGTCGTGAAAGATCTCTGCTACCTAACTGGCAAATCCTCTTTCATAACTCTACCCCCTCCCTAGTTCTTTGTCGTCCCGACAAAACTAAACAGTATATACAAACATAATCCTTAATCCTAATGAAACATCTAACTATACACAAAATAATCCTTCAACTTATCAGGTCTTCTTCTATACCGCTTCCGACGATGTCCTTGTTCTTCCACACAGTCCACTCCTCCTGGAAGGTCTTGGTCCTCTTCTTGACACAGCACACATCACACGTCCAACACCACTCTTCAACATCCTGACGCATGCCAATCCAGTAGAGCTTGTGTTGCAGCCGGCTTAGAATTGCCTTCACTCCCAGGTGCCCACAAGTGATCTGGTTATGGGATTCATCCAAGATCTTAGACCTCATTTTCTTCAGAACCACCAGTTGCCAATACTTACTAAGGCAATTGGGTGTTTCCCACTGATCCTCCAGTAGTCTGTTGCAATGAAGAAGGTCCCACTGACTCCAGCAGCTCCTGGTCGCAGGGCCCAACCTGGAAACTCCTCCCCATGATGGTCGCACTGCACTCCGTTGCAGCAACTCCAGCACCGGTTGCAAATCTGCACCCTCCATCTGCATCCTCCCCAGGCCCCATCACCAGAGTACAGCAACATTTCTTCCTATGATTCCCTTTCCTACTATGCTGCATGTCGTCTGTCCTTCTGTCTTCTCGCACACTATTCATCAAGGTTCTCCTGCATTTTTTCGGTGGTGGGTCTTCTGCAGCCTTCTTATTATCATCCCAACCATTCTGATTTGCAAGTAACTCAAACTGTGCACGGTAAGCTTCCCAAGATACTCTACCATCAAACTCCTGAGGTTTCCTTTTAACTGGATCCCCATTATACCCATGCACTTCACTGGTTTAGGGCCTAAAAACTGAGGCATCATATTTATGTCCAGGATTTGAACCTCCAACATTCTGATTATTCAACCCTGCAATGCCATCTTGAGATGCCCGGGATCCACCAAGAAGCACCATACACAGTCCTCTCCTTTCATATGCTCTCTGTACACTAACCTGAGGCTCAGCAGTCCAATATTTCTCTACAGCCTCCATTTTCTCACTTATTATTTAATCACGAGGTCGACTACATGCTTTAGCTGGTTACCTACAAGCTGTCTGCACTCCGTCACTATTTCCTCACTAACTGTCTTCAACTGTTCGTCTACATGCTATTTACACTCCATCACATTATTGTTTACCTCATACTTCTGCTGCTCTAGCTTGGCATCTACTTCCTCCTTAAGCGGTTGCTGTTCTTCCTTCATTTCCCCCATGAATGCATCTGGCTGTCCTTGCACCCTCAGCTGTACCTCCCTCCATTGCTCCTGTAATGCCTCTTGAAGTTGTTCATATTGTTCTTTTTGTTCTTCACGTTGTGCCTCTAGTTGTTCCCTATTTGCCTTCAGTAGTAAACTTCATGCCTGCACTAGTTCTTTGAGTTCATTAGTCTGTTCTTCGAGTTCTTTAGTTTGTGCCTGTAATTGTACTTTGATTTCGTTTCTGAGCTCTTTCGTTTAGGCCTGTAACTGTACTTGGAATTTTTTCTGTCCTTCATTCTGTTCCTGTAGTAGATTCACGATTGTCGTCAGGGAAATTTCCTCCTCCTGCCCAGCTCCAGATCTTGTCTTCACACCTTCTGCTTCCATGTAGAAGGTTAGACTCACTGCAGTCTTGAAATAATAATCTGACACTCCTGATACCAGTGATATGTCCCAGTCCTCCCACTGCCACAGGCTCCAACAGCAGTAGTACAGTACAGGAAGGACGTTGCCCAACGAGTTGTTCTTCCTATGGTCAGCCTTTAGGTGTGCAGTACACAAGATCAGCTGAGGCGAAAATAAACACTGACTTTTTAAAGTTCATTGTCTTTATTTTCCAAGTAATTCCACTAAATGCCTTCCAACTTCACTTCACTGTTCTCACAAGCACTGGAGCTTACACACTTTGCTAACTGCTATTACACTTAATGCTTAACAACACTTCACAGTTATTACACTTAATGCTTGACACTTCACCATTTTCTCAAGTTCCAATGATATACAAATTTCAGCAACCTGTCGCTGTTTGCTACTGTTTTCACAAGTACCGAAAATATACAGTCTTCACTGACATTGCACTGGCACTGCACTACACTCAAACTGACCTGAAACCTGACTAAACTTGTAATAATCTCTTATTCATCCTTATATAAACTTGCATTGTTCTAGAAACTTCTACTACACAATTCTGGTAAGCGCTGGTCTTGCATCAGTCCCTGGTAACAACAGTTACCAACTAGGAGACATCAAAACATGCCAAAGTCTTCTTGCATTACATAACACTGAATCATTTACCATATGAACTTAAATTACATAATTTAATAAGCAATCACTTAAATAAAACATTATTGAGAGAAAGGGCATAAAAATAAATTAATGTGTAACTTACGAAATATCTACGCTCACAAACAGCAGGCAAACTGGCAACACTAGTACCAGACCTGGAACTAGCTACCGTAAATATCAGGAAACATTGAGAAAGATCTCGGCTACCTAACTGGCAAATCCCCTTTCATAACAATATAATGAAATTCGATTCATGAAACACATCCCTGCCCCGGCCTGGGATGGATTTCACGTCATTTCAGACTACTGACAATCTCTTGATCCACCTGGAAACACTGCAACCAGTCGAATCGCTACACAGGGTCAAAATAATAGGAAACGAACTTCCCCTAAATCTAAGAAAAAGAAGAGGAGTAATGAGCTGAAAACCAGCAAGTCACCAAGAGGAGACTAATTGCCTGCATATGAAAGTGAAAAACAGCTTATACCTCGCATGTATCACTTTCATTGTGCTTTAACTCATCCCGTCTGGGTGGCATGTATACATGACGACCTGGGTACATCCGGGTGGCACATATAGATGATCTAGTGTTTTGTTGTATTTTTGTTATTGTATTATTATTACAATTATTGCATTATATTATAATATTACACTACACTATAGTTTTATATTATAGGTTTAGCTGAGAAATTATGGTTTAAACAACAGTGATTTTTAAGAAAAACACCTGCTGGTGGTTTGGGTGGTGAAAATAACCCCCGGACATGATGGGTTAAATCGATTTCAGAGTGAAGCATGTCAGTTGAAGCCCTTGGTACATTCCCCTGGATAGCTAGAATTCTGAGGGGTTTCTTTGGTCTCATGAGTAAATATATAGCCATAAACAAAATTTATTGAATCTACCTCTTACCACATGAAAGAATCTCTTCTCCATCTCACACAGTAGGAAAGTTATTAGCCTCTGAAAACTATCGCAGTCGGGCCATGTCGTATTGGGCCAGGCTGGGTCATGTCGGACCGCTCATTTCTCAGCTGAACATAAATATCATTTCTCTACTCTTGCTCGCTTCGCTTGCTCATAATAAGGCTATGTCAAGTCTGGGAAATAGAGATATTGCCTGACGAGTGACCTACAACAGTTATCGTTACTACCCATAAGAAAGGCTCAGACTTGGTGTGTGCAGTTTACCGTCTCTTGTTGCTGACAGCGACATAACATAGACTGGCTGAGAATGGTTTTTGAAGGCTGTTGCCTATAGATGAAGACAATCTTGGGGATTGCTAGAAAAATTCCACTTGTGTGTGTGTGTGTGTGTGTGTGTGTGTGTGTGTGTGCGTGTTTGTGTGTGTGTGTGTGTGTGTGTGTGTGTGTGTCAGTTTCAAACAGGCATATGACAGCCTTCATTGAGAAGGCCTTGGGAGCGAATTAAAGGGCCTTGGTATAACACCAAAACTAACTAGAGGGACACTCAATGAAACTCATCTCTCTGACAAGGGCAATGTAATTTCCAAACCACTGTTCATAATGTTAGGTTTCTTCATCACTGATTAAGGTTTCACTATATATATATATATATATATATATATATATATATATATATATATATATATATATATATATATATATATATATATATATATATATATATATATATATATATATATATATATATATATAAGTATATATGGGTATATGTTTTCTGGATCCAGAATCTGTAATACGATCCGGGTTGGTCCCAAATGTTAATCGATGATTCCCTGGGACATGGGCTATCCACCCACCAAATTTGGTCTAAATCCCTTTTTTAGTTTTTGAGTAATCCGGCTGAATGACAAACAAAATAACAAACAACAAACTAAAGGGGCACTCAGTGAAGCGCATCCCTGACAAGGGCAACGTAATTTCCAAACCACCCCTCACAATGCATTGGGGATTCTCATCATTGGTTAGGGTTTCGTAAAAAGTGTTGCCCGGATCCAGAATCTGTAATACGATGCGAATCAGCCCCCAAAAGTTATCTGATTGTTCCCTGGGACATGGGCTATCTACCCACCAACTTTGGTCCAAATCTCTCTTTTAGTTTTTGAGTAATCCTGCTATCAGACAAACAAACTAACAAACAAACAGGGGCGAAAACATACCCTCCTTGTTGGAGAGTAAAATATCCGGTCATCCCTTGGGGATCAAATATTAGCGTAATCAAGGTTGTAACCCCGATCGGGGCGTTATAACCCCTACACCATCAAGGTATCGTTCCAAAAGTTAACTTATTGTTCCCTAGGATATAGGCTATTTACCCACCAAGTATGATCCAAATCTCTCGTTTAGTTTTTGAGTAATCCAGCCAACAGACAAACTAACAAACAAACAAACAGGCATGAAAACATACTCTCCTTGTCGGTCAGAACAAACAGGGGTGAAAACATACTCTCCTTATCGGAGAGAATAAAAATAACTGAATGCATGTACAGTCACTCAGAAAAGTTCGTGGGGGTCCGTGTGTGTGTGGGTCTGTGCAGTCCCCACCCCTTTCTAGACAGCGAGTCTGTATAACGACGTGACTATGCACACACCAAAACACACGGCAAAACTGTGACGTTCATATAATAAAGTAAGAAAGGATTATGTTTGTCAGTCATGTGTTATGGGTAATCATAATCAATTATATATTCAATGTGTATGATAAGATATAAAGGTTAGAGGCCCTTCAATATCTAAGTTTTTACTAAGGAAGTGGCCATTGACGACTGTAGTGCAGGTTGAGACGCAATTGAATCATTTTGAAAATTTGCTTCGTATCCACATGAATAATATTGTAAACTATTAAGAGCTAGACGTACATAGTATCTACCATTAACGTTGTTTAGCATATCTTCGTCATACCGTATATTCCCCCAAATATCCAGTGATAACCAAATCTGAATAATAAGAAATAAAACATTCTGAGTTGACCAAGACTCGAAACAATGAACAGTGAAGCAGTCTGAGTTGGCCAAATCGTAATGGGACAGCCCAGAGTCTAACGCGGCATTACTGAAGGAAAAACACGAAGCAGGTAAGAAACTATTCACGTAATAACTACAAGAAACAATTGACCTACTTCAATAGTTTCCTGTAGTTATTACGTGAATACTTTCTTACCTGCTTCGTGTTCTTCCTTCAGTAGTGTCGCCTTAGACTCTGGGCTGTTCCATTACAATTTTGGCCAACTCAGACTGCTTCACTGCTCATTGTTTCGAGTCTTGGTCTACTTAGAATGTTTTATTTCTTATTATTCAGATTTGGTTATCACTGGATATTTAGAGGAAAATATGGTGTGACGAAGATATGCTAAACAGCCTTGACGGATGATAATGTGAGCGTTTAGCTCTTAATTCATGTGGATACTAAGCAAAGTTTCAAAAAGATTCAAATGCATCTCGACCTGCACTACAGTTGTCACTGGCTACTTCCTTAATAAAAACTTAGACATTTAAGGGCCTCTAACCTTTATATCTTATTATACAACATTGAATATGTAATTGATTACTACCGATAACACATGACTGACAAATATAATCCTTTCTTACCTTATTATATCAACGTCACAGTTTTGCCGTGTGTTTGGGTCTGTGCGTACTGTAGTAACGGCGGTATAAAGACTCGCCGTCCAGAAAGGGGTGGGGACTACACAGGCCCACACTCACCCGAACCCTCACGAACTTTTATGAGTGACTGTACAATAGTAATAAAGCAGCAGCGAAGGTTGGAGGTAAGAGTGATGAGGCATTTGACTGATGTCACGCGTGAGGCAGGATTGCCTGGTCTCCCCTCTGCTGTTATGCTATAATAATCTCATGTTCGTTAGAAATAAAAAAGAATGCTGATCAATATAATTATCTTGCAGAGGCGGAGCGGAATTCCTAAACCAGAGAAAACTGAATCAAGGTAATGGATAACAAGAGAATAATTAGGCTGTATAGGATTACTAACTGCGATGTTAGTAATGCATATCAAAGGCTAATTGCGTTATAACCTGTGGAGATCATATTAAATCCTTAGGAAATACTGCTATTTACATAGCAAATACATAGTTTTACTTTTACGAAGTTGCTTCATTGTCAGTAATTATAACAGTCTTTCAGGATTGTTTAGCTTTACTGACATCACCTTCTGTCCTCAGTGCCGCAGCGAGGAAAAAGTGTCATCCATTTTACCCACCCACCCTCCTCTGCCCTGACCTGACACTGGAAAGTTACTTCACTTTAACTTGGTTCAGATTTTAGTCTTTTTGCGGCTTATTTCGCGTACTTCAGTGGCAGAATAAGACAATGCCTCGGCTCTACATCCATTCCATAGCACTTCCTCGTGATGAACATCCTACACCTGAGCGTTCAAGACTGAGATACGGCAATGTTAGGCCAAGCGAGAGCAGGTAGGATATAGCAGACTTCGAGACCTCGAAGAAAAAAAAATTCCCGGTCTTCCCCGCCTCTCATTGCTTTGATTGCACATCGGAAATAATACAGGAGATATTCAATTCTTTATTATAGATATTCAAGAGTGACTAAGCAGTGAATAAAGGTATCACACTTCCCTTCCACACCCTGATTGTTCCTCCTAAATGACTGCCGTCAACAGCATTCTTGTGTATTGGCAATGATCGAAATCTCTGGCTAAATTAGCCTAGTTCAACCTTACTGTTCCTTCACATCACTCTCTCCCTTGCACACACACACACACACACACACACACACACACACACACACACACACACACACACACACACACACACACACACACACACACACACACACACACACACACACACGTACACACACATACATGCACGCACACACACACACACACACACACACACACACACACACACACACACACACACACACACAAGCACATACCATGGAAGTACTCTACCATACCTCTATGAAATGCACGGACCCTCTCACGTGCAGACATACACATGCACACGCTTTCTCTCTCTCTCTCTCTCTCTCTCTCTCTCTCTCTCTCTCTCTCTCTCTCTCTCTCTCTCTATCTATCTATCTATCTATCTATCTATCTCTATCTCTATCTCTCTAT